>NW_025421590.1:0-562283 GCF_011764305.1 Mustela putorius furo
AAGAATAAGAACACAAGTTGAGGCGTAGGTCTTCGGGGCGAGGGGCACAGGCAGGCACTATCTGCACATCTCTTGAATCGTTACGTCGTGGCATCCTGAAGTCAGGGAGTGGTTCAGGAACCGTAGGCTCAGAGTTAGGAGTTTCTTCTGTCCACTTATGGTCCTTTCTTGAAGGGGGCAGCAATCTCGAGGCCACATGGAGGTTTACCAATAGGAGGGGAGTGGGAATATGCTCCAAGTCCACAAAGGATTTTTCTCTGATCAACAATTGAGATCTGGTTGGGATCGCACGCTAGCGATGTTTCATACGGAACGACAGCAATAGCAGGATCGAAGGATGGAACCCCTGGGCAGACTAGGGTCCCTCGATTCTAACAACTGTCTCCTAGTTAAACAGACAGTTTTGATATGCTACTGCTCTAGGGGAGCAAACGGAGGGGGCTGATTTGAAATGGACTCTCCTGCGGATGGGTCGAATGGGTCCTATTGGTGGGTTTGTGTGCATGGAGACCCTTGGCACGGGGGCGGTGGTGCACACGGACCCTGAATGCTTCTCCTAACGAGGTTTTGCGCATCATCTCCAAAGACAAGTTTTCCCATGTGGAGTACTAGATTTGATCTGATTGGTGCCCTCAGGAAAGCCCCCACATGCTGATATTGGAAACCAGGCCTCTGATGATGAGATAGCAGGAAACCAAAACAATGTTAGTCCCCCATTAGGGCCTAGGAGCCCTGTCCCGTTCAATCTCCTTCTCTGGGGACATCAATCATCTCTAAGTATGAGTGGAGATGGATGCTCAGCTGGTTTCCAGCAAAGCAGCCTTGTTTTGTCCTGGGCGTTCTATACTATGGGGATGGCCCTTGGGGACTTTGGAGGTTTCTTCTCCGAGTTTGTATGGTTGTGGTTCAATGGAAAGGGGGCAGAATTTCCTGTGGAGTTGAGAGGCACAGACCCTGATGTGTGGCTCCAGGTTCCCCAGGCTGGAGGGAGTGGAAGCCAGGAATGGGGCTGGGGATAGAAGTCTGAAAACACACACACTCGGCTTGTTTTGGTGACGTATGTATGGCAGTTCCGATCTACAGATCGTGAGGGGAACTCTTTGGGACTGGAAGAAAGAGCGAGTGTGAGGCGCTATATTCAGGCTTTTGTCTCTGGATTTTGTGTCAACGATGGGCGTGGAATGTAGGGGTGGCCTCATGGGCCATGGATGAGTCTTCCTCTCTGTGGATTTGGCCCGATCCCCAATTTGGGGGTCAATCGGTGGGATGGGAGGAGTCCTTTCAATTTGGTTTACCCTCATTCTAAAGCAGAGCAATGGGGAGGGGCGAATGGACAACACGAACTATGGGTTAAAAATTGGGGCCTAGGGGCATGGCAAGCCCAATATGCCGTCTCTTGGTGCAGCCAGGCTGGGAGACCTTACTTGGAGACTGGGCTCACGCTGAGGGTCACAATGCGTTTTTGTGTGACCAATGCGGCCCTCAAGCATGGCGGGGTCAAAGGGCCACACTGCTATCAACTACACTGAACGAACGTTGGGCAACACGCCAACCACAAGATTTCTTGCCATGGGGAAGGAATTCAGATTTCTGCCTCATGTTCAACCCGGCAGGGCAGTGATTGGAGAAAACGTCTAGGTTTTGAAAGCCTGAAAACCGAATTGGGAAGAGATGACGTAGGGTCAGAGTTAGGGTTAGACGTCTTTGGAGTCAGGGTTAGCGTAAGGCTTAGTGTAGGGGTCAGGTTTAGGGTTCGGTTCATGGTTAGGTTTAGTGTCATGATCACAGTAGGTTCAGGGTTAGCGGTCTTACGGTCAGAGTCAGGGTCAGGGTCAGTGTTAGACTGACAGTTAGTTTTATGTCCAGGCAGGGTCATGATCAGATTTACGGTCCGGTCCAAGTTTTGGTTTGGGGGCAAGGTCATTGTCAGGGTCAGGGTTAGTTTTTGGACAGGTTTAGTGTCAGGGTTAGGGTCAGGGTCAGGTTTAGGTTCATGGGTTTGGTAAGGTCAGCTTTATTTTTAGGTTCTGTTTCATGAGTAGGTTGAGGATCAGGGTTAGCTTTAGGGTTACTAATCTGTTCAGGATCACGGATTGAGTCAGAGTTAGGTTTACAGTCAGGTTTAGGGTCAGTATTAAGGTCAAGGCCAGGGTCTGGTTTAAGGTTAAGGTCTGACATAGGCAAAGTACAGAGTTAGGGTTATGATCAGGTTCAGGGAGAGGGTCAGGATTATTGTTAAAGTGTGGTTAGTTTAGGGTTAGAGGTAGGTTGCGTGTTAGGGTTAGACCGGGTTAGGGTCAGTGTCAGGGATAATGTTAGGGGTTAGGTTTAAGGTTAGGTTTCAGCGTTAGGTTTCGGGTCAGGGCCCGTGTTAGTGTCAGGGTCAGGGTTACGTTTTAGGGTTAGAGATAGGTTCAGGCTTACTTTCAGTGTCAGGTTTATTGTTAGGGTGAGGGTCAGGTCACTGTTAGGGTCAGGCTTAGGTTTCTGGTCTTTTCTTTGCCTGGGTCGGGGTTCAGGGTGAAGTCTAGGGCCAGTGTCAGGTTTACGGTCAGGATCAGGTATTGGTTTAAAGTCCACATTCGTGTCAGGGACAGGGTTATGTAGTGGTCATTGTTAGGGTTCATGGTTAGGTTAAGGGTCAGGTCCAGTGTCCGGTTTAGGGTCAGGGTCTGGTATAGGCAAAGTTCAGGGTTAGGGTTATGATCAGAGTCAGGTATAGGGGTCAGGGTTATTGTTAATGTTTAGGGTTAGTTCTACATTTAGCGTTAGGTTGACGGTTAGGGTTAGAACTTGTTGGGGGTCAGGGTCCGTGGTAGGGTTAGGGGTTTGTGTTAGGGTTAGGTTCAGAGATACGTTTCGGGGGAGGGCCCATGTTAGTGTCAGGGTCAGGGTTACATTTAGGGTCAGAGTTTAGTTTCAGTCTCACAGTCAGGGTCAGGTTTAGTGTTCAGGTTGATTTCGCGGTCACTGTAAGGGTCAGGGTTAGGTTATCGTCATGGTCTGGGTCACGGTCAGGGTGAAGATTAGCACCAGTGTCCTGTTTAGGGTCAGGTTCAGGTATTGGTTTAAAGTCCACATTCGGGTCTGGGATAGGTTTATGTAGTTGTCAGAGTTAGTGTCAAGGTTAGGATTAGGGTCAGAGTCAGGGTCAAATGTAAATGTCAGGGCCAGGGTCAGGTTGAGGGTCAGGCTTTCGTATAGGGTCAATGTTCGGTTCACTGTCACAGTTAGGTTTTGGCGGTAGGGTTTTGGGATTGGGGTTAGGGTTAGAGTTAGAAGTAGGGTTATGTTTAGGATGGGGGATAGATATCGTAATGTCAGGGGTTAGGGTTTTGTTTAGGTTAGGGGGTTAGTGTTAAGGTCAGGGTCAGCATGATGTTTAGGTTCAGGGTCCTTGTTAGGGTCATGGTTAGAGTTACCATTAGGTTTAGGGTTAAGGTCAAGCACAAGTCACGGTCAGGATTAGGTTTAGGGTCCGGGTTAGGTCAGCGTCAGGGTTAGGATTAGAGTCAGGGTCAGGGTCCTGGTTAGGTTTGAGTCATGGTTACGGTAATGTCAGAGTTAGGCTAAGGTTCAGGGTCCACATAGGGGTCAGTGTCAGGCTTAGGTTTATGTTTAGGGTTCAGGTCAGGATCACAGTCAGGGTCAGGGTCAGGGTCAGGGTCAGGGCTTGGGTTAGGGTTTGGGGCAGTCTCACAGTCAGTCAGGGTCAGGGTCAGGGTTAGTGGTTACTGTTAGGGTTAGCCCTGATCCTGGGTCATGGACCCATCCGTTCAGGGTCTCAGGATAAACCCTGGGCAGAAGGGTGTAGACCCTACACCCCGATCCCTCTTAACCAGCCTTAAACTGGGGGTGTGAACATGACTTGACCACCAGATATCTAAGCCCTCATCAGCCTGATCATGTTTGGGGCATCTCCACCCTCGATGGCATAGCCAGGACCTCTTTACACACAGACACACAGACACAGAGAGGCACCCCCCCCCACACACACACACACACACACAAACTGGGTAGAGACCTAAGCCCTATACGAGTGGATCAGAAGGTATGGGACTCTCTGATCTGAGCCCCCTGGTGTCACCTTTTTGATTTTTTAGCCAAAGGGCCTGAGGCATTGGGGAAACCTGATATGACCTGCCAGGGAGGGGACGTGTCAGACGGGCCAGCTCTCTTCTCCCTGCATCCTCTCGGCTTCAGTACAGCAGAAGAACATGTCGCTTCCTTTAGGATGTGCCTAGAAGAGCTGGGGAGGGCGTTTCTCTGTAATGGGATGCCTGGATACGTGGGTTCCAATTCCATTGGGCCCTTCGTCAAGGAAGTGAGGTCACCACTGCCTGGGGGTTCCTTACCAAACTTCCTGCTCCACCAGAGCTCCCTGAACCGCTGTCCCCATGCTGCTCAAGGCTCACACACCACTCAATGCAGTGCCCATCCTGTGACCCCCATACAGCCTCCCCCCAGCCCCTGGGAGGCCTGCGTGCAGCTGTTTTCCCCACTGGATGGAAAGAGCTGGGTTTAGACCAGGTTAGTGTTATGGTTAGGGTTAAGAAAGATTTAGGGTCAGGTTTAGGGTTAGACGTCTTTGGGGTCAGGGTTAGCATAAGGCTTAGGGTAGGGGTCAGGGTTAGGGTTAGGTTCATGGTCAGGTTTAGGGTCAGGATCACAGTAGGTTCAGGGTTATCGTTATGGTCAGAGTCAGGGTCAGGGTCAGTGTTAGGCTCACGGTTAGGTTTAGGGTCAGGTTCAGGGTCATAGTCAGTTTTAGGGTCAGGTTCAAGTTTTGGTTTGGGGGCAAGGTCATGTCAGGTCAGGGTTTGGTTTGGGACAGGTTTAGTGTCAGGGTTAGGGTCAGGGTCAGGGTTAGGTTCATGGTTATGGTAAGGTCAGCTTTATGTTTAGGTTCTGTTTTATGAGTAGGTTCAGGATCAGGGTGAGATTTAGGGTGACGATTCTGTTCAGGCTCACGGATTGGGTCAGAGTTAGGTTTACAGTCAGGGTTAGGGTCAGTGTTAAGGTCAATGCCAGGGTCAGTTTTAAGGTTAAGTTCTGACATAGGCAATGTTCAGAGTTAGGGTTATGATCAGGTTCAGGGAGAGGGTCAGGATAATTGTTAAAGTGGGGTTAGAGTAAGGCTTAGAGGTAGGTTGAGGGTTAGGTTAGACTTTGTTAGGGTCAGTGTCAGGGATAATGTTAGGGGTTTTTTTAGGGTTAGGTTCAGCGTTAGGTTTCGGGTCAGGGCCCGTGTTAGTGTCAGGGTCACGGTTACGTTTAAGGTTAGAGATAGGTTCAGGCTCACATTCAGTGTCAGGTTTAGTGTTAGGGTGAGGGTCAGTGTCACTGTTAGGGTCAGACTTAGGTTTCTGGTCTTTGCCTGGGTCGGGGACATGGTGAAGTCTAGGACCAGTGTCAGGTTTACGGTCAGGATCAGGTATTGGTTTAAAGTACACATTCGGGTCAAGGACAGGGTTAGGTAGTGGTCATTGTTAGGTTCATGGTTAGGTTAGGTTAAGGGTCAGGGCCAGTGTCCGGTTTAGGGTCAGGGTCTGGTATAGGCAAAGTTCAGGGTTAGGGTTATGATCTTAGTCAGGTATAGGGTCAGGGTTATTGTTAAAGTTTAGGGTTAGTTTTATGTTTAGCGTTAGGTTGACGGTTAGGGTTAGAACTTGTTAGGGTCAGGGTCTGTGGTAGGGTTACGGGTTAGTGTTAGGGTTAGGTTCAGATATAGGATTCGAGGGAGGGCCCATGTTAGTGTCAGGGTCAGGGTTACATTTAGGGTCAGAGTTAGTTTCAGTCTCACAGTCAGGGTCAGGTTTAGTGTTCTGTTGATTTCGCGGTCATTCAGTGTCAGTGTTAGTGTTAGGGTCAGGGATAGGTCTGCGTCAGGGTTAGGATTAGGGTCAGGGTATGGGTCATGGTGAGGTATTAGTCATATTTTTCGGTAATGTCAGAGTTTGGTTTAGGTTCAGGGTCCACATCAGGGTCCTTGCCAGGCTAGGTTTCGGTTTATGGTTCAGGTAAGGATCACAGTAAGGGTCAGGGTCAGAGTCAGGGTCAGGGCTTGGGTTAGGGTTTGGGGCAGGCTCACAGTCAGTGTCAGGGTCAGGGTTAGTGGTTACTGTTATGGTTAGCCCCGCTCCTGAGTCATGGACTCATACATTCAGGGTCTCAGGATAAACCCTGGGCAGAAGGGTGTAGACCCTACAACTGATCCCACTTAAGCAGCCTTAAACTGGGGGTGTGAACATGACTTACCCACCAGACATCTAACCCCATATCAGCCTCATCCTGCTTGGGGCATCTCCACCCAGTATGGCATGGCCAGGTACTCTTTACACACAGACACACAGACACCCAGAGGCACTCGCACTCACACACACACACACACACACACACACACACACACACACACACAGGGGGAGAGAGACAGGGAGGACACCTAGGGCTACACCCATAGATCAGAAGGTGTGGGACTCTCCGACTCTGAGCCCACTGGTGTCACCTTTTGATTTTATTAGCCAAAGGGCCTGAGGCGTTGGGGAAACCTGATATGACCTGCCAGGGAGGGGACGTGTCTGGCGGGCGAGCTCACTTCTCCCTGCATCCTCTGGGCTTCAGTACAGTAGAAGAACGTGGTGCTTCCTTTATGATGTTCCTAGATAGAGCTGGGGGGAGGGCGTTTCTCTGTAATGGGATGCCTGCATATGTGGGTTCCAATTCCGTTGGGCCCTTCGTCAAGGAAGTGAGGTCACGAATGCCTGGGGGTTCCTTACCAAACTTCCTGCTCCACCAGAGCTCCCTGAGCCGCCGGTCCCCACGCTGCTCAAGGCTCACACTCCACTCAATGCAGTGCCCATCCATTGACCCACATACAGCCTCCTCCCAGACTCTGGGAGGCCTGGGTGCAGCTGTGTTTCCCCGCTGGAGGGAACAGAGCTGGGTTTAGACCAGCTTAGTGTTAGGGTTAGGGCTAAGAAAGACGTAGGGTCAGGTTTAGGGTTAGACATCTTTGGGGTCAGGGTTAGCGTAAGGCTTAGGGTAGGGGTCAGGGTTAGGGTTAGGTTCATGGTTAGGTTTAGGGTCAGGATCACAGTAGGTTCAGGGTTAGCGTTACAGTCAGAGTCAGGGTCAGGGTCAGTGTTAGGCTGACGGTTAGGTTTATGTCCAGGCAGGGTCATGGTCAGATTTACGGTCAGGTTCAAGTTTTGGTTTGGTGGCAAGGTTCATGTCAGGGTCAGGGTTAGGTTTGGGACAGGTTAGGCTTAGAGATAGATTGAGGGTTAGGGTTAGACTTCGTTAGGGTCAGTGTCAGGGATAATGTTAGGGTTTTTTTTAGGGTTAGGTTCAGCCTTAGCTTTCGGGTCAGGGCCCATGTTAGTGTCAGGGTCAGGGTTACGTTTAGGGTTAGAGTTAGGGTCAGGCTCACATTTAGTGTCAGGTTTAGTGTTAGTTTCAGCGTCAGTGTCATTGTTTGGGTCAGAGTTAAGTTTATGTTCTTTGCCTGGGTCGGGGTCAGGGTGAAGTCTAGGGCCAGTGTCAGGTTGACGTAGGATCAGGTATTGGTTTAAAGTCCACATTCGGGTCAGGGACAGGGTTATGTTGTGGTCATTGTGAGGGTCATGGTTAGGTTTAGGGTCAGGGTGAGGGTGATTTAGGGTCAGGGTCTGGTATAGGCAAAGTTCCGTGTTAGGGTTATGATCATTATCAGGTATAGGGTCATGGTTATTGTTTAAGTTTAGGGTTAGTGTTAGGGTTAGCGTTAGGTTGACTGTTAGGGTTAGAACTTGTTAGGGTCAGTGTCTGTGGTAGGTTTAGGGGTTAGTGTTAGGGTTGGGATCAGCAATAGGATTCGAGGAGGGCCAGTGTCAGCGTCAGGGTCAGAGTTACATTTATGGTTCGAGTTAAGGTCAGGCTCACAGTCAGGGTCAGGTTTAGTTTTCAGGTCAGGGTCGGGGTCACTGTTAGGGTCAAGGTTAGGTTTATGGTCATGGTCTGGGTCACGCTCAGGGTGAAGTTTAGCACCAGTGTCTGGTTGATGGTCAGGTTCAGGTTGGTTTAAAATCCACATTTGGTTCAGGGACAGGTTTATGTAGTGGTCAGTGTTAGTGTCATGGTTTGGATTAGGGTCAGGGTCACGGTCAAATGAAGGTCAGGGCCAGGGTCAGGTTGAGGGTCAGGCTTTGGTAGAGGGTCAATATTTGGTTCAGTGTCATACTTAGGTTTTGGTGGTAGGGGTTGGGATGGGGTTTGGGTTAGATTTATAAGTAGGGTTATGGTTAGGGTGGGTTAGACAGCATAAGGTCAGGTTTAGGGTTTGGTTTAGGGTAGGGTTTAGTGTTAGGTTCAGGGTCAGCATGAGGTGTAGGTTCAGGGTCCTTATTAGGGTCATGGTTAGAGTTACCATAAGGTTTAGGTTTAGGGTCAATTCAAGTCTCGATCAGGGTTAGGGTTAGGGTCCGGGTTTAGGTCAGTGTCAGGGTTAGGATTTAGGGTCACGGTCAGGGTCCTGGTTAGGTTTGAGTCATGGTACAGTAATGTCAGAGTTAGGTTTAGGTTCAGGGTCCACATCAGGGTCAGTGTCAGTCTTAGGTTTAGGTTTAGGTTTCAGGTCAGGATCACAGTCAGGGTCAGTTTCAGGGTCAGGGTCAGGGCTTGGGTTAGGTTTTGGGGCAGTCTCAGAGTCAGTCAGGGTCAGGGTCAGGGTTAGTGGTTACTGTTAGGGTTAGCCCTGATCCTGGGTCATGGACCCATCCGTTCAGGGTCTCAGGATAAACCCTGGGCAGAAGGGTGTAGACCCTACACCCGATCCCACTTAACCAGCCTTAAACTGGAGTGTGAACATGCCTTGCCCACCAGATATCTAAACCCTCATCAGCCTGATCATGTTTGGGGCATCTCCACCCTCGATGGCATAGCCAGGACCTCTTTACACACAGACACACAGACACAGAGAGGCACCCCCCCACACACACACACACAAACTGGGTAGAGACCTAAGCCTATACGAGTGGATCAGAAGGTATGGGACTCTCTGATCTGAGCCCCCTGGTGTCACCTTTTGATTTTTTAGCCAAAGGGCCTGAGGCATTGGGGAAACCTGATATGACCTGCCAGGGAGGGGACGTGTCAGACGGGCCAGCTCTCTTCTCCCTGCATCCTCTCGGCTTCAGTACAGCAGAAGAACATGTCGCTTCCTTTAGGATGTGCCTAGAAAGAGCTGGGGAGGGCGTTTCTCTGTAATGGGATGCCTGGATACGTGGGTTCCAATTCCATTGGGCCCTTCGTCAAGGAAGTGAGGTCACCACTGCCTGGGGGTTCCTTACCAAACTTCCTGCTCCACCAGAGCTCCCTGAGCCGCTGTTCCCCATGCTGCTCAAGGCTCACACACCACTCAATGCAGTGCCCATCCTGTGACCCACATACAGCCTCCCCCCAGCCCCTGGGAGGCCTGCGTGCAGCTGTTTTCCCCACTGGAGGGAACAGAGCTGGGTTTAGACCAGGTTAGTGTTATGGTTAGGGTTAAGAAAGATTTAGGGTCAGGTTTAGGGTTAGACGTCTTTGGGGTCAGGGTTAGCATAAGGCTTAGGGTAGGGGTCAGGGTTAGGGTTAGGTTCATGGTCAGGTTTAGGGTCAGGATCACAGTAGGTTCAGGGTTATCGTTATGGTCAGAGTCAGGGTCAGGGTCAGTGTTAGGCTCACGGTTAGGTTTAGGGTCAGGTTCAGGGTCATAGTCAGTTTTAGGGTCAGGTTCAAGTTTTGGTTTGGGGGCAAGGTCATGTCAGGTCAGGGTTTGGTTTGGGACAGGTTTAGTGTCAGGGTTAGGGTCAGGGTCAGGGTTAGGTTCATGGTTATGGTAAGGTCAGCTTTATGTTTAGGTTCTGTTTTATGAGTAGGTTCAGGATCAGGGTTAGCTTTAGGGTTACTAATCTGTTCAGGCTCACGGATTGGGTCAGAGTTAGGTTTACAGTCAGGGTTAGGGTCAGTGTTAAGGTCAAGGTCAGGGTCAGTTTTAAGGTTAAGTTCTGACATAGGCAATGTTCAGAGTTAGGGTTATGATCAGGTTCAGAGAGAGGGTCAGGATAATTGTTAAAGTGAGGTTAGAGTTAGTCTTAGAGATAGGTTGAGGGTTAGGGTTAGACTGGGTTAGGGACAGTGTCAGGGATAATGTTAGGGGTTTTTTTTGGGGTTAGGTTCAGCCTTAGGTTTCGGGTCAGGGGGCCATGTTAGTGTCAGGGTCAGGGTTACGTTTAGGGTTAGAGTTAGGGTCAGGCTCTCATTCAGTGTCAGGTTTAGTGTTAGTTTCAGGGTCAGGGTCATTGTTTGGGTCAGAGTTAAGTTTATGGTCTTTGCCTGGGTCGGGCTCAGGGTGAAGTCTAGGGCCAGTGTCAGGTTTATGGTAGGACCAGGTATTGGTTTAAAGTCCACATTCGGGTCAGGGACAGGGTTATGTTGTGGTCATTGTGAGGGTCATGGTTAGGTTTAGGGTCAGGGTGAGGGTGATTTAGGGTCAGGGTCTGGTATAGGCAAAGTTCCGTGTTAGGGTTATGATCATTATCAGGTATAGGGTCATGGTTATTGTTTAAGTTTAGGGTTAGTGTTAGGGTTAGCGTTAGGTTGACTGTTAGGGTTAGAACTTGTTAGGGTCAGTGTCCGTGGTAGGTTTAGGGGTTAGTGTTAGGGTTAGGATCAGCAATAGGATTCGAGGAGTGCCAGTGTCAGCGTCAGGGTCAGAGTTACATTTATGGTTCGAGTTAAGGTCAGGCTCACAGTCAGGGTCAGGTTTAGTTTTCAGGTCAGGGTCGTGGTCACTGTTAGGGTCAAGGTTAGGTTTATGGTCATGGTCTGGGTCACGCTCAGGGTGAAGTTTAGCGCCAGTGTCAGGTTGAGGGTCAGGTTCAGGTTGGTTTAAAATCCACATTTGGTTCAGGGACAGGTTTATGTAGTGGTTAGTGTAGTGTCATGGTTTGGATTAGGGTCAGGGTCACGGTCAGATCAAGGTCAGTGCCAGGGTCAGGTTGAGGGTCAGGCTTTGGTATAGGGTCAATATTCGGTTCAGTTTCACACTTAGGTTTTGGCGGTAGGGTTTGGGATGGGGTATGGGTTAGATTTAGAAGTAGGGTTATGGTTAGGTTGGGTTAGACAGCATAAGGTCAGGGTTAGGGTTTGGTTTAGGGGAGGGGTTAGTGTTAGGGTCAGGTTCAGCCTTAGGTTTAGGTTCAGGGTCCGTAGAGGTTCATGGTTAGAGTTACCTTTAGTTTTAGGGCTAGCGTCAGGCTCACAGTCACGTTCAGGCTTAGGGTTAGCGTCCGGGTTAGGTCAGCGTCAGGATTAGGATTAGGGTCAGGGTCAGGGTCCTTGTTAGATTTCAGTCATGGTTACGGTAATGTCAGAGTTAGGTTTGGGTTCAGGGTCCACATCAGGGTCAGTGTCAGGCTTAGGTTTAGGTTTAGGGTTCAGGTCAGGATCACAGTCAGGGTCAGGGTCAGGGTCAGGGCTTGGGTTAGGTATAGGGCAGGCTCACAGTCAGTGTCAGGGTCAGGGTTAGTGGTTCTGTTAGGGTTAGCCCTGATCCTGGGTCATGGACCCATCCGTTCAGGGTCTCAGGATAAACCCTGGGCAGAAGGGTGTATACCCTACACCCGATCCAACTTAACCAGCCGTAAACTGGGGTGTGATCATGACTTGCCCACCAGATATCTAAACCCTCATCAGCCTGATCCTGCTTGGGTCATCTCCACCCACGATGGCATAGCCAGGTCCTCTTTACACACAGACACAGAAACCCAGTGGCACACACACACACACACACACACACACACACACACACACAGAGCAGAGACAGGGAGGAGACCTAGGGCTACACTGGTCGATAAGAAGGTGTGGGACTCTCTGACTCTGAGCCCCCTGGTGTCCCCTTTTGAGTTTATTAGCCAAAGGGCCTGAAGTGTTGGGGAAACCTGATATGACCTGCCAGGTAGGGGACTTGTCTGGCGGGCGAGCTGTCTTCTCCCTGCATCCTCTCAGCTTCAGTACAGCAGAAGAACATGTCGCTTCCTTTAGGATGTGCCTAGATATGAGCTGGGCATTGGGGTTTTCTCTGTAATGGGGTGCCTGGATACGCGGATTTCAATTCCCTTGGGCTCTGTCGTCAGGGAAGTGAGGTCACTACTGCCTGGGGGGCTCCTTACCGAACTTCCTGCTCGACCAGAGCTCCCTGGTCCACTGGTCCCCAAGCTGCTCAAGGCTCACACTCCACTCAACGCAGTGCCCATGCAGTGACCCCCATACAGCCTCCTCCCACCCCCTGGGAGGACTAGGTGCAGCTGTTGTCCCCGCTGGAAGGAACAGAGCTGGGTTTAGACTAGATTAGTGTTAGGGTTAGGGTTAAGAAAGACTTAGGGTCAGGGTTAGGGTTAGACGTCGTTGAGGTCAGGCTTACCGTAAAGCTTAGGGTAGGGGTCAGGGTTAGGGTTAGGTTCATGTTAGGTTTAGGGTCAGTAGAGTCACGGTTAGCGTTACGGTCACAGTCAGGGACAGGGTCAGTGTTAGGATGACAGTTAGTTTTAGGGTCAGGTTCAGTGTCATGGTCAGATTTAGAGTCAGGTTCAAGTTTTGGTGTGGGGGCAAGGTTCATGTCAGGGTCAGGTTTAGATTTGGGACAGGTTTATTGTCAGGGTTAGGGTCAGGGTCAGGGTTAGGTTCATGGTTATGGTAAGGCCAGCTTTATGTTTAGGTTCTGTTTTATGAGTAGGTTCAGGATCAGGGTGAGATTTAGGGTGACGATTCTGTTCAGGCTCACGGATTGGGTCAGAGTTAGGTTTACAGTCAGGGTTAGCGTCAGAGTTCAGGTCAAGGCCAGGGTCAGTTTTAAGGTTAAGTTCTGACATAGGCAATGTTCAGAGTTAGGGTTATGATCAGGTTCAGGGAGAGGGTTAGGATAATTGTTAAAGTGGGGTTAGGGTTAGGGTTCGAGGTAGGTTGAGGGTTAGGGTTAGAACAGGTTAGTGTCAGTTTCAGGGATAATGTTAGGGGTTAGTTTTAGGGTTAGGTTCAGCGTTAGGTTTCAGGGTATGGCCCTTGTTAGTGTCAGGGTCAGGGTTAAGTTTAGGGTTACAGTAAGGGTCAGCCTCACAGTCAGGGTGTGGTTTAGTGTTCAGGTCTGGGTCGGGGTCACTGTTAGGGTCAGGGATAGGTTGATTGTCATTGTCTGGGTCAGGTTCAGGGTGAAGTTTAGGCCCAGTGTCAGGTTTGGCTTCAGGATCATGTATTGGTTTAAAGTCCACATTCGGGTCAGGGACAGGGTTGTGTAGTGGTCAGTGTTAGGGTCATGGTTAGGATTAGGGTCAGGGTCAGAGTCAGGTTAAGGTCAGGGCCAGGGTCAGGTTTAAGTTCAGTCTTTGCTTTATGTTCGGCTCATGGTTCACAGTTAGGTTAGGGGAAAGTTTTGGGATGGGGTTAGGGTTAGAGTTAGAAGTAGTGTTATCGTGTGGGTTAGGGTTAGACAGGGTTATGTCAGGGTGAGTGTTTGGTTTAGGGTAGGGGTTAGTGTTAGGGTCAGGGTCAGTGTTCGGTTTGGGTACAGGGTCCATATTAGGGTCAGTGTTAGGGTTACCTTTAGGTTTACGTTTAGGGTCAGGCACACAGTCAGGGTCAGGGTTAGGGTTAGGGTCAGGGGTTAGGTCAGCGTCAGGATTAGGATTAGGGTCAGGTCAGGGTCCTGTTTAGGGATGAGTCATAGTTAGGTTATCTCAGACTTAGGTTTAGGTTCAGGGTCCGGATCAGGGTCAGCATCAGGCTTAGGTTTAGGTTTAGGGTTCAGGTCAGGATCACGGTCAGGGTTAGGGTCAGGGATCAGGGTCAGGGCTCGGGTTAGGGTTTGGGGCAGGCTCACAGTGTCAGGGTCACGGTCAGTGGTTACTGTTAGGGTTCTCCCCGCTCCTGGTTCATTGTCCCCTCCCTTTAGGTTCTCAGGAAAAACCCTGGGCAGAAGGCTGTAGACCCCACACCCGATCCCACTTAGCCAGCATTACACTGGGATGTAAACATGACCTGCCCACCAGGCATCTAACCCCTCATCAGCCTGCTCCTGCTTGGGACATCTTCACCCACGATGGCATGGCCAGGTCCTCTTTACACACAGAGCCACAGACACCCAGAGGGCACACACACACACACACACACACACACACACACACACACACACACACACACACACACACATGGGGAGGAGACTTAGAGCTATACCGCTCAATTAAAAGGTGTGGGACTCTCTGACTCTGAGCCCCTGGTATCACCTTTTGATTTTATTTGCCAAAGGGCCTGAGGCGTTGGGGAAGCCTGATATGACCTGCCAGTGAGGGGACGTGTATGGTGGGTGAGCTCTCTTCTCCCTGCATCCTCAGTGCTTCAGTACAGAAGAAGAACATGTCGCTTCCTTTAGGATGTGCCTAGAAATGAGCTGGGCAGGGGGGGGTTTTCTCTGTAATGGGGTGCCTGGATACGTGGATTCTAATTCCGTTGGGCTCTGTCGTCAGGGAAGTGAGGTCACCATTGAATGGGGGCTCCTTACCAAACTTTCTGCTCCCACCAGAGCACCCTGAGCGTGCCCATCCCCTAGCTGCTCAAGGCTCACCCACCAATCCATGCCCTGTTCATCCCGTGACCCCCACACAGCCAATCCTAGCCCCTGGGAGTCCTGGATGCAACTATTGTCCCCGCTTCTGGGAACAGAGATGGGTTCAGACCGAGTTAAGGTTAGGGTTAGGGTTAGGGTTAGGGTTAGTGTTAGCGAGAGACTTAGGGTTAGGGTTAGGGTGAGACATTGTTGGGGTCAGGGTTAGTGTTAGGGTTAGGGTAGGGGTCAGGGTTAGGGTTAGGTTCATGGTTAGTTTTAGGGTCAGGCTCACAATAGGGTCAGGGTTACCATTACTGTCAGAGTCAGGGTCAGGGTCAGTGTCAGGTTTACGGTCAGGATCAGGTATTGGTTTTAAGTCCACATTCGGGTCAGGGACAGGGTTATGTAGTGGTCATTGTTAGGGTCATGGTTAGGTTTAGGGTCAGGGCCATGGTCAGGTTTAGGATCAGGGTCCCTAATAGCAATTTTCAGGGTTAGGTTTAGGGTCAGTGTCTGGTATAGGCAAAGTTTCAGGGTTAGGGTTATGATCATAGTCAGCTATAGGGTCAGGGTTATTGTTAAAGTTCAGCGTTAGTGTTAGGGTTAGCGTTAGGTTGATGGTTAGGGTTAGAACTTGTTAGGGTCAGGGTCCGTGGTAGGTTAGGGATTAGTGTTAGGGTTAGTTTCAGCAATAGGATTCGGGGTAGGGCCCGCGTTAGTGTCAGGGTCAGGGTTACATTTACGGTTAGAGTAGGGTAGGCTAACAGCCAGGCTCAGGTTTAGTGTTCAGGTCAGGGTCGGGATCACTATTAGGCTCAGGGTTAGGTTTATGATCATGGCCTGGGTCAGGGTCAGGGTGAAGTTTAGAAGAGCCAGTGTCAGGTTAAGGGTCAGGATCAGGTATTGGTTCAAAGTCCACATTTGGGTTAGGGACAAGGTTATGTAGTGGTCAGTGTTAATGTCATGGTTAGGTTTAGGGTCAGGGCCAGGGTCAGGTTTAGGGTCAGGGTCTGGTAGAGGCAAAGTTCAGGGTTAGGGTTATGATCATAGTCAGGTATAAGGTAAGGGTTATTGTTAAAGTTTAGGTTTAGTGTTAGGGTTAGAGTTAGTTTGAGGGTTAGGGTTAGATTGGTTAGGGTCAGGATCCGCGGTAGGGTTAGGGTTAGAGTATAGTGTTAGGGTTAGGTTCAGCGATAGGATCGGCGGAGGACCCGTGGTACTGTCAGGGTTAGGGTTATGTTTAGGGGTAGAGTTAGGGTCAGGCTCACATTCAGTCTCAGGGTTAGTGTTAGGTTTGGATCAGGGTCACTGTTAGGGTCAGGGTTAGGTTGATGGTCATGGCCTGGGTCAGCGTCAGGGGTGAAGTTTGGGCCAGTGTCATGTTTAGCGTCAGGATCAGGTATTGGTTAAAGTCCACATTCCGGTCAGGGACAGGGTTATGTTGGTCAGTGTTAAGGTCATGGTTTAGGATTAGGGTCAGGGTCAGGGTCAGGTGAAGGTCAGGGCCAGGGTCAGATTTAGGTTCAGGCTTTGCTTTATGTTCGGTTAAGGTTCACAGTTAGGTTTATGGGAAAATTTGGGATGGGGTTAGTGTTAGAGTTAGTAGTGTTAACGTGAGGGTTAGGGTTAGACTGCGTAAGGTAGGGTGAGGGTTTGGTTTATGGTAGGGGTTAGTGTTAGGGTCAGGGTCAGTGTTCGGTTTAGGTTCAGGGTCCGTATAAGGGTCACGGTTAGGGTTACCTTAGGGTTAGTTTTAGGGTCAGGCACACAGTCACGGACAGGGTTCAGTTAGGGTCAGGGTTAGTTCAAGGTCAGTATTAGGTTTAGGGTCAGGGTCAGGGTCACGGTTAGGGATGAGTCATAGCTAGGTTATTCCAGAGTTAGTTTTAGGTCCAGGATCCGGACAAGGTCAGTGTCAGGCTCAGGTTCAGATTAAGGGTTCAGGTCGGGATCACGGTCAGTTTTAGCGTCAGGGTCAGGGTCAGGGTTCGGGTTAGGGTTTGGGGCAGGCTCAGAGTCAGTGTCAGGGTCATGGTTAGTGGTTACTGTTAGGGTTCGCCCCGCTCCTGGGTCATGGACTCATGACTTGCCCACCAGGCATCTAACCCATCATCAGCAGCCTGATCCTGCTTGTGGCATCTCCATCCACGATGGCATGGCCAGGTCCTCTTTACATACAGACACAGAAACCCAGTGGCAAAACACTCACACACGCACACAGAGAGAGAGACAGGGAGGAGACCAAGGGCTACACCAGTCGAATAGAAGGTGTGGGACTCTCTGACTCTGAGCCCCCTGGTGTCACGTTTTGATTTTATTAGCCAAAGGGCCTGAGGCGTTTGGGAAACCTGATATGACCTGACAGGGGGAGGGGACGTGTCTGGTGGGCGAGCTCTCTTCTCCCTGCATCCTCTCAGCTTCAGTACAGAAGAAGAACGTGTCGCTTCCTTTAGGATGTGCCTAGAAATGAGCTGGGCAGGGGTGTTTTCTCTGTAATGGGGTGCCTGGATACGTGGGTTCCAATTCCGTTGGGCTCTGTCGTCAGGGAAGTGAGGTCACCACTGCCTGGGGGCTCCTTACCGAACTTCCTGCTCGACCAGAGCTCCCTGAGCTACCGGTCCCCAAGCTGCTCAAGGCTCACACTCCACTCAACGCAGTGCCCATCCAGTGACCCCCATACAGCCTCCCCCTAGCCCCTGGGAAGCCTGGGTGCAGCTGTTGTCCCTGCTGGAGGGAGCAAGGCTGGGCTTAGACTAGGTTAGTGTTAGGGTTAGGGTTAAGAAAGACTTAGGGTCAGGGTTAGGGTTAGACGTCGTTGAGGTCAGGGTTAGCGTAAGGCTTAGGGTAGGGGTCAGGGTTAGGGTTAGGTTCATGGTTAGGTTTAGGGTCAGGCTCACAGTAGGGTCACGGTTAGTGTTACGGTCACAGTAAGGGACAGGATCAGTGTTAGGATGAAGGTTAGGTTTAGGGTCAGGTTCAGGGTCATGGTCAGATTTAGGGTCAGGTTCAAGTTTTTGTGTGGGGGCAAGGTTCATGTCAGGGTCAGGGTTAGGTTTGGGACAGGTTTAGTGTCAGGGTTAGGGTCAGGGTCAGGATTAGGTTTACGGTTATGGTAAGGTCAGCTTTATGTTTAGGTTCTGTTTTATGAGTACGTTCAGGATCAGTGTTAGCTTTAGGGTTACGATTCTGTTCAGGATCACGGATTGGGTCAGAGTTAGGTTTACAGTCAGGGTTAGGGTCAGTGTTAAGGTCAAGGACAGGGTCAGGTTTAAGGTTAAGGTCTGACATAGGCAAAGTTCAGAGTTAGGGTTATGATCAGGGTCAGGGAGAGGGTCAGGATTATTGTTAAAGTGGGGTTAGAGTTAGGATTAGAGGTAGTTTGAGGGTTGGGGTTAGATCGGGTTGGGGTCAGTGTCAGGGATAATGTTAGGGGTTAGTTTTAGGGTTAGGCTCAGCGTTAGGTTTCGGGTCAGGGCCCGTGGTAGTGTCATGGTCAGGGTTTCGTTTAGGGTTTGAGTTAGGTTCAGGCTCACATTCAGTGTCAGGGTTAGTGTTAGGGTCAGGTTTAGATCAGCATCAGGGTTAGGATTAGGGTCAGGGTCTGGGTCATGGTCATGGTTAGGTATTAGTCATATTTACGGTAATGTCAGAGTTAGGTTTAGGTTCAGGGTCCACATCAGGGTCCTTGCCAGGCTTAGGTTTTGTTTTGCGTTCAGGTAAGGATCACAGTCATGGTCAGGGTCAGAGTCAGGGTCAGGGCTTGGGTTAGGGTTTGGGGAGGGCTCACAGTCAGTGTCAGGGTCAGGGTTAGTGGTTACTGTTAGGGTTAGCCCTGCTCCTGAGTCATGGACCCATCCATTCAGGGTCTCAGGATAAACCCTGGGCAGAAGGGTGTAGACCCTAAAACTGATCCCACTTAAGCAGCCTTAAACTGGGGGGTGAACATGACTTACCCACCAGACATCTAACCCCATATCAGCCTCATCCTGCTTGGGGGCATCTCCATCCACGATGGCATGGCCAGGTCTTCTTTACACAGAGACACAGAAACCCAGTGGCGCACACACAAACACACACACAAAGACACAGAGACGGGGAGGAGACCTAGGGTCGAATAGAAGGTGTGGGACTCTCTGACTCTGAGCCCCCTCATGTCTCCTTTTGATTTAATTAGCCAAAGGCCTGAGGCGTTGGGGAAACCGGATATGACCTGCCAGGGAGGTGACTTGTCTGGCCGGCGAGCTCTCTTCTCCCTGAATCCTCTCGGCTTCAGTACAGCAGAAGATATGTCGCTTCCTTTAGGATGTGCCTAGAAATGAGCTGGGCAGGGGGCTTTCTCTGTAATGGGGTGCCTGGATACGTGGGTTCCAATTCCTTTGGACTCTGTCGTCAGGGAAGTGAGGTCACGACGGCCTGGGGGCTCCTTACCGAACTTCCTGCTGCACCAGAGCTCCCTGAGCTGCCGGTCCCCATGCTGCTCAAGGCTCACACACCACTCAATGCAGTGCCCATCCAGTGACCCCTATATAGCCTCCTCCCAGAACCTGGGAGGCCTGGGTGCAGGGGCTGTCCCTGCTGGAGGGAACAGAGCTGGGTTTAGACAAGATTAGTGTTAGGGTTAGGGTTAAGAAAGACTTAGGGTCAGGATAGGGTTAGACATCGTTGAGGTCAGGGTTAGCGTAAGGCTTAGGGTAGGGGTCAGGGTTATGGTTAGGTTCATGGTTCTGAAGCCTGAAAACTTAGGGTAAGGTCTAGGTTCTGAAGCCTGAAAACTGAGGTAGGGAAGAGATGATGACCTAAGGCCATGGCGGGTCAGATGTGGTCAGTGTGCGGTCAGCTGTCTGGGTGTTGGTCACGAGGTCCAGGCTCAGGGTGTCAGACAGTGCATTAGTGGCCAGGTTAGACTATATATTTTGGGTGCATTCGAGTGCCGTGTAGGTTCTCATCTGAAGAACTCTTCAGGATATGAAGAATGAGCGAGTCTGAGGCGCATGCTCAGGCTTTTGTCTCTGGATTTTGTATCAGCGATGGCCGTGGAATGTTGGGGAGGCCTCATGGGCCATGGACGAATCTTGCTCTCTGTGGATTTGGCCTGAACCCAATTGTTTTTCGTCAATCTGTGGGATGGGAGGACTCCTTTCAGTTTTGTTACCTCAGGTGTCCCAACAAAAGAGGAATTCCAAAGCAGAGCCCTGGGGAAGACTGAAGGTACACCACGAACTACGGTTAAAAATTGGGGCCTAGGGGCATGGCAAGCCCAATATGCTGTCTCTCCATCCAGCCACTGAGAGGCCTTACCTGAGGACTGGGCTCAGGCTGAGGGTCACAATGTGTGTTTGTGACCAATGTGGCCCGCAAGCATGGGCGGGGCCTCATGGGCCACACTGTTTTCAACTACACTGAACCTTGGACAATATGCCAACCACAAGGTTTCTTGCCATGGGGAAAGAGTTCTGATTTCTGCATCATTTTCATACCCGGGCCGTGATTGGAGATAAGGTCTTGGTTCTGAAGCCTGAAAACCGAGGTTGAGAAGAGATGACGTCCTAAGGCCATGGCGGGTCCGATGTGATCACTGTGCGGCCAGCTATCTGAGTGGGGCCAGGAAGTCCAGGCTCAGGCTGTGTCAGAAAGGGCATTAGTGCCCAGGAGAGCCTATATATTTGGGGTACACCCGAATGGCGTGCAGGTAGATCCTCATTGGCGGTTTTTTTGGGTAGCCCCAGAGGGCAATGTTTTTCTTCTGGAGGGCAGGCAGAGTGCTGCATTGTAGTCTGGATTGCCAAACTGGAGGGCTTGTGGGCCAGTAGTCTGAGGACGGAAGTCTGAGACCCCAAGCTAGAACTAGGATTCTGGGTGAGGGTATTGGAGGCACAGTCTACAGACCTCAATGGATATCTCGTGCATCTGAAGTCAGGGCGAGGATCAAACGATCGCTCAGTTTGGACATTCTGTCCCTGATGGCCCCTTCTTGAAGGGGGGGGGTGGATCACGAGGCCATGGGTGTTTTCCCACGATGGGAGTTGTGAGAAGCTCCAAACTGCAAACATTCTTCTGCAGGACAATTGAGACCTAGTGGTTGGCTCCAGGACAATGATTCTGAGCAGGGTTCTAAGGATGGATGGCTGGGTAGCCCACCTCGCATTCCAATTGTCTCCACGCAACAAGACAGGTTAGATCTGCTGATTCTGGGAGAGCAACCGAGGAGGCTGAGTTGAAATGGACTCTCCCGTAGATGTGTCCTAATATGATTTTGCGTCTATGGAGACCTTGGAATGAAGCGGTCGCACTGGGGCCCTGAAGGGTTCTCCTAAAGAGAGGCTTTCACAAGCTCCATCGTGCACGTTTCCCATGTGTAGATGAGATTTGTTCTGATGGGTGAGTCAAGAAACAACCATATGCTGTTATTGAAATCCAGGCCTCTGAGGAGAGATGCCTGGAAACCAAAGCAATGGATCCGATAGGTGCCTAGGGGCCTGTTCGTTCCTTTTTACCTCTGGGGACATCAGTCTACCGGTCTGAGTGCCGGTAGGTGCTCAGATGGGCCCAGATTGCCCCTGTTTGTCCTGGGAAGCCACAAATATTGGGATGGCCTCAGGGACTTTGGAGGTTATCCTATTAGTAGGGTTGTGGCCTTTTGAATGGGCACATACAATTCCCTTGGAGAGGGCAAGCACAGTCCTCAGGTTTGGCTCCAGGGGCCTGAGCCTGTGGGGGTGTGTAGGCCAGGGCTGTTTGGACATTGTCTGAAAACACAAACTCGGCTTATGTTTCGGGTCATAGGTAGGCATGACTGATCTCCAGACCATGAGGAGAACACTTCGGGATTTGAAAAAAAAGGGCGAGTGTGAGGCTCTTGCTCATGTTTTTGTCTCTGGATATCGTGTCACTCATGGTTGTGAAATTTCCGGGTGACTTCATGGGAAATGGACGAGTCTTACTCTCTGTGGGTTTGGCCCCGTCCAAAGAATTTGGGGTCATTCTGTGGGATGGAATTAGTAAGTTGTTCTGTTGTTGCTGAATTGTTTTGTTTTTTTTTTTTTCGCCTCAGGTGTCCCCCCAAATGAGGGATTCCAGAGTAGAGCCCTGGGGAGGGGCGACTGGACAACCAGAAATCTGGTTAAAAATTGGGGCCTAGCGACATGTCAAGCCCATTATGACATCTAATGGTCCAGCCACTGAGAGGACGTACTAAAGGACAGGACTCACGCTGAGGGTCACAATGCGTGTTTATGCCCTCGTCGCACTCAAGAATGGGCGGGGCCTCATTGTGAATGCGGGTTTCTCCTACACTGAACGTTGGACAACATGCCAACCACAAGATTCTTTCCATGAGTAAGGAAGAGTTCTGATTTGTGCATCACAGTCACCCCTGGACAGTGATTGGAGATAAGGTCTAGGTTCTGAAGTCTGAAAACTGAGGTAGGAAAGAGATGATGACCCAAGGCCATGGCGGGTCTGATGTGCTCAGTGTGCGGTCAGCTGTCTGGGTGTTGGTCACGAGGTCCGGGCTCAGGTTGTCAGACAGTGCATTAGTTCCCAGGTTAGACTATATATTTTGGGTGGCTTCGAGTGCCGTGTAGGTTCTTATCTGAAGAACTCTTAAGGATATGAAAATGAGCGTGTCTGAGGAGCGTGCTCAGGCTTTTGTCTCGGGATTTTGTATCAGCGATGGATGTGGAATGTTGGGGAGGCCTCATGGGCCATGGACGAATCTTGCTCTCTGTGGACTTGGCCCGATCCCAATTGCTTTTCGTCAATCTGTGGGATGGGAGGACTCCTTTCAGTTTTGTTACCTCAGGTGTCCCAACAAAAGAGGAATTCCAAAACAGAGCCATGGGGAAGACTGAAGGGACTACCCGAACTACGGTTAAAAATTGGGGCCTAGGGGCATGGCAAGCCCAATATGCTGTCTCTCCATCCAGCCACTGAGAGGCCTTACCTGAGGACTGGGCTCAGGCTGAGGGTCACAATGTGAGTTTGTGACCAATGTGGCACGCAAACATGGGAGCGGCCTCATATCCACACCGGTTTCAAGTACACTGAACCTTGGACAACATGCCAACCACAAGTTTTCTTGCCATGGGGAAAGAGTTCTGATTTCTGCATCATTTTCAAACTGGGCCGTGATTGGAGATAAGGTCTAGGTTCTGAAGCCTGAAAACCGAGGTTGAGAAGAGATGACGTCCTAAGGCCATGGCGGGTCCGATGTGATCAGTGTGCGGCCAGCTCTCTGGGTGGGGCCAGGAGGACCAGGCTCAGGTTGTGTCAGAAAGGGCATTAGTGCCCAGGTCAGCCTATATATTTGGGGTACAGCCGAATGGCGTGCCGGTTGATCCTCATTTGGGGTTTCTGGGTAGCCACAGAGGGCAATGTTTTTCTTCTGGAGGGCTGGCAGAGTGCTGCATTGTAGTCTGGATTGCCAAACTGGACGGCTTCTCGGCCAGTAGTCTGAGGACGGACATCTGAGAACCCAAGCTAGGCCTAGGTTTCTGTGTGAGACCTGAATCAAGATCTCGTGCATATGAAGTCAGGGCGAGTATCAGACAATCGCTCAGGTTGGACATTCTGTCCCTGATGGCCCCTTCTTGAAGGGGTGCTGGATCACGAGGCCATGGGGGTTTACGCACGATGGGAGTTGTGAGAAGCTCCCAACTGCAAAGATTCTTTTACAGGACAATTGAGACCTGTTGGTTGGCTCCAGGACACAGATTCCGAGCAGGGTTCTAAGGATGGATGGCTGGGTAGCACACCTCGCATTCCAATTGTCTCCACGCAACAAGACAGGTTAGATCTGCTGATTCTGGGAGAGCAACCGAGGAGGCTGAGTTGAAATGGACTCTCCCGTAGATGTGTCCTAATATGATTTTGCGTCTATGGAGACCTTGGAATGAAGCGGTCGCACTGGGGCCCTGAAGGGTTCTCCTAAAGAGAGGCTTTCACAAGCTCCATCGTGCACGTTTCCCATGTGTAGATGAGATTTGTTCTGATGGGTGAGTCAAGAAACAGCCATATGCACTTATTGAATACCAGGCCTCTGAGGAGAGATGCCTGGAAACCAAAGCAATGGATCCGATAGGTGCCTAGGGGCCTGTTCGTTCCTTTTTACCTCTGGGGACATCAGTCTACGGGTCTGAATGCCGGTAGGTGCTCAGATGGGACCAGATTGCCCCTGTTTGTCCTGGGAAGCCACAAATATTGGGATGGCCTCAGGGACATTGGAGGTTTATCCTATTAGTAGGGTTGTGGCCATTGGAATGGGCACATACAATTCCCTTATAGAGGGCAAGCACAGTCGTCAGGTTTGTCTCCGGGGGCCTGACCCTGTAGGGTGTGTAGGCCAGGGCTGTTTGGACAGTTGTCTGAAAACACAAACTCGGCTTATGTTTCGGGTCATAGGTATGGCATGACTGATCTCCAGGCCATGAGGAGAACTCTTAGGGATATGAAAAAAGGGCGAGTGTGAGGCTCTTGCTCAAATTTTTGTCTCTGGATATCGTGTCACTCATGGTCGTGAAATTTCCGGGTGACTTCATGGTAAATGGACGAGTCTTACTTTCTGGGGGTTTGGCTCCGTCCAAAGAGTTTGGTGTCATTCTGTGGGATGGATGAAGTCCGTTGTTCTGTTAATGTTGATTTGCTTTGTTTTGTTTTTCAACCTCAGGTGTCCCACCAAATGAGGGATTCCAGAGTAGAGCCCTGGGGAGGGGAGAAGGGACAACTAGAAATCTGGTTAAAAATTGGGGCCTAGGGACATGTCAAGCCCATTTTGACATCTAATGGTCCAGCCACTGAGAGTACCTACTAGAGGACAGGACTCACGCGGAGGGTCTCAATGCGTGTTTATGCCCTCGTCGCACTCAAGAATGGGCGGGGCCTCAGTGTGAATGCTGGTTTTCCTACACTGAACATTGGACAACATGCCAACCACAAGGTTTCTTGCCATGGGTAAGGAAGAATTCTGATTTCTGCATCACACTGGGCAGTGATTGGAGATAAGTTCTAGGTTCTGAATCCTGAAAACTGAGGTAGTGAAGAGATGATGACCTAAGGCCATGGCGGGTCTGATGTGCTCAGTGTGCGGTCAGCTGTCTGGGTGTTGGTGACAAGGTCCGGGCTCAGGTTGTCAGACAGTGCATTAGTGCCCAGGATAGACTATATATTTTGGGTGCATTCGAGTGCCGTGTAGGTTCTAATCTGAACAACTCTTCAGTATATGAAGAATGAGTGAGTCTGAGGCGCGTGCTCAGGCTTTTGTCTCTGGATTTTGTATCAGCGATGGACGTGGAATGTTGTGGAGGCCTCATGTGCTATGGACGAATCTTGCTCTCTTTGGATTTGACCCGAACCCAATTGCTTTTCGTCAATCTGTGGGATGGGAGGACCCCTTTCAGGTTTGTTACCTCAGGTGTCCCACCAAAAGAGGAATTCCAAAGCAGAGCCCTGGAGAAGAGTAAAGGGACAACCCGAACTATGGTTAAAAATTGGGGCCTAGGGACATGGCAACCAAATATGCTGTCTCTCCATCCGTCAATGAGAGGCCTTTCCTGAGGACTGGGCTCTGGCTGAGGGTCACAATGTGGGTTTGTGACCAAGTCGCCCGCAAGCATGGGCAGGGCCTCATGGGCCTCACTGGTTTCAATTACACTGAACCTTGGACAACATGCCAACCACAAGGTTTCTTGCCATGGGGAAAGAGTTCTGATTTCTGCATCATTTTCAAACCCGGGCCGTGATTGGAAATAAGGTCTAGGTTCTGAAACCTGAAAATCGAGGTTGAGAAGACATGACGACCTAAGGCCATGGCTTGTCCGATGTGCTCAGTGTGCGGCCAGCTGTCTGGGTGGGGCCAGGAGGTCCAGGCTCAGGCTGTGTCAGAAAGGGCAAGTGCCGAGGTCAGCCTATATATTTGGGGTACAGCTGAATGGCGTGCAGGTTGATCCTCATTGGGGGTTTCTGGGTAGCCCCAGAGGGCAATGTTTTTCTTCTGGAGGGCAGGCAGAGTGCTGCATTGTAGTTCTTGATTGCCAAACTGGAGGGCTTGTGGGACAGTAGTCTGAGGGCGGAAGTCTGAGAACCCAAGCTAGGACTAGGTTTCTGTGTGAGACCTGAATCAAGATCTCATGCATTTGAAGTCAGGGCGCGTATCAGACAATTGCTCAGGTTGGACATTCTGTCTCTGATGGCCCCTTCTTGAAGGGGGGCGGGATCACGAGGCCATGGCGGTTTACGCACGATGGGAGTTGTGAGAAGCTCCCAACTGCAAAGATTCTTCTACAGGACAATTGAGACCTGTTGGTTGGCTCCAGGACAAAGATTCCGAGCAGGGTTCTAAGGATGGATGGCTGGGTAGCCCACCTCGCATTCCAATTGTCGCCAAGAAAGAAGACAGGTTAGATCTGCTGGATCTGGGGGATCAACTGAGGGGGCTGAGTTGAAATGGACTCTCCCGTGGAAGTGTCCTAATATGATTTTATGTCTATGGAGACCTTGGAATGAAGCGGTCACACTGGGGACCTGAAGGGTTGTCCTAAAGACAGGCTTTCACACAGTTCCATCGTGCAAGTTTCCCATGTGTAGATGAGATTTGTTCTGATGGGTGAGTCAAGAAACAGCCATATGCACTTATTGAATACCAGGCCTCTTAGGAGAGTTGCCTGGAAAACAAAGCAATGGATCCGATAGGTGCCTAGGGGCCTGTTCGTTCCTTTTTACCTCTGGGGAAATCAGTCTACGGGTCTGAGTGCCGGAAGGTGCTCAGATGGGCCCAGATTGCCCCTGTTTGTCCTGCGAAGCCACAAATATTGGGATGGCCTCAGGGACATTGGAGGTTTATCCTATTAGTAGGGTTGTGACCATTGGAATGGGCACATACAATTCCCTTATAGAGGGAAAGCACAGTCGTCAGGTTTGGCTCCAGGGGCCTGAGCCTGTAGGGTGTGTAGGCCAGGGCTGTTTGGACAGTTGTCTGAAAACACAAACTCGGCTTATGTTTCGGGTCATAGGTATGGCATGACTGATCTCCAGACCATGAGGAGAACTCCTCGGGATATGAAAAAAGGGCGAGTGTGAAGCTCTTGCTCAAGTTTTTGTCTCTGGATATCGTGTCACTCATGGTCGTGAAATTTCCGGGTGACTTCATGGGAAATGGACGAGTCTTACTCTCTGGGGGTTTGGCTCCGACCAAAGAATTTGGTGTCATTCTGTGGAATGGAAGAAGTCCGTTGTTCTGTTAATGTTGATTTGCTTTGTTTTGTTTTTCAACCTCAGGTGTCCCACCAAATGAGGGATTCCAGAGTAGAGCCCTGGGGAGGGGCGACGGGACAACCAGAAATCTGGTTAAAAATTGGGGCCTAGGGACATGTCAAGCCCATTTTGACATCTAATGGTCCAGCCACTGAGAGGACGTACTAGAGGACAGGACTCACGCTGAGGGTCACAATGCGTGTTTATGCCCTCGTCGCACTCAAGAATGGGCGGGGCCTCAGGGTGAATGCTGGTTTCTCCTACACTGAACATTTGACAACATGCCAACCACACGGTTTCTTGCCATGGGTAAGGAAGAGTTCTGATTTCTGCATCACACAGGGCAGTGATTGGAGATAAGTTCTAGGTTCTGAATCCTGAAAACTGAGGTAGTGAAGAGATGATGACCTAAGGCCATGGCGGGTCTGATGTGCTCAGTGTGCTGTCAGCTGTCTGGGTGTTGGTCACAAGGTCCGGGCTCAGGTTGTCAGACAGTGCATTTTGCCCAGGATAGACAATATATTTTGGGTGCATTCGATTGCCGTGTAGGTTCTAATCTGAAGAACTCTTCAGTATATGAAGAATGAGCGAGTCTGAGGCGCGTGCTCAGGCTTTTGTCTCTGGATTTTGTATCAGCGATGGCCCTGGATGTTGGGTAGGCCACATGGGCCATGGACGAATCTTCCCTCTTGTGGATTTGGCTCGATCCCCATTGTTTTTCGTCAATCTGTGGGATGGGAGGACTCCTTTCAGGTTTGTTACCTCAGGTGTCCCACCAAAAGAGGAATTCCAAAGCAGAGCCCTGGAGAAGTGTGAAGGGACAACCCGAACTATGGTTAAAAATTGGTGCCTAGGGGCATGGCAAGCAAATATGCTGTCTCTCCATCCGTCAATGAGAGGCCTTACCTGAGGACTGGGCTCAGGCTGAGGGTCACAATGTGGGTTTGTGACCAAGTGGCCCGCAAGCATGGGCGGGGCCTCATGGGCCTCACTGGTTTCAAGTACACTGAACCTTCGACAACATGCCAACCACAATGTTTCTTGCCATGGGGAAAGACTTCTGATTTCTGCATCATTTTCAAACCCGGGCCGTGTTTGGAGATAAGGTCTAGGTTATGAAGCCTGAAATCCGAGATTGAGAAGAGATGACGACCTAAGGCCATAGCGGGTCCGATGTGCTCAGTGTGCGGCCAGCTGTCTCAGTGGGGCCAGGACGTCCAGGCTCAGGCTGTGTCAGAAAGGGCATTAGTGCCCAGGTCAGCCTATATATTTGGGGTACAGCTGAATGGCGTGCAGGTGGATCCTCATTTGGGGGTTTCTGGGTAGCCCCAGAGGGCAATGTTTTTCTTCTGGAGGGCAGGCAGAGTGCTGCATTGTATTTCATGATTGCCAAACTGGAGGGCTTGTGGGCCAGTAGTCTGAGGACGGAAGTCTGAGAAGCCAAGCTAGGCCTAGGTTTCTGGCTGAGACCTGAATCGAGATCTCGTGCATCAGGCCCATGGCGGGTCTGATGTGCTCAGTGTGCGGTCAGCTGTCCTGGTGTTGGTCAGGTGGTCCGGGCTCAGTATGTGTCAGACAGTGCATAAGTGCCCAGGTTTGACTATATAATTTGGGTACACTCGAGTGCCGTTTCGATTTTTCCTCCTTTATTCTGCCTGGGCAGCTAATTAGGCAATATATTTTTTCTAGAGGGCAGGAAGAGTGCTTCATTGTCGGTCTGTAATTGCCAAACGTGAAGGCTTCGGCGCCAGGAGTGTGAGGACGGAAGTCTGAGATCACAAGCTAGACTACGGTTTCAGGGTGAGGGCACGGCAGGTACCCCCTGCAGTTCTAACCTATATCACATGCCTTTGATGTAAAGGCGAGGATCAGACGTTGGCTCAGGTTGGAGTTTCTGTGCCTGACGGCCCCTTCATGAAGGGAGCGGAATCTCGAGGCCCTGGAGGTTTTCCCACGTTGGGAGTTGTGGGAAGCCCCCTTCAAGGATTCCTTCTGCGGGAAAATTGAGACCTGTTGGACAGCTCCAGGACGTCCCATATGGAATGACTCCAGAGCACCGTTCGAGGATGGATGGCTGGGAAGCCAGCCTCGCATTCCAATTGTCTCCTAGCGACAAGACAGTTTAGATCTTATGGATCTGCGGGAGCAAACCGGGGAGGCTGAGTTGAAATGGACTTTCCTGAGGATGGGTCTAATGTGTGTTTGTGTCCATGAGGGCCTTGGAATGGGGCGGTGGCACCGGGACTCTGAAGTATTCTCAGAAGCTTTTGACATAGCTCCCATGCACACGTTTCCTTCTGGAGACGAGATTTGTTCTTATGGTGCCTCAAGAAAACCCCTATGCTGGTATTGGAATCCAGGCTTTTGAGGAGACATGCCTGTAAACCAAAGCAAAGGATCCGATAATGGCCTAGGGTCCTGTCTGGCTCAATCTTCTTCTCTGTGGAAATCCATCTATGGTATGAGTGGAGGTAGATGCTCAGCTGGTGTCAGACCACACTTTTTTTGTCCAGGGCGACCTATACTATTGGGATGGCCTCCGGGGCTTTGGAGGGTTCTCCTAATTTATACGATTTTGGACAATGGAATGGGCAGAATTCCCATGGATTAGGTAGGCACAGTCCAAATGTGAGGCTCCAGGGGCCCCAGCCTGGAGGGTGTGTGGCCCAGGACTTTGAGGACAGAAGTCTGAAAACACAAACTCAGCTTAGGTTTGGGGACGTAGGTATGGCACGCCCGATCTACAAACCATGGGAAGAACTCTTCACGATATGAAGAATGAGCGAGTCTGAGGTGCTTGCTCAGGCTTTTGTCTCTGGATTTTGTATCAGCGATGGCCCTGGATGTTGGGTAGGCCACATGGGCCATGGACGAATCTTCCCTCTTGTGGATTTGGCTCGATCCCAATTGCTTTCCGTCAATCTGTGGGATGGGAGGACTCCTTTCAGGTTTGTTACCTCAGGTGTCCCACCAAAAGAGGAATTCCAAAGCAGAGCCCTGGGGAAGAGTGAAGGGACAACCCGAACTATGGTTAAAATTTGGGGCTTCGGGGCATGGCAAGCCCAATATGCTGTCTCTCCATCCAGCCACTGAGAGGCCTTACCTGAGGACTGGGCTCAGGCTGAGGGTCACAATGTGTGTTTGTGACCAATGTGGCCCGCAAGCATAGGCGGAACCTCATGGGCCACACTGGATTCAACGACACTGAACGTTGGACAACATGCCAAACAAATGGATTCTTGCCATGGGGAAAGAGTTCTGATTTCTGCATCATTTTCAAACCCCGGCAGTGATTGGAGATACGGTCTAGGTTCTGTAGCCTGAAAACCGAGGTTGAGAAGTGATGACGACCTAAGGCCATGGCGGGTCTGAAGAGCGCAATGTGCGGCCAGCTGTCTGGGTGGGGCCAGGAGGTCCAGGCTCAGGCTGTGTCAGAAATGGCATTAGTGCCCAGGTCAGCCTATATATTTGGGGTACAGCCGAATGGAGTGCAGGATTATCATCATTTGGGGTTTCTGGTTAGCCCCAGAGGGCAATGTTTTTCTTCTGAAGGGCAGTCAGAATGCTGCATTGTAGTACTGGATTGCCAAACTGGACGGCTTGTAGGCCAGTAGTCTGAGGATGGAAGTCTGAGAACACAAGCTAGGCCTAGGTTTCTGGGTGACGATATGGCAGGGACAATCTACAGACCTGAATCGAGATCCCTTGCATCTGAAGTCAGGACGAGGTTCAGACGATCGCTCAGGTTGGACTTTCTGTCCCTGATGGCCCCTTCTTGAAGGGGTGTGTGGATCACGAGGCCATGGGTGTTTTCCCACGATGGGAGTTGTGAGAAGCTCCCAACTGCAAAGATTCTTCTGCAGGACAATTGAAACCTGTTGGTTGCTCCTGGCCAACGATTCCGAGCAGGGTTCTAAGGATGGATGGCTGGGTAGCCCACCTCGCATTCCAATTGTCTCCAAGCAACAAGACAGGTTAGATCTGCTGGATCTGGGGGAGAAACCGAGGAGGCTAATTTGAAATGGAATCTCCCGTGGATGTGCCCTAATATGTCTTTGTGTCTATGGAGACCTTGGAAAGAAGCGGTGGCACTGGGGCCCTGAAGGGTTCTCCTAAACAGAGGCTTTGACACAGCTCCATCATGCAAGTTTCCCATGTGTAGATGAGATTTGTTCTGATGGGTGAGTCAAGAAACAGCCATATGCTGGTACTGAAATCCAGGCCTCTGAGGAGAAATGCCTGGAAAACAAAGCAATGGATCCGATTAGTGCCTAGGGGCCTGTTCGTTCCTTTTTACTTCTGGGGACATCAGTCTTCGGTTCTGAGTGCAGGTAGGTGCTCAGATCGGCTCAGATTGCCCCTGTTTGTCCTGGGAGGCCACAACTATTGGGATGGCCTCAGGGACTTTGGAGGTTTATAGGATTAGTAGGGTTGTGGCCATTTGAATGGGCACATACAATTCCCTTGGAGAGGGCAAGCACAGTCCTCAGGTTTGGCTCCAGGGGCCTGAGCCTGTAGGGTGTGTAGGCCAGAGCTGTTTGGACAGTTGTCTGAAAACACAAACTCGGCTTATGTTTCGGGTCATAGGTATGGCAGGAATGATCTACATAAAAATGAGGAGAACTCTTTGGGATATGAAAAAAGGGCGAGTGTGAGGCTCTTGCTCAATTTTTTGTCTTTGGATATCGCGTCACTCATGGTCGTGAAATTTCCGGGTGACTTCATGGGAATTGGAGGAGTCTTACTCTCTGGGGGTTTGGCCCCGTCGAAAGAGTTTGGGTCATTCTGTGGGATGGAAGAGGTCCGTTTTGCTGTTGTTGTTGATTTGTTTTGTTTTGTTTAACAACCTCAGGTGTCCCACCAAATGAGGGATTCCAGAGTAGAGACCTGGGGAGGGGCGACTGGACGACCAGAAATCTGGTCAAAAAATTGGGGCCTAGGGACATGTCAAGCCCATGATGACATCTAAGGGTCCAGCCACCGAGAGGACTTACTAGAGGACAGGACTCACGCTGAGGGTCACAATGCATGTTTATGCCCCCGTCGCACTCAAGAATGGGGGCGGGGCCTCAGGGTGAATGCTGGTTTCTCCTACACTGAACGTTGGACAACATGCCAACCACAAGGTTTCTTTCCATGGGTAAGGAAGAGTTCTGATTTCTGCATCACAGTCACCCCTGGGCAGTGATTGTAGATAAGATCTAGGTTCTGAAGCCTGAAAACTGAGGTAGGGAAGAGATGTTGACCTAAGGCCATGGCGGGTCTGATGTGCTCAGTGTGCGGTCAGCTGTCCTGGTGTTGGTCAGGAGGTCCGGGCTCAGGTTGTGTCAGACATTGCTATAGTGCCCAGGTTAGACTATATAATTTGGGTACATTCGAGTGCCGTGTAGTTTTTTTTTCTTCCTTTAAGCTGCCTGGGCAGCTCATTAGGCAATATATTTTTTCTAGAGGGCACGCAGAGTGCTTCATTGTCGGTCCGGAATTGACAAACATGAGGGCTTCGGGGCCAGGAGTGTGAGGACGGAAGTCTGAGAACACAAGCTAGACTTCGGTTTCAGGGTGAGGGCACGGCAGGTACCCCCTGCAGATCTGAACCAATATCTCATGCATCTGATGTCATGGCGAGGATCAGACGTTGGCTCAGGTTGGAGTTTCTGTGCCTGACGGCCCCTTCATGAAGGGAGCGGAATCTCGAGCTCCGGGAGGTTTTCCCACGTTGGGAGTTGTGGGAAGCCCCCTTCAAGGATTCCTTCTCCCGAACAATTGAGACCTGTTGGACAGCTCCAGGACATCCCATATGGAATGACTACAGAACACCGTTTGAGGATGGATGCCTGGGAAGCCCGCCTCGCATTCCAATTGTCTACTAGCAACAAGACAGTTTAGATCTGATGGCTCTACGGGAGCATCCTGGGTGGCTGACTTGAAATGGACTTTCCTGAGGATGGGTCCTAATGTGTGTTTGTATCCATGAGGGCCTTGGAATGGGGCGGTGGCCCCGGAACCCTGAAGTATCTCCGAAGCTTTTGACATAATTCCATGCACATGTTTCCTTGTGGAGACGAGTTTTGTTCTTATGGAGCCTCAAGAAAACCCCTATGCTGGTATTGGAATCCAGGCTTTTGAGGAGACATGCCTGTAAACCAAAGCAAAGGATCCGATAATGGCCTAGGGTCCTGTCTGGTTCAATCTTCTTCTCTGGGGACATCCATCTATGGTATGAATGGAGGTAGATGCTCAGCTGGTGTCAGACCGCCCTTTTTTTTGTCCTGGGGACCTACACCATTAGGATGGCCTCCGGGGCTTTGGAGGGTTCTCCTAATTTGTACGATTTTGCACATGAATGGGCAGAACTCCCATGGATTGGGTAGGCACAGTCCTAATATGTGGCTCAAGGGGCCCCAGCCAGGAGGGGGTGTGTGGCCCAGGAATTTGAGGACAGAAGCCTGAAAACACAAACTCTGCTTATGTTTGGGGACGTAGGTATGGCACGCCCGATCTACAAACGATGTGAAGAACTCTTCAGGATATGAAGAATGAGAGAGTCTGAGGCGCTTGCTCAGGCTTTTGTCTCTGGATTTTGTATCAGCGATGGCCCTGGAATGTTGGGTAGGCCTCATGGGCCATGGACGAATCTTCCTCTCTGTGGATTTGGCCTGATCCCAATAGTTTTTTTTCGTCAATCTGTGGGATGGGAGGACTCCTTTCAGGTTTGTTAACTCAGGTGTCCCACCAAAAGAGGAATCCCAAAGCAGAGCCCTGGGGAAGAGTGAAGGGGAAAACCCGAACAATGGTGAAAAATTGGGGCCTAGGGGCATGGCAAGCCCTATATGCTGTCTCTTCATCCAGCCACTGAGAGGCCTTACCTGAGGACAGGGCTCAGGCTGAGGGTCACAATGTGTGTTTGTGACCAATGTGGCCCGCTAGCATGGGCGGGGCCTCATAGGCCACACTGGTTTTAACTACACTGAATGTTGGACAACATGCCAACCACAAGGGTTTCTTGCCATGGGGAAAGAGTTCTGATTTCTGCATCATTTTCAAACACGGGCCATGATTGGAGATAAGGTCTAGGTTCTGAGGCCTGAAAATCGAGGTTGAGAAGAGATGACGACCTAAGGCCATGGCGGGTCTGATGTGCTCAATGTGTGGCCAGCTGTCTGGGTGGGGCCAGGCGGTCCAGGCTCAGGCTGTGTCAGAAAGGGCTTTAGTGCCCAGGTAAGCCTATATATTTGGGGTACAGCCGAATGGTGTGCAGGTTGATCCTCATGTGGGGTTTCTGGGTAGCCCCAGAGGGCAATGTTTTTTCTTCTGGAGGGCATGCAGAGTTCTGCATTGTAGTTCTGGATTGCGAAACTGGAGGGATTGTGGGCCAGTATTCTGAGGACGGAAGTCTGAGAAACCAAGCTAGGCCTAGGTTTCTGGATGAGGATATGGCAGACACAATCTACAGACCAGAATCAAGATCGCGTGCATCTGATGTCACGGCGAGGTTCAGACGATGGCTCAGGTTGGACTTTCTGTCCCTGATGGCCCCTTCTTGAAGGGGTGAGTGGATCACGAGGCCATGGGGGTTTTCCCACGATGGGAGATGTGAAAAGCTCCCAACTGCAAAGATTCTTCTGCAGGACAATTGAGACCTGTTGGTTCGCTCCAGGCCAACGATTCCGAGCAGGGTTCTAAGGATGGATGTCTGGGTAGCCCACCTCGCATTCCAATTATCTCCAAGCAACAAGACAGGTTAGATCTGCTGGATCTGGGGGAGCAACCGAGGCGGCTGAGCTGAAATGGACTCTCCCGTTGATGTGTCCTAATATGTTTTTGTGTCTATATGGACCTTGGAAAGAAGCGGTGGCACTGGGCCCTGAAGGGTTCTCCTAAACAGAGGCTTTGACACAGCTCCAACGTGCAAGTTTCCATGTGTAGATGAGATTTGTTCTGATGGGTGAGTCAAGGAACAGCCATATGCTGGTATTGAAATCCACGCCTCTGAGGAGAAATGCCTGGAAAACCAAAGCAATGGATCCGATTAGTGCCTAGGGGCCTGTTCGTTCCTTTTTTTACTTCTGGGGACATCAGTCTACGGGTCTGAGTGCAGGTAGGTGCTCAGATGGGCTCAGATTGCCCCTGTTTATCCTGGGAAGCCACAACTATTGGGATGGCCTCAGGGACTTTGGAGGTTTATCCTCTTAGAAGGGTTGTGGCCATTGTAATGGGCACATACAATTCCTTTGGAGAGGGCAAGCACAGTCCTCATGTTTGGGTCCAGGGGCCTGAGCCTGTAGGGTGTGTAGGCCAGAGCTGTTTGGACAGTTTCTGAAAACACAAACTCGGCTTATGTTTCGGGTCATAGGTATGGCAGGAATGATCTACAGACCATGAGGAGAACTCTTTGGGATATGAAAAAAGGGCGAGTGTGAGGCTCTTGCTCAAGTTTTTGTCTCTGGATATCGTGTCATTCATGGTCGTGAAATTTCCGGGTGACTTCATGGGAATTGGACGAGTCTTACTCTCTGGGGGTTTGGCCCCGTCCAAAGAGTTTGGGGTCATTCTGTGGGATGGAAGAGGTCCGTTTTGTTGTTGTTGTTGTTGATTTGTTTTGTTTTGTTTTTCAACCTCAGGTCGCCCACCAAATTAGGGATTCCAGAGTAGAGCCCTGGGGATTGGCGACTGGACAACCAGAAATCTGGTTAAATATTGGGGCCTAGGGACATGTCAAGCCCATGATGACATCTAAGGGTCCAGCCACCGAGAGGACTTACTAGAGGACAGGACTCACTCTGAGGGTCACAATGCTTGTTTATGCCCTGGTCGCACTCAAGAATGGGCGGGGCCTCAGGGTGAATGCTGGTTTCTCCTACACTGAACGTTGGACAACATGCAAACCACAAGGTTTCTTGGCATGGGTAAGGAAGAGTTCTGATTTCTGCATCACAGTCACCCCTGGGCAGTGACTGGAGATAAGCTGTAGGTTCTGAAGCCTGAAAACTGAGGTAGGGAAGAGATGATGACCTAAGGCCATGGCGGGTCTGATGTGCTCAGTGTGCGGTCAGCTCTCTGGGTGTTGGTCAGGAGGTCCGGGCTCAGGTTGTGTCAGACAGTGCATTGCTGCCCAGGTTAGACTATATATTTTGGGTACATTCGAGTTCCTTGTAGGTTTTTCCTCCTTTAATCGGCCTGGGCAGCTCATTAAGCAATATATTTTTTTCTAGAGGGCAGGCAGAGTGCTTCATTGTCGGTCCGGAATTGACAAACATGAGGGCTTCGGGGCCAGGAGTGTGAGGACGGAAGTCTGAAAACACAAGCTAGACTTCGGTTTCAGGGTGAGGGCACGGCAGGTACCCCCTGCAGATCTGAAAGCATATCTCATGCATCTGATGTCAGGGCGAGGATCAGACGTTGTCTCAGGTTGGAGTTTCTGTGCCTGACGGCCCCTTCATGAAGGGAGCGGAATCTCGAGGGCCTGGAGTTTTTCCCACGTTGGGATTTGTGGGAAGCCCCCTCAAGGATTCCTTCTGCGTGACATTGAGACCTGTTGGACAGCTCTAGGACATCCCATATGGAATGTCTCCAGAGCACCGTTCCAGGATGGATGACTGGGAATCCCGCCTCGCATTCCAATTGTCTCCTAGCAACAAGATAGTTTAGATCTGATGGATCTGCGGGAGCAACCGGGGTGGCTGAGTTGAAATGGACTTTCCTGAGGATGGGTCCTAATGTGTGTTTGTGTCCATGAGGGCCTTGGAATGGGGCGGTGGCACCTGGACCTTGAAGTGTTCTCCTAAGCTTCTGGCATAACTCCCATGCACACGTTTCCTTGTGGAGACGAGATTTGTTTTATGTTGCGTCAAGAAAACCCCTATGCTGGTATGGGAAACCAGGCTTTTGAGGAGACATGCCTGTAAACCAAAACAAAGGATCCGATAATGGCCTAGGGTCCTGTCTGGTTCAATCTTCTCCTATGGGGACATCCATCTATGGTATGAGTGGAGGTAGATGCTCAGCTGGTGTCAGACCGCCCTTTTTTGTCCCGGGCGACCTACACCATTGGGATGGCCTCCGGGGCTTTGGAGGTTCTCTTAATTTGTACGATTTTGGACAATGGAATGGGCAGAATTCCCAGGATTGGGTAGGCACAGTCCTAATATGTGGCTCCAGGGGCCCAGCCTGGAGGGTGTGTGGCCCAGGAGTTTGAGGACAGAAGTCTGAAAACACAAACTCAGCTTAGGTTTGGGGACGTATGTATGGCACGCCCGATCTACAAACCATGGGAAGAACTCTTCAGGATATGAAGAATGAGCGAGGCTGAGGCGCGTGCTCAGTCTTTTGTCTCTGGATTTTGTATCAGCAATGGCCCTGGAATGTTGGGTAGGCCTCATGGGCCATGGACGAATCTTCCTCTCGGTGGATTTGGCCCGATCCCAATTGTTTTTCGTCAATTTGTGGGATGGGAGGACTCCTTTCAGGTTTGTTACCTCAGGTGTCCCACCAAAAGAGGAATTCCAAAGCAGAGCCCTGGGGAAGAGTGAAGGGACAACCCGAACTATGGTGAAACATTGGGGCCTAGGGGCATGGCAAGCCCTATAGGCGGTCTCTTCATCCAGCCACTGAGAGGCCTTACCTGAGGACTGGGCTCAGGCTGAGGGTCACAATGTGTGTTTGTGACCAATGTGGCCCGCAAGCATGGGTGGGGCCTCATGGGCCACATTGGTTTCAACTACACTGAACGTTGGACAACATGCCAACCAAAAGGTTTCTTGCCATGGGGAAAGAGTTCTGATTTCTGCATCATTTTCAATCCCGGGCAGTGATTGGAGATAAGGTCTAGGTTCCGAAGCCTGAAAACCGAGGTTGAGAAGAGATGACGACCTAAGGCCATGGCGGGTCCGATGTGCTCAATGTGCAGCCACCTGTCTGGGTGGGGCCAGGAGGTCCAGGCTCAGGCTGTGTCAGAAAGGGCATTAGTGCCCAGGTCAGCCTATATATTTGGGGTACAGCCGAATGGCGTGCAGGTTAATCCTCATTTGGGGTTTCTGGGTAGCCCCAGAGGGCAATGTTTCTCGTCTGGAGGGCAGGCAGAGTGATGCATTGTAGTTCTGGATTGCGAAACTGGAGGGATTGTGGGCCAGTAGTCTGAGGACGGAAGTCTGAGAACCCAAGCTAGGCCTAGGTTTCTGGGTGACGATATGGCAGGCACAATCTACAGACCTGAATCGAGATCTTGTGCTCTGAAATCAGGGCGATGATCAGACGATGGCTCACGTTCGACTTTCAGTCCCTGATGGCCCCTTCTTGAAGGGGGGGTGGATCACGAGCCCATGGGGGTTTTGCCACGATGGGAGTTGTGAGAAGCTCCCAACTGCAAAGATTCTTCTGCAGGACAATTGAGTTTCACAATGTGTTTTTGTGCCCAAGGAGCCCCTCAAGTCAGGGCGTGGCCTAATGTACCATGCTGGTTTCTCCTACACTGAACATTGCACAATATGGGAACCACAAGTTTTCTGGCCATGGGGAAGAAGGAGTTCTAATTTCAGCAACACTTTCACTCCTGGACTGTGATTGGATTTAAGGTCTAGGTTCTGAAGCCTGGAAACTGAGGTTGGAAAGAGATGAAGACCTAAGGCCATGGTGTGTCTCATGTGCTCAGTGTTCGGCCAGCTGTTGAGTGTGGGTTGGGAGGTGCAGGCTCAGGCTGTGGCAGACAGGGAATTAGTGCCCAGGCTAGACTGTATCATTGGGGTGCAGTCGAGTTTCGTGCAGGTTGGTACTCATTTGTGGTTACTGGGTAGCCCCAGAGGGCAACGTTTTTCTTCTGGAAGGAAGACACAGTGCCACATAGTGGCTCCAGAATTCCCAAACTGGAAGGCTTGTGGGCCAGGAGTGTGAGGAAAAAATTCTGAGAACACAAGCCAGACTTAGATTTCGGGGTGAGGGGACGGCAGGAACCCTCTACAGAGATGATTCGAGATCCCGTGTACCTGAAGACAGAGCTAGGATCAGACGTTGGCTCAGGTTGGAGTTTCTGTCCATGACGGCCCCTTCATGAAGGGGAGGGTGTCACGAGGCCATGGAGGTTTTCCCACGATGGGAATTGTGAGATGCTCCAAACCGCAATAATTCCTTCCGTGGGACAGTCGAGACCTGCTGGATGGCTCCAGGACATCCCATAAGGAAGTTATCCAGAGCAGGGTACTAAGGATGGATGCCTGGGCAGCCTGCCTCCCATTCCAGGTGTCTCATAGCGCCAAGGCAAGTTCGATCTGCTGGATCTATGGGAGTAACCGAGGCGTGTGTGTTGAAATGGGTGAGTTGAGGATGGGTCATAATGTGCATTTGTGGCCATGGAGACCTTGGAATGGGGTGCTTGATCTGGGGCCTTGAGGGATGTTCATAACCGGAGGTTTTGATGGAGCTCTAAAGAGTACGTTTCCTATGTAGAGAAGAAAATTGTTTTGATGAGTGCCTAAGGAATCTCCCATATGCTGGTATTGGAAACCAGGCCTCTGAGGAGAGATGCCTGGAAACAAAAGCAATGGATATGATTAGGGCCTAGGTGCCTGTCTGGTTCAATCTCTTTCCTGGGGATACGTGTCTATGGATCTGAGGGGAGGTAGTTGCTCGGCTTGTTTCAGATCGCCCCTGTTTGTCCTGGGCAGCCTATAATATTGGAAATGGCCTCGGGACTTTGGAGTTTCTCCTAATCTATAGGATTGTGGCCAATGGAATGGGCAGAAATCCCCTGGAGAGGGCAGGCACAGTTCTGAGTTTGGCTCTAGGGGCCCAGCCTTGAGGGTGTGTGGGCCAGGCCTGTGGGGACAGAAGTCTGAAAACACAAACTCCGCTTAGGATAGGGGACATAGGTATGGCACGCCCAATCTATAGACCGTGATAACACTTCGGGATATGAAAAAGGGTGAGTTTGAGGTGCTTGCTCAGGTTTTGTCTCTGGATTTGTGTCAACAATGTACGTCGAATGCTGGCGTGGCCTCATGGGTTGTGGACGGCTTTCCTTCTCTGAGGATTTGACCCAATCCCAAGAGTTTGGGTACATTCTGTGGGATGGGAGGAGTCCTTTCTGTTTTTTTATTTTATTTTATGTACCTCATGTGTGCCAATAAAAGAGGGATTCCAGAGCATAGTCCTTGGTAGGGACAACTGGATAACCCCACCTCTGTTTAAGTTTGGGGGCCTAGGGGCATGGCAAGTCCAATATGTGGGCTCTTGATTCAGACACTGAGAGGTCTTCCTTGAGGACAGGGCTCATGCTGAGGTTCACAATGCCTATTTGTGCCCAACAAGGCCCTCCAGCATGGGAAGGGCCTCATGGGCCACGCTGGATTCTCCTACACTGAACGTTGGAGAATATGCCAACCACAAGGTTTCCGGCCATGGCGAAGGAAGAGTTGTGATTTCTGCATCACGTTTACCCCTGGACAGTGATTGGAGTTTAGGTGTAGGTTCTGAAATCTGAAAACGGAGGTAGGGAAGAGATGAAGACCTAAGGACCTGATGGGTATAATGAGCTCTTGTGTGGCTAGCTGTTGAGCATAGGCCTGGAGGTGTGGGCTCATGCTGTGTCAGACAGGGCATTAGACAGGGTAGACTGTATATTTGGGGTGCAGTCGAGTGGCGTTCAGTTGATCCTCATTCGGGTTTCTAGGTAGCTCCATAAGGCAAAGTTTTTCTTCTGGAGGGCAGGCAGAGTGCTGCATTGTGGCCCCAGTATTGCCAAACTGTTGGGCTTTTGGGCCAGGGGTGTGAGGACGGTATCTGAGAACACAAGCTAGGCTTAGTTTTTTTTGGGGTGAGGGCACAGAAGGCACACTCTGCAGAGCTGAATCAAGATCTCATGCACCTGAAGCCAGGGCGAATATCAGACGTTTGCTCAGGTTGGAGTTTCTGTCCATGATGGCCCCTTTATAAAGTGGAGCGTCTCAAGAGGCCATGAAGATTTTCCCACAATGGGAGTTGTGAGATGCACCAGACTGCAAAGATTCCTTCTGTGGGACACTTGAGACCTGTTGGATGGCTCTAGGATGTCCCATATGGAACGACTCCAGAGTAGGGTTCTAAGGATGGATGCCTGGGCAGCCCGCCTCCCATTCTAGTTGTCTCCTAGCAACAAGGCAGGTTTGATCTGCAGGCCCTGGGGGAGAAACCAAGGGGGATGAGTTGACATGGACTCTACCGAGGATAGATCATAATGTGGGTTTAAGTCCATGGAGACCTTGGAATGGGGCGCTTGATCCGGGGCCCTGAAAGATTCTCCTAAACAGAGGTTTTTATAGAGCTCCAAAGAGTACATTTCCTATGTGGAGACGAGATTTTTCTATGAGTGCCTCAGTAATCCCCCATAAGCTGGTATTGGTAACCAGGCGTCTGAGGAGAGATGCCTGGAAACAAAAGCAATGGATCTGATTAGGACCTAAGTGCCTCTCCAGTTCAATCTTATTCTATGGGGATATCTGTCTCTGGGTCTGAGTGGAGGTAGTTTCCTAACTTGTGAAAGATCATCCCATTTTGTCCTGGGCAGCCAACACTATTGGGATGCCCTCGGGGAGTTTGGAGGTTTCTCCTAATCTATAGCGTTGTGGCCAATGGAAATGGCAGAATTCCCCTGGAGAGGGAAGCCACAGTCCTCAGGTGTGGCTCCAGGGGCCCCAGCTTGGATATGTGTGGGCCAGGACTGTGGGGACAGAAGTCTGAAAACACAAACTCAGCTTAGGTTTGGGGATGTATGTATGAAGGTTCGATCTACAGACCGTGAGAATTTTCCGGGCTATGAACAAAGGGCGAGTATAGGCGTTTGCTCAGGCTTTTGTCTCTGGATTTTGTGCCTACGGTGGCCGTGGAATGTCGGGGTGTCCTCAAGGGCCATGGACATGTCTTTCTCTGGTGATTTGGCCTGATCCCAAGAGGTTGGGATCATTCTGTGGATGGGAAGAGTCCTTTCTGTATTTTTTATTTTACCTCAGGTGTCCCACCAAAGAGGGTTTTCAGAGCAGAGCCCTGAGTAGGGGTGACTAGACATCTCTAACTCTGGTTGATATTGGGGGACTAGGGGCTTGGCAAGCCCCATATGTGGGCTGTTGTTCCAGTCACTAAGAGGCTTTACATGAGGATAGGGCTCACGCCTAAGGTCACAATGTGTGTTTGTGCAAATTGTAGCCCTCAGGGATAGGTGGGGCCTCATAGTCCATGCTGCTTTTTCCTACAATGAACGTTGGACCACATGCCAACCACAAGGTTTCTTGCCATGGCGAAGGAGAAGTTCTGATTCTTGTATCACGTTCACTCCTGAGCAGTGAGTGGAGATAAGGTCTAGGTTCTGAAGGTGAAAACTGAGGTTGGGTAGAGATGATGGCCGAAAGCCATTGTGGGTTTGATATGCTCAGTGTACGGCCAGCTGTCTGGGTGTTGGACTGGAGGTCTGCCTTCAGGCTGTGTCACACAGGTCTTTAGTGCACAGGCTAGATTGTATAATTGGGGTATGGTCGAGTGGCATGCAGGTTGTTACTCATTTGGCGTTTCTGGTTAGCCCTATAGGGCAACATTTTTCTTCTGGAGGGCAGGCAGAGTGCTGCATTGTGTCTCCAGAATTGCCAAACTGGAGGGGTGTGGCCAGGATTGTGAAGACGGAAGTCTGAGAACACAAGTTAGGCTTAGGTTTCGGGGCGAGGGCACAGCAGGCACACTCTCAAGTGCTGAATCGAGATCTCGTGCTTCTGAATTCAGGGCGCGGATCAGAATTTGGCTTAGGATGGAGTTTCTGTCCATGATGGCCCATTTATGAAGGTGTGGGGCATCATGAGGAAATGGAGGTTTTCTCACAGTGGGATTGTGTGATGCTTCAAACCAAAGGATTCATTCTGCGAGACAGTCAAGAGACAGGTTGGTTGGATTCAAGACGTCCCATAAAGAAATTCTCCAGAGCAGGATTCTAAGGATGGATGCCTGGGCAGCCCACCTCGCTTTCCAACTGTCTCCTAGTGACAAGGCAGGTTTGATCTGCTGGCTCTGGGTGAGCAGCTGAGGGGGCTGATTTGAAATGGACTCTCCTGAGGATGGATCATAATGTAAGTTTGTGTCCTTGGAGACCTTGGAATTGGGCCATGGTGCCAGCGCCCTGAAGGATCCTCCTAACCTGAGGTATTGACACAGCTCCAAAGAGCAAGTTTCTCATGTGGAGATGAGACCTGTTCTGATTGTTTCCTTAGGAACCCCCCATATTCTGATATTGGAAACCAGGCCTCTGAGGAGAGATACATAGAAACCAAAGCAATGGATCAGAAGTTGGCTCAGGTTGGAGTTTCTTTCCATGATCCGACTTCATTAAGCATGGGGCCATCATGTGACCTTGGAAGCTTTCCATGATATGAGTTGTGAGGTGGTCCATGAACAAGGACTCCTGTGGGACAGTCGACACCTGTTGGATGGCTCAAGGATGCCCCATAAGGAACGACGCAAGAGCACGGTTCTAAGGGTTCTAAGGATCTCTAAGGAGAGATGCCTGGAAACCAACGCAATAGATGCGATAGGTGCCTATGGGCCTGTTCGTTCTTTTTTAACTCATGGGACATCAGTCTCCGGGTCTGAGTGCCGGTAGGTGCTCAGATGGGCCCAGATTGCCCCTGTTTGTCCCGGTATGACACAATTATTTGGATGGCCTCAGGGACATTGGAGGTTTATCCTATTAGTAGGGTTGTGGCCATTGGAATGGGCACATACAATTCCCTTGGAGAGCTCAAGAACAGTCGTCAGGTTTGGCTCTAGGGGCCTGAGCCTGTAGGGTGTGTAAGACAGGGCTGTTTGGATAGTTGTCTGAAAACACAAACTCGGCTTATGTTTCGGGTCATAGGTATGGCAGGACTGATCTACAGACCATGAGGAGAACTCTTGGGGATATTAAAAAAGGGTAAGTGTGAAGCTCTTGCTCAAGTTTTTGTCTCTGGATATCGTGTCACTCAGGGTCGTGAAATTTCCGGGTGACACCATGGGAAATGGACGAGTCTAACTCTCTGGGGGTTTGGCCCCGTCCAAAGAACTATGGTTAAAAATTGGGGCCTAGGGGCATGGCAAGCCCAATATGCTGTCTCTCCATCCAGCCACTGAGAGGCCTTACCTGAGGACTGGGCTCAGGCTGAGGGTCACAATGTGTGTTTGTGACCATGTGGCCCGCAAGCAGCATGGGGGGGGCCTCATGGGCCACACTGGTTTCAAGTACACTGAACCTTGGACAAAATGCCAACCACAAGGTTTCTTGCCATGGGCCCGAGGCCCCAATTTTTAACCATAGTTCGGGTTCACCCTTCACTCTTCCCCAGGGCTCTGCTTTGGAATTCCTCTTTTGATGGGACACCTAAGGTAACAAACCTAAAAGGAGTCCTCCCATCCCACATATTGACGAAAAACAATTGGGATCGGGCTAAATCCAAAGAGAGCAAGATTCGTCCATGGCCCATGAGGCCTCCCCAACATTCCACGGCCATCGCTGATACAAAATCCAGAGACAAAAGCCTGAGCACGTGCCTCAGACTCGCTCATTCTTCATATCTTGAAGAGTTCTTCAGATAAGAACCTACACGGCACTCGAATGCACCCAAAAATATAATCTAACCTGGGCACTAATGCACTGTTTGACAACCTGAGCCAGGACCTCGTGACCAACACCCAGACAGCTGACCGCACACTGAGCACATCATACCCGCCATGGCCTTAGGTCATCATCACTTCCCTACCTCAGTTTTCAGGCTTCAGAACCTAGACCTTATCTCCAATCACTGCCCAGGGGTGACTGTGATGGAGAAATCAGAACTCTTCCTTACCCATGGCAAGAAACCTTGTGGTTGGCATGTTGTCCAACGTTCAGTGTAGGAGAAACAAGCATTCACCATGAGGCCCCGCCCATTCTTGAGTGCAACGAGGGCATAAACACGCCTTGTGACCCTCAGCGTCAGTCCTGTCCTCTACTACGTCCTCTCAGTGGCTGGACCATTAGATGTCATAATGGGCTTGACAAGTCCCTAGGCCCCTATTTTTAACCAGATTTCCGGTTGTACAGTCGCCCCTCCCCAGGGCTCTACTCTGGAATCCCACATTTGGTGGGACACCTGAGGTTGAAAAACAAAACAAAACACATCAACAACAACAGAACAACGGACTTATTCCATCCCACAGAATGACCCCAAACTCTTTGGACGGGGCCAAACCCCCAGAAAGTAAGACTCGTCCATTTCCCATGAAGTCACCCAGAAATTTCACGACCATGAGTGACACGATATCCAGAGACAAAAACATGAGCAAGAGCCTCAGGCTCGCCCTTTTTTCATATCCCGAAGAGTTCCTCTCATGGTCTGTAGATCACTCCTGCCATACCTATGACCCAAAACATAAGCCGAGTTTGTGTTTTCAGACAACTGTCCAAACAGCTCTGGCCTACACACCCTACAGGCTCAGGCCCCTGGAGCTAAACCTAACGAATGTGCCTGCGCTCTCCAAGGGAATTGTATGTGCCCATTCCAATGGCCACAACCCTACAAAGAGGATAAACCTCCAAAGTCCCTGAGGCCATCCCAATATTTGTGGCTTCCCAGGACAAACAGGGGCACTCTGGGCCCATGTTAGAACCTACCGGCACTCAGACCCATAGACTGATGTCCCCAGAGGTAAAAAGGTACGAAGAGGCCCCTAGGTACCTATCGGATCCATTGCTTTGGTTTCCAGGCATCTCCCCTCAGAGGCCTGGATTTCAATAACAGCATATGGCTGTTTCTTGACTCACCCATCAGAACAAATCTCATCTACATATGGGAAACTTGCATGATGTAGTTGTGTGAAAGCCTCTCTTTAGGAGAACCCTTCAGGGCCCCAGTGCCGCCGCTTCATTCCAAGGTCTCCATAGACACAAAATCATATAAGGACACATCCACGGGAGAGTCCATTTCAACTCTACCTCCTCGGTTGCTCCCCCAGATCCAGCAGATCTAACCTGTCTTGTTGCTTGGAGACAATTGGAATGTGAGGTGGGATACCCAGCCATCAATCCTTAGAACCCTGCTTGGAATCCTTGTCCTGGAGCCTACCAACAGGTCTCAATTGTCCTGCAGAAGAATCTTTACACTTGGGAGCTTCTCACAACTCCCATCGTGGAAAACAACCATGGCCTCGTGATCCACACCCCCTTCTAGAAGGGGCCATCAGGGACAGAATGTCCAACCTGAGCGATCGTCTGATCCTCGCCCTGAATTCTGATGCACGATATCTCAATTCAGGTCTGTAGATTGTGCCTGCCATATCCTCACCCAGAAACCTAGGCCTAGATTGGGTTCTCAGACTCCATCCTCAGACTACTGGCCCACAAGCCCTCCAGTTTGGGAATCCAGAACTAAAATGAAGCACTCTGCCTGCCCTCCAGAAGAAAAACATTGCCCTCTGGGGCTACCCAGAAACCCCAAATGAGGATCCACCTGCACGCTATTCGGCTGGACCCCAAATATATAGGCTGACCTGGGCACTAATGCCCTTTCGGACACAACCTTGGCCTGGTCCTTTTGGCCACACCCAGACTGCTGGCCGCACACTGAGCTCATCGGACCCACCTTGGCCTTAGATCGTCATATCTTCTCAACCTCGGTTTTCAGGCTTCAGAACCTAGACCTTATCACCAATCACGGCCCGGGATTGAAAATGATGCAGAATTCAGACCTCTTTCCCCATGGCAAGAAACCCTGTGGTTCGCATGTGGTCCAAGGTTCAGTGTCGTTGAAACCAGTGTGGCCCAAGAGGCCCCGCCCATGGTTGCGGGCCACATTGGTCACAAACACACATTGTGACCCTCAGCCTGAGCCCAGTCCTCAGGTAAGGCCTCTCAGTGGCTGGATGGAGAGACAGCATATTGGGCATGCCATGCCCCTAGGGCCCAATTTTTAACCACAGTTCGGGTTGTCCTTTAACTCTTCCCCAGGGCTCTGCTTTGGAATTCCTCTTTTGGTGGGACACCTTATGTAACAAACCTGAAAGGAGTCCTCCCATCCCACAGAATGACGAAAAACAATTGGGATCGTGCCAAATCCACAGAGAGCAAGATTCGTCCATGGCCCATGAGGCCTCCCCAACATTCCACGGCCATCACTGATACAAAATACAGAGACAAAAGCCTGAGCACGCGCCTCAGATTCGCTCATTCTTCATATCCTGAAGAGTTCCTCAGATATAAACCTACACGGCACTCGAATGCACCCAAAATATGTAGTCTAACCTGGGCACTAATGCACTGTCTGACAAACTGAGCCCGGACCTCGTGACCAACACCCAGACAGCTGACCGCACACTGAGCACATCAGACCCGCCATGGCCTTAGGTCATCATCTCTTCCCTATGTCAGTTTTCAGGCTTCAGAACATAGACCTTATCTCCAATCACTGCCCTGGGGTGACTGTGATGCAGAAATCAGAACTCTTCCTTACCCATGGCAAGAAACCTTGTGGTTGGCATGTTGTCCAACGCTCAGTGTAGGAGAAACCAGCATTCACCCTGAGTCCCTGCCCATTCTTAAGTGCGACGAGGGAATAAACACGCATTGTGACCCTCAGCGTGAGTCCTGTCCTCTAGTACGTCCTCTCAGTGGCTGGACCATTAGAGGTCATACTGGGCTTGACATGTCCCTAAGCCCCAATTTTAACCAGATTTCTGGTTTTCCAGATGCCCCTCCCCAGGGCTCTACTCTGGAATCCCTCATTTGGTGGGACACCTGAGTTTGAAAAACAAAACAAAAAAATCAACAACAACAGAACAACGGACGTATTCCATCCCACAGAATGACCCCAAACTCTTTGGACCGGGCCAAACCCCCAGAGAGTAAGACTCGTCCATTTCCCATGAAGTCACCCGGAAATTTCACGACAATGAGACACACGATATACAGAGACAAAAACTTGAGCAAGAGCCTCACACCTGTCGTTTTTTTATATCCCGAAGAGTTCTCCTCATGGTCTGTAGATCAGTCCTGCCATTCCTATGACCAGAAACATAAGAAGAGTTTCTGTTTTCAGACAACTGTCCAAACAGCCCTAGCCTACACACCCTACAGGCTCAGGCCCCTGAAGCCAAACCTGACGACTGTAATTGCCCTCTCCAAGGGAATTGTATGTGCCCATTCCAATGGCCACAACCCTACTAATAGGATAAACCTCCAAGGTCCCTGAGGCCATCCCAATATTTGTGGCTTCCCATGACAACAGGGGCAATCTGGGCACATCTGAGCACCTACCTGCACTCAGACCCGTAGACTGATGTCCCCAGAGGTAAAAAAAAAAAAACGAACAGGCCCCTAGGCACCTATCAGAACCATTGGTTTGGCTTCCAGGCATCTCTCCTCAGAGGCTTACATTTCAATAACAGCATATGCCTGTATCTTGACTCAACCATCAGAACAAATCTAATCTACACATGGGAAACTTGCACGATGGAGCTGTGTGCAAGCCTCTCTTTAGGAGAACCCTTCAGGGCCCCAGTGCCAACGATTAATTCCAGGTCTCCATACACACAAAATCATATTAGGACACATCCACGGGAGAGTCCATTTCAACTCAGTCTCCTCGGATGCTCCCCCAGATCCAGCAGATCTAACCTGTCTTGTTGCTTGGAGACAATTGGAATGCGAGGTGGGCTACACTGCCATCCATCCTTAGAACCCTGCACGGAAACTTGTCCTGGAGCCAACCAACAGGTCTCAATTGTCCTGCAGAAGAATCTTTGCAGTTGGGAGCTTCTCACAACTCCCATCGTGTGAAAACCCCCATGGCCTCGTGATCCATCCCCCTTCAAGAAGGGGCCATCAGGGACAGAATGTCCAACCTGAGCGATCGTCCGATCCTCGCCCTGAATTCAGATGCACGAGATCTCGATTCAGGTCTGTAGATTGTGCCTGCCATATCGTCACCCAGAAACCGAGGCCTAGCTTGGGTTTTCAGACTTCCGTCCTCAAACTACTGGCCCACAAGCCCTCCGTTTGGCAATCCTGAACTACAATGCAGCACTCTGCCTGCCCTCCAGAAGAAAAATATTGCCCTCTGGGGCTACACAGAAACCCCCAAAGAGGATCAACCTGCACGGCAATCGGCTGTACCCCACATATATAGGCTGATCTGGGCAGTAATGCCCTTTCTGACACAGCCTGAGCCTGGACCTCCTGGCCCCACCCAGACAGCTGGCCGCACTCTGAGCACATCGGACCCGCCATGGCCTTAGGTCGTCATCTCTTCTCAACCTCGGTTTTCAGGCTTCAGAACCTAGACCTTATCTCCAATCACGGCCCGGGTTTGAAAATGATGCAGAAATCAGAACTCTTTCCCCATGGCAAGAAACCTTGTGGTTGGCATGTTGTCCAAGGTTCAGTGTAGTTGAAACCAGTGTGGCCCATAAGGCCCCGCCCATGCTTGCGGGCCATATTGGTCACAAACACACATTGTGACCCTCAGCCTGAGCCCAGTCCTCAGGTAAGGCCTCTCAGTGGCTGGATGGAGACACAGCATATTGGGCTTGCCATGCCCCTAGGCCCCAATTTTTCACCATAGTTCGCGTTGTCCCTTCACTCTTCCCCAGGGCTCTGCTTTGGATTTCCTCTTTTGGTGGGACACCTGAGGTAACAAACCTGAAAGGAGTCCTCCCATCCCACAGAATGACGAAAAACAATTGGGATCAGGCCAAGTCCACAGATAGCAAGATTCGTCCATGGCCCATGAGGCCTCCCCAGCATTCCACGGCCATCGCTGATACAAAATCCAGAGACAAAAGCCTGAGCATACGCCTCAGACTCGCTCATTCTTCATATCCTGAAGAGTTCTTCAGATAAGAACCTACACGGCACTCGAATGCACCCAAAATATATAGTCTAACCGGGGCACTAATGCACTGTATGACAACCTGAGCCCGGACCTCGTGACCAACACCCAGACAGCTGACCGCACACTGAGCACATCAGACCGGCCATGGCCTTAGGTCATCATCTCTTCCCTACCTCAGTTTTCAGGCTTCAGAACCTAGACCTTATCTCCAATCACTGCCCACGGTTCACTGTGATGCAGAAATCAGAAATCTTCCTTACCCATGGCAAGAAACCTTGTGGTTGGCATGTTGTCCAACGTTCAGTGTAGGAGAAACCAGCATTCACCCTGAGGCCCCGCCCATTCTTGAGTGCGACGAGGGTATAAACACGCATTTCGGCCCTCAGCGTGAGTCCGGTCCTCTAGTATGTCCTCTTAGTGACTGGACCATTAGATGTCATAATGGGCTTGACATGTCCCTAGAGCCCATTTTTTTAACCAGATTACTGGTTGTCCAGTCGCCCCTCCCCAGGGCTCTACTCTGGAATGCCTCATTTGGTGGGACACCTGAGGTTGAAAAACAAAACAAAACAAATCAACAACAGAACAACGGACTTATTCCATCCCACAGAATGACCCCAAACTCTTTGGACGGGGCCAAACCCCCAGAGAGTAAGACTCGTCCATTTCCCATGAAGTCACCCGGAAATTTCACGACCATGAGTGACACGATTGCAGAGACAAAAACTTGATCAAGAGCCTCACACTCGCCCTTTTTTCATATCCCGAAGAGTTCTCCTCATGGTCTGTAGATCAGTCCTGCCATACCTATGACCCGAAACATAAGCCGAATTTGTGTTTTCAGACAACTGTCCAAACAGCCCTGGCCTTCACACCCTACAGGCTCAGGCCCCTGGAGCCAAACCTGACGACTGTGCTTGCCCTCCCTAAGGGAATTGTATGTGCCCATTCCAATGGCCACAACCCTACTAATAGGATAAGCCTCCAAAGTCCCTGTGGCCATCCCAATATTTGTGGGTTCCCAGGACAAACAGGGGCAATCTGGGCCCATCTGAGCACCTACCGGCACTCAGACCCGTAGACTGATGTCACCAGAGGTAAAAAGGAACAAACAGACCCTAAGGCACCTATCGGATCCATTGCTTTGGTTTCCAGGGATCTCTCCTTATAGATCCTTAGAACCCTTAGAACCCTGCTCTTGCGTCGTTCCTTATGGGACATCCTTGAGCCATCCAACAGTCTCGACTGTTCCACAGGAGTCCTTGTGCATGGACCACCTTACAACTCATATCATGGTAAGCTTCCAAGGTCACATGATGCCCCCAATCTTCATGAAGGCGGATCATGGAAAGAAACTCCAACCTGACCCAACGGCTGATCCTCGCCTTGACTTCAGATGCACGAGATCTTGATTAAGCCTTTCAGAGTGTACCTGCTGTGCCCTCACCCCAAAACCTAAGCATAGCTAGGGTTCTCAGACTTCCGTCCTCACTCTCCTGGACCACACGCCCTCCATTTTGGGATTTCCGATGACACAGTGCTGCACTCTGCCTGCCCTCTAGAAGAAAAACGTTGCGCTATGGGTCTACCCAGAAACCTCAAATGAGGATAAACCTGCATGCCACTCAACTGTACACCAATTATATAGTCTAGCCTGTGCACTAATGCCCTGTCTGACACAACCTGAGGCCTGAATTCCCAACCGACACCCAGACAGCTGCCGTACACTGAGAACATCTGAACCGCCATGGCCTTAGGTTGCCATATCTTTCCAACCTGGTTTTCAGGCGACAGAAACCTAGACCTTATCTCTACTCATTTCCCATGGGTGAACGTGATGCAGAAATCATAACTCCTCCTTCCCTCTCGCCAGAAACTTGTGGTTGGCATCTTATCCAAAGTTCAGTGTAGGACCCCTGTAGGGCCTACAGTAGTAGTAGTAGGGCCCCTGAGGGTAGTGTAGGGTCCCTGAGGCCCTGCCCATGCTTAAGAGCTGCGGTGGGCACAAACACACATTGGGACCCTCAGTTTGAGCCCTGTCCTCATGTAAAGCCTCTCAGTGGCTGGACCATGAGCCCACCTATGGGGCCTGCCATGCCCCAAGTCACCCAATCTTGACCAGAGGTAGAGACATCTAGTCACCCCTACTCAGGGCTCTGCTCTGGAATCCTCTTTGGTGGGACATTTGAGGTAAGTAAACACAGAAAGGATTCCTCTTACCCACAGAATGACCCCAATCACTTGGGATCAGGCCATCCCCAGAGAGAGACTCCTCCATGGCCCATGAGGCCAGCCCGACATTCCACGGCCACTATTGACACAAAATCCAGAGACATAAGCCTCACCCTTAGGTCATAGCCCAAAAAATTCTCCTCATTGTCTGTAGATCGGGCCTGCCATACCTACGTCCCCAAAACCGTTTTTTCAGACTTCTATCCTGACATCCCTGTCCCCCACACACCCTCCAGGCTGAGGCCCCTGGATCCACACCTCAGGACTGTGCCTGCCCTCTCCAAGGAAATTCTTCCCATTCCATTGGCCACAACCCTACAGATTAGGAGAAACCTCCAAAGTCCCAGAGGCCATTCCAATAGTGTAGGCCACCCAGTACAAAGAGGGGTGATCTTTCACAAGCTGAGCAACGACCTCAACTCACCCGTAGACAGATATCCCAAGAGAAAGGTATTAAACTGGACAGGCCCCTAGAACGTAATGGGTTCCATTGCTTTTGTTTCTAAGCATCTCTCCTCAGAGGCCTGTTTTCCAATACCAGCATATGGGGGATTCCAGAGATACCAATCAGAACAAATCTTGTCTCCACATGGGAAACTTATCCTTTGAAGCTCTGTAAAAACCTCCAGTTAGGAGAACGCTTCAGGTAACCGGAGCCACCGCCCTATTCCAAGGTCTCCATGGACACAAACCCGCATTATGACCATTCGGCAGGAGAGTACATTTCAACTCAGCCCCGTTGATTACTCCCCCAGAGCCAGAATATCAAACCTGCCTTGTCGCTATGAGACAACTTGAATGCAAAGCAGACTCTCTAGGCATCCATCCTTGGAATCCTGCTCTGGCGCCGTTCCATATTGGATGTCCTTGGAGCCTTCCAACAGGTCTTGACTGTCCTGCAGATGGAATCCTTGCAGATTGGAGCATCTCACAACTCCTATCATGGGAAAACCTACATGGCCTCATGAGATGCTCCCCTTTATAAAGGGGCCATCATGGACAGAAACTCCAACCTGAGCCAACTTCTGATCCATTGCTTTGGTTTCTATGTATCTCTCCTCAGAGGCCTGGTTTCCAATATCAGAATATGGGGGTTTCCTAAGGAAACAATCAGAACAGATCTCATCTCCACATGAGAAACTTGCTCTTTGGAGCTGTGTCAATACCTCAGGTTAAGAGGATCCTTCAGGGCGCTGGCACCATGGCCCAATTCCAAGGTCTCCAAGGACACAAACTTACATTATGATCCATCCTCAGGAGAGTCCATTTCAAATCAGCCCCCTCGGCTGCTCACCCAGAGCCAGCAGATCAAACCTGCCTTGTCACTAGGAGACAGTTGGAATGGGAGGTGGGCTGCCCAGGCATCCATCCTTAGAACCCTGCTCTGGAGAATTTCTTTATGGGACGTCTTGAATCCAACCAACCTCTCTTGACTGTCTCGCAGAATGAATCCTTGTGGTTTGAAGCATCACACAATCCCACTGTGAGAAAACCTCCATTTCCTCATGATGCCCCACACCTTCATAAATGGGCCATCATGGACAGAAACTCCATCCTAAGCCAAAGTCTGATGCGCGCCCTGAATTCAGAAGCACGAGATCTCGATTCAGCACTTGAGAGTGTGCCTGCTGTGCCCTCGCCCCGAAACCTAAGCCTAACTTGTGTTCTCAGACTTCCGTCTTCACAATCCTGGCCACACCCCTCCAGTTTGGCAATTCTGGAGACACAATGCAGCACTCTGCCTGCCCTCCAGAAGAAAAATGTTGCCCTATAGGGCTAACCAGAAACGCCAAATGAGTAACAACCTGCATGCCACTCGACCATACCCCAATTATACAATCTAGCCTGTGCACTAAAGACCTGTGTGACATAGCCTGAAGGCAGACCTCCAGTCCAACACCCAGACAGCTGGCCGTACACTGAGCATATCAAACCCACAATGGCTTTCGGCCATCATCTCTACCCAACCTCAGTTTTCACCTTCAGAACCTAGACCTTATCTCCACTCACTGCTCAGGAGTGAACGTGATACAAGAATCAGAACTTCTCCTTCGCCATGGCAAGAAACCTTGTGGTTGGCATGTGGTCCAACGTTCATTGTAGGAGAAAGCAGCATGGACTATGAGGCCCCACCTATCCCTGAGGGCTACAATTTGCACAAACACACATTGTGACCTTAGGCGTGAGCCCTATCCTCATGTAAAGCCTCTTAGTGACTGGAACAACAGCCCACATATGGGGCTTGCCAAGCCCCTAGTCCCCCAATCTCAACCAGAGTTAGAGATGTCTGGTCACCCCTACTCAGGGCACTGCTCTGGAATCCCTCTTTGGTGGGACATCTGAGGTAAAAAAAAAAATACAGAAAGGACACTTCCCATCCACAGAATGATCCCAACCACTTGGGATCAGGCCAAATCACCAGAGAAAGACTTGTCCATGGCCCTTGAGGACACCCCGACATTCCACGGCCACCGTAGGCACAAAATCCAGAGACAAAAGCCTGAGCAAACGCCACATACTCGCCCTTTGTTCATAGCCCAGAAAATTCTCACGGTCTGTAGATCGAGCCTTCATACATACGTCCCCAAACCTAAGCTGAGTTTGTGTTTTCGGACTTCTGTCCCCACAGTCCTGTCCCACACACCATCCAAGCTGGGGCCCCTGGAGCCACACATGAGGACTGTGTCCTCCTTCTCCAGGGGAATTCTGCCATTTCCATTGGCCACAACCCTATAGCTTAGGAGAAACCTCCAATCTCCCCGAGGCCATCCCAATAGTGTTGGCTGCCCATGACAAACAGGGATGATCTTTCACAAGTTAGGAAACTACCTCCACTCAGACCCAGAGACAGATATCCCCATAGAATAAGATTGAACTGGACAGGCACTTAGGCCCTAATCAGATCCATTGCTTTTGTGTTCAGGCATCTCTCCTCAGAGGCCTGGTTACCAATACCAGCATATGGGGGATTACTGAGGCACTCATAGAAAAATCTCGTCTCCACATAGGAAATGTACTCTTTGGAGCTCTATAAAAACCTCTGTTTAGGAGAATCTTTCAGGGCCCAGGATCAAGCGCCCCATTCCAAGGTCTCCATGGACTTAAACCCACATTATGATCTATCCTCGGTAGAGTCCATGTCAACTCATCCCCCTTGGTTTCTCCCCCAGGGCCTGCAGATCAAACCTGCCTTGTTGCTAGGAGACAACTAGAATGGGAGGCGGGCTGCCCAGGCATCCATCCTTAGAACCCTACTCTGGAGTCGTTCCATATGGGACATCCTAGAGCCATCCAACAGGTCTCAAGTGTCCCACAAAAGGAATCTTTGCAGTCTGGTGCATCTCACAACTCCCACTGTGGGAAAATCTTCATGGCCTCTTGAGACGCTCCACTTTATAAAGGGGCCATCATGGACAGAAACTCCAACCTGAGCAAACGTCTGATATTCGCCCTGGCTTCAGGTGCATGAGATCTTGATTCAGCTCTGCAGAGTGTGCCTTCTGTGCCCTCACCCCAAAAACTAAGCCTAGCTTGTGTTCTCAGACTACCGTCCTCACACCCCTGGCCCAAAAGCCCTACAATTTGGCAATACTGGGGCCACAATGCAGCACTCTGCCTGCCCTCCAGAAGAAAAACTTTGCCTTATGGAGCTACCTAGAAACCCGAATGAGGATCAACTGAACGCCACTCGACTGCACCCCAAATATACAGTCTACCCTGTCTAATGCCCTGTCTGACACAGCATGAGCCCACACCTCCAGACCTACGCTCAACAGCTAGCCACACACTGAGCTCATTGTACCCATCAGGTCCTTAGGTCTTCATCTCTTCCCAACCTCGGTTTTTGGGTTTCAGAACCTAGACCTAAACTCCAATCACTGTCCAGGGGTGAACGTGATGCAGAAATCACAACTCTTCCTTCGCCATGGCCGGAAACCTTGTGGTTGGCATATTCTCCAACGTTCAGTGTAGGAGAATCCAGCGTGGCCCATGAGGCCCTTCCCATGCTGGAGGGCCTTGTTGGGCATAAATAGGCATTGTGACCCTCAGCATGAGCCCTGTCCTCAAGGAAGACCTCTCAGTGTCTGAATCAAGAGCCCACATATTGGACTTGCCATGCCCCTAGGCCCCTAAACTTAAACAGAGTTGGGGTTATCCAGTTGTCCCTACCAAGGACTCTGCTCTGGAATCCCTCTTTTATTGGCACACATGAGGTACATAAAATAAAATAAAAAAAACAGAAAGGACACCTCCCATCCCACAGAATGTACCCAAACTCTTGGGATTGGGTCAAATCCTCAGAGAAGGAAAGCCGTCCACAACCCATGAGGCCACGCCAGCATTCGACGTACATTGTTGACACAAATCCAGAGACAAAACCTGAGCAAGCACCTCAAACTCACCCTTTTTCATATCCCGAAGTGTTATCACGGTCTGTAGATTGGGCGTGCCATACCTATGTCCCCAATCCTAAGGGGAATTTGTGTTTTCAGACTTCTGTCCCCACAGGCCTGGCCCACACACCCTCAAGGCTGGGCCCCTAGAGCCAAACTCAGAACTGTGCCTGCCCTCTCCAGGGGATTTCTGCCCATTCCATTGGCCACAACCCTATAGATTAGGAGAAAATCCAAAATCCCGAGGCCAGTCCCAATATTATAGGCTGCCCAGGACAAACAGGGGCGATCTGACACAAGCCGAGCAACTACCTCCCCTCAGATCCATAGACACGTATCCCCAGGAAGGAGATTGAACCGGACAGGCACCTAGGCCCTAATCATATCCATTGCTTTTGTTTCCAGGCATCTCTCCTCAGAGGCCTGGTTTCCAATTCCAGCATATGGGAGATTCCTTAGGCACTCATCAAAACAATTTTCTTCTCTACATAGGAAACGTACTCTTTAGAGCTCCATCAAAACCTCCGGTTATGAACATCCCTCAAGGCCCCGGATCAAGCACCCCATTCCTAGGTCTCCATGGACACAAATGCACATTATGACCCATCCTCAACTCACCCATTTCAACACACCCGCCTCGGTTACTCCCCTAGATCCAGCAGATCGAACTTGCCTTAGCGCTATGAGACACCTGGAATGGGAGGCAGGCTGCCCAGGCATCCATCCTTAGAACCCTGCTCTGGATAACTTCCTTGTGGGATGTCCTGGAGCCATCCAGCAGGTCTCGACTGTCCCACGGAAGGAATCATTGCGGTTTGGAGCATCTCACAATTCCCATCGTGGGAAAACCTCCATGGCCTCGTGACACCCTCCCCTTCATGAAGGGGCCGTCATGGACAGAAACTCCAACCTTAGCCAATGTCTGATCCTAGCTCTTTCTTCAGGTACACGGGATCTCGAATCATATCTGCAGAGGGTTCCTGCCGTCCGCTCACCCCGAAATCTAAGTCTGGCTTGTGTTCTCAGAATTTTTTCCTCACACTCCTGGCCCACAAGCCTTCCAGTTTGGGAATTCTGGAGCCACTATGTGGCACTGTGTCTTCCTTCCAGAAGAAAAACGTTGCCCTCTGGTGCTACCCAGTAGCCACTAATGAGTACCAACCTGCACGAAACTCGACTGCACCCCAATGATACAGTCTAGCCTGGGCACTAATTCCCTGTCTGCCATAGCCTGAGCCTGCACCTCCCAACCCACACTCAACAGCTGGACAAACACTGAGCACATCAGGCACACCATGGCCTTAGGTCTTCATCTCTTCCCAACCTCAGTTTTCAGGCTTCAGAACCTAGACCTTAAATCCAATCACAGTCCAGGAGTGAAAGTGTTGCAGAAATTAGAACTCCTTCTTCCCCATGGCCAGAAAACTTGTGGTTGCCATATTGTGCAACGTTCAGTGTAGGAGAAACCAGCATGGTACATTAGGCCACGCCCTGACTTGAGGGGCTCCTTGGGCACAAAAACACATTGTGAAACTCAATGTGAGCCCTATGCTCAAGGAAGGCCTCTCAGTGTCTGGACCAAGAGCCCACATACGGGGCTTGCTATGTTCTTAGGTCCCAATGTTAACCAGAGTTCTGGTTGTCCAGTCGCCCCTCCCCAGGACTCTGCTGTGGAATCCCTCTTTTGGTGGTCCACCTGAGGTAAAAAAAAAAAAAAAAAAAAAAAAAAAAAAAAAAAAAAAAAAAAAAAACAGAAAGGCCTCCTCCCTTCCCACAGAATGACCCCAAACTCTTGGGACTGGGTCAAATCCCCAGAAAGGGAGCCTCATCGATGGCCCATGAGGACACACGGACATTCCATGGCAATCGGTGACACATATCCAGAAAAAAATAAGCATGAGCAAGCACCTCACTTTCGCCCTTTGTTCATATCCCGAAGAGTTCTCCTCACGGTCTATATATCGGGCCGGCCATACCTACAAACCTAAACCTAAGTGGAGTTTGTGTTTTCAGACTTTTGTCCAAATAGCCCTGGACCACACACGCTCCACACTAGGGTCCCTGGAGCCACACCTCAGGACTGTGCTTCCCTTTCAAGAGAATTCTTCCCATTCCATTGGCCACAACCTTGCAAATTAGGAAAAACCTCCAAAGTTACCGAGGCCATCCCAATACTGTAGGCCGCCCAGGACAAACAGGTGTGATCTCAAACCAGCTGAGCAACTACCTCCACTCAGACAAAAGATGTCCCCAGAGAAGAATATTGAACCGGACAGACCCCTAGGCCCTAATCAGATCCATTGCTTTGGTTTCCAGGCATCTCTCCTCAGAGGCCTCATTTCCAATACCAGCAAACGGAGGTTTCCTGAGGCACCAATAAGAACAAATCTCGTCTCCCCATGGAAAACTTGCTCATTGGAGCTTTGTTATAACCTCTGGTTAGGAGAATCCTTCAGGGCCCTGGTGCCACTGCCCCATACCAAGGTCTCAATGGACTCAAACCAACATTAAGAACATCCTCAGGAAAGTCCATTTCAACTCATTTAAGACCATCCTCAGGAAAGTCCATTCCAACTCTGCACCCTCTGATGCTACCCCAAGCCAGCAGATCAAACGTTTCTTGTTGCTAGGAGACAATTGGAATTGAGGCTGTCTGCCCAGTCATCATACTTAGAACCCTGTTCTGGAAAAATACCTTATGAGACGTCCTGGAGCCATCCAACAAATCTTAATTGTCCCACAGAAGGAATCCTTGCGGTTTGGAGCATCTCACAACTCTAATAGTGGGAAAAACCCCATGGCCTCATAATGCCCCCCCCTTCATGAAGGGGCCAACATGGACAGAAACTCCAACCTGAGCCAAAGTCTGATCCTCGACCTGACTTCAGACTCATGTGATCTCAATTCAGCACTGCAGAGTGTGCCTGCCATGTCCATTCCCCGAAACCTAAGCCTAGCTTGTGTTCTCAGACTTCCGTCCTCACTCTCCTGGCCCACAAGCCCTCCAGTTTGGGAATTCCGAAGCCACAATGCAGCACTCTGCCTGCCCTCCTGAAGAAAAGCTTTGCCCTATGCTGCTAATAAGAAAACCCAAATGATTATCGAATGCATGCCACTCGACTGTAAAGCAATTATACAGCCTACCCTGAATACTAATGCCCTGTCTGGCACAGCCTGAGACAAGACATCCCAAACGACACCTAGACAGCTGGCTCCAACCTGGACACAAGGGACCCGCTATGGCTGTAGTTCGTCATCTCTTCCCAACCTCGGTTTTCAGGCTTCAGAACCTAGACCTTATCTCCAATCACTGCCCAGGGGTGAACGTGATGCAGAAATTAGAATTCCTCCTTCCCCATGGCCAGAAACCTTGTGGTTGGCATGTTGTCCAACGTTCAATGTGGGAAAACCTGCATTGTCGGAAAGGCCACGCCAGTGCTTGAGGGCCGCCTAGGGCACAGACATGCATTGTGACCTGTAGCGTGAGTCCTGTATTAAAGTAACGCCTCTCAGTGGCTGGACCAAGATCCTGCCTATGGGGCTTGTCATATCCATAGGCCCCCAGGCTTAAAAAGAGAGCGAGTATTCCAGTGGTCAGTAAGCACTGCTATGCTCCAGAATCCCTCTACTGGGGGGACACATGAAGCAGAAAACAGGACTCTTCCCTTCCCACAGAATGACCCCAAACTCTTGGGGGCTGGACAAACTACCAGAGAGGGAAACTTCTACGACCCATGAGGCAACTCCTAGATTAAAAGGCCATTGTGGACAAAATATCCAGAGACAAAAGACTGAGCGACTGCCTCCCTCTCACCCTTCTTTCATATCCAGAGGAGCTCCCCTCACGGACTGTAGATCAGGCCTGCCATAACCTCGGCCCCAAACCTGAGCTGAGTTTGGGTTTTTGGATGTCTGCACAGCCGTGGCCCACACCGCCTCCAGGCTGGGGTCTCTGGAGCCACACCACAGATCTGTGCCTGCTCTCTCCTAAGAAACTGCCCATTCCATTGGCCACAACTATACAAAATAGTAGAAACCTCAAGGTCCCCAAGGACATCCCACAACCGCAAGCTGCACTGGACAAACAGGGGCATTATGACACCAGCTGAGCAACTACTACCTCCATGCAGACACACAGACTGATATCCGCAGAGACAGAAGATTGAACCAGACAGGCCCCTAGGCCCTATTATGAACTCTGGCTTTGGTGACCAGGTATCACTCCTCAGAGGCCTGGGTTCGAAGACCAGCATATGGGGCTATCCTGAGGCACCAGACAGAACACCTCTCATCTCCACATGGAAAGCTTCCTTGTAGGAGATGTGTCAAACCCTTCGGGTTGGAGAATCCTGCAGAGTTCCTCAGCTACTGCCACATTCCAAGGTCTCCATGGCCACCAACCCACATTATGACTCATCCTCAGGAAAGTCCATTTAAACTCAGCCTTCTGGGTAGCTCACCCAAGAGCCCGCAGATTGAGCGTGCCTTGTCTCGACCAGGCAATGGGAAGGTGAGTTGGTGTTTTTCGGCATCCATGCTTAGGCCCTCGCTCTCGAGTCTTTCTGTATGGGGCATCCTGGAACCATCCAATAGTACTCGACTGTCCTGAAGAAGGAAACTTTGAAGTTTGGAGCAGCTCACAACTCCCAGCGTAGGGAAACCTCCCTGGCCTCAAGATGCCCCCACCCCCTTCAGGAAGGGGCCGTCATGGACACAAACTCCAGCTTGAGGCAACATCTGATACTCGCCCTGACCTCAGATGCAGGAGATCTCGATTCAGCCTCTGCACAGTGGGCCCAAACCTCGTGGTCCCTTGTGTTTTCAGACTTCCTTCCTCACACTCCTGGCAAACATGTCCTCAAGACTTGGAATTCTGGAACCAAAATGCAGCCCTATGCTGGCCCTCCAGAAGAAAAACGTTGCTCTATGGGGATCTCCATAAACCCCAAATGAGGATCAACCTGCTCGGTTCTCAACCTCACCCCAATTGGATTGTTCGGGTTGTCCATTCATCCCTCCCCAGAGCTCTGCTTTGGAATCCCTCTTTTGGTGGGACACCTGAGGTAACAAAACTAAAAGGTCTCCTACCATCCTTCAGATTGACCCCAAACAAATGGGATTGGACCAAATTCACAGAGAGGAAGTCTCGTCTATGGCCCATGAGGCCTCCCCGAGATTCCACAGCCATCGTTGACAATAAATCCAGAGACAAAAGTCTGTGCAAGCGCCTCACACTCGCTCTTTTGTCGTATCCCAAAGAGTTCTCCTCACGGTCTGTAGATCGGGCCTGCCATAGCTACTTCCCAAACCTAAGCCGAGTTTGTGTTTTCAGACTTCTGTCCCACATTCCTGGCCCACAGACCCTTCAGGCTGGGGCCCCTGGAGCCACACATCAGGACTGTGCCTGTCCATACCACGGGAATTCTGCCCATTCCATTGTCCACAATCGTACAAATTAGGAAAAACCTCCAGAGTCCCCAAGGACATCCCAATAATGTAGGCCGCCCAGGACAAACAAGGGTCATCTGAAACCAGCTGAGCATTTACCTCTACTCAGCGTAGATGGATGTCCCCAGAGAAGAGATTGAATCAGACAGGCCCCTAGGCCTGAATCAGATTCATTGCTTTCGGTTACAGGTATCTCTCCTCAGAGGCCTGGTTTCCAATATTAGCATATGGGGATTTCATGAGGCAGCAATCAGAACAAATCTCTTCTCCACATGGGAAAATTATCCTTTGAAGATGTCTCAAAACCACCAGTTAGGAGAATCCTTCAGGGCCTGTGTGCCACTGCCCCATTACAAGGTCTCCATAGACACAAAAACACATTAGGACCCATCCACAGGAGAGTCCATTTCAACTGAGCGTATTTGGTTGCTCCGCGAGATCCAGCAGATCTAACTTGTCTTGTTGCTAGGAGACAATTGGAATGTGAGGTGGCCTACCCCGCCATCCATCCTTAAAATCCTGCTTGGAATCGTTGGCCTGGAGCCAACCAACAGGTCTCAATTGTCCTGCAGAAGAATCTTTGCAGTTGGGAGCTTCTCAGAACTGCCATCGTGAGAGAACCCCCATGGCCACATGATCCACCCCCTTCATAAAGGGGCCATCAGCGACATAAGGTCCAACCTGAGTTATCATCTGATCCTCACCCTGACTTCAGATGCACGAGATCGCGGTTCAGGTGTGTAGATTGTGCCTGCCATGTCCTCACCCAGAAACCTAAGCCTTTCTTGTATCCTCAGACTTCTGTACACAGACTACTGGCTCATATGCCCTCCAGTTTGGCAATCCAGAACTACAATGTAGCACTCTACCTGCCCTGCAGAAGAAATACATTGCCCTCTGGGGCTACCTGGAAACCAAATGAATATCAACCTGCACGACACATGGCTATACCCAAAATATATAGGATGACCTGGGCAATAATGCCCTTTCTGACACAGCTTGAGCCTGGACCTCCTAGGCCCACGCAGACAGCTGGCTACAAACTGAGAACTTCAGACCCGCCATGGCCTTAGGTCGTTATCCCTTCCCAACCTCAGTTTTCAGGGTTCAAAACCTAGACCTTATCTCCAATCACTGCCCAGGTTTGAAAATGATGCAGAAATCAGAACTCCTTCCCGATGGCAGGAAAACTTGTGGTTGGCTTGTTGTCCAACATTCAGTGTAGTGGAAACCAGTGTGTCCCTTGAGGCCCCGCCATTGCTCGCGGTCCAGATAGGTAGCAAACACACATTGTGACCTTCAGCCTTAGCCCAGTCCTCAGGTAAGGCCTTCAGTGGCTGGATGAAGAGACAGCATATTGGGCTTGCCATGCCCCTAGGCCCCAATTTTTAACCATAGTTCGTGTTGTCCCTTCACTCTTCCCCAGGGCTCTGCTTTGGAATTCCTCTTTTGGTGGGACACATGATGTAACAACCCTGAAAGGAGTCCTCCATCCAACAGATTGACGAAAACCAATTGGGATGGGCCAAATCCACAGAGAGGAAGATTCGTCCATGGTCCATGAGGCTTCCTCGACATTCCACGGCCATCGCTGATACAAAATCCAGAGACAAAAGCCTAAGCAAGCGCCTCAGACTCGCACTATCTTCATATCCTGAAGATGTCTTCTCATGGTTTGTAGATCGGGCCTGCCATAACTTCGTCCCCAAACATAAGCTGAGATTGTGTTTTCAGACTTCTGTCCTCAAAGTCCTGGGCCACACACCGTCCAGGCTGGGGACCCTGGAGCCACACATTAGGACTGTGCCTACCCAATCCATGGGAATTCTGCCCATTCCATTGTCCAAAATCGTACAAATTAGGAGAACCCTCCAAAGTCCCTGAGGCCATCCCAATAGTACAGGTCGCCCGGGACAAAAAAGGGCAGTCTGACACCAGCTGAGCATCTACCTCCACTCATACCCTAGAAGGATGTCCCCAGAGAAGAAGATTGAACCAGACAGGACCCTAGGCCAAAATCGGATCCATTGCTTTGGTTTACAGGCATGTCTCCTCAAAATCCTGGATTCCAATACCAGCATTGGGGTTTTCCTGAGCCACCCATCAGAACAAACCTCGTCTCCACAAAGAAACTTGTGCATGGGAGCTATGTCAAAAGCTGAGGAGAATACTTCAGGGTCCCGGTGCCACCGCCCCATTCCAAGGCCCTCATGGACACAAACACACATTAGACCCATCCTCAGGAAAGTCCATTTCAATTCAGCCACCCCCGTTGCTCCCGCAGAGCCATTAGATCTATACTGCCTTGTCGCTAGGAGACAATTGGAATGTGAGGCGGGCTTCCCAGGCATCCATCCTCGAACGTTGGTCTGGACTCATCCATAAAGGATGTCCTGGAGCTGTCCACAGGTCTCAATTGTCCCGCAGAAGGAATCCTTGGAGGTGGCATTCCACAATTCCCCACGTGAGAATACCTCCACGGCCTCGAGATTCGGCTCCCTTTATGAAGGGGCCGTCATGAACAGAAAATCCAAGCTGAGCCAACGTCTGAACCTCGCTCTGACTTCAGATGCATGAGATATTGCTTCAGATCTTCAGGGGGGACATGCCGTGCCCTCGCCCTGAAACCCGAATCTAGCTGTCCCTAGGACCCAATTTTAACCAGATTTCTGGTTGTCCAATCGCCCCTCCCCAGGGCTCTACTCTGGAATCCCTATTTGGTGGGACCCCTGAGTTTGTAAAACAAAACAAAACAAAACAACAACAACAAAAAACGGACTTCTTCCGTCCCACAGAATGACCCCAAACTCTTTGGATTGGGCCAAACCCCCAGGCAGTAAGACTCGTCCATTTCCCATGAAGTCACCCGGAAATTTCATGACCATGAATGGCATGATATCCAGAGATAAATAGTTGAGCAATAGCCTCACACTCGCCCTTTTTTCATATCCCGAAGAGTTCTCCTCACGGTCTGTAGATCAGTCCTGCCATACCTATGACCCGAAACATCAGCCGAGTTTATGTTTTCAGACAACTGTCCAAACAGCCCTGGCCTACACAGCCTACAGGCTTAGGCCCCTGGAGCCAACCTGACGACTGTACTTGCCCTCTCCAAGGGAATTCGGTGTGCCCATTCCAATGGCCACAACGCTACTAATAGGATAAACCTCCAAAGTCCCTGAGGCCATCCCAATATTTGTGGCTTCCCAGGACAAACAGACGCAATCTGAGCCCATCTGAGTACCTACCTGCACTCAGACTTGTAGACTGATATCCCCAGAGGTAAAAAGGAACGAACAGGCCACTAGGCCCTAATCGGATCCATTGCTTTGGTTTCCAGGCATCTCTCCTCAGAGGCCTGGATTTCAGTACCAGCATATGGCTGTTTCTTGACTCACCCACCAGAACAAATCTCATCTACACATGGGAAACTTGTACGTGGGAGTGATGTCAAAGCCTCTGTTTCGGAGAACGATTCATGGCCCCAGTGCCACCGCGTCATTCCAAGGTATCCATAGACACAAAAACACATTAGGACCCATCCACAGGAGAGTCCATTTCAACTCAGTGTATTCGGTTGCTCCGCGAGATCCAGCAGATCTAACTTGTGTTGTTGCTAGGAGACAATTGGAATGCGAGGTGGGCTACCCAGCCATCCATCCTTAGAACCCTGCTCAGAATCATTAGCCTGGAGCCAACCAACAGGTCTCAATTGTCCTGCAGAAAAATCTTTGAAATTGGGAGCTTCTCACAACTCCCAACGTGAGAAAACACCCATGGCCTCGTGATCCCCCCCCTTTCATGAAGTGGCCCTCAGGGACATAAGGTCCAGCCTGAGCGATTGTCTGATCCTCACCCTGACTTCAGATGCACGAGATGTCGGTTCAGATCTGTAGATTGTGCCTGCACGTCACTCGCAGGCACCCAAAATATATAGTCTAACCTGGGCACTAATGCACTGTCTGACAACCTGAGCCCGGACGTCGTGACCAACACCCAGACAGCTGACCACACACTGAGCACATCAGACCCGCCACGGCCTTAGTTCATCATCTCTTCCCTACCTCACTTCTCAGGTTTCAGAACCTAGACCTTATCTCCAATCACTGCCCAGGGGTGACTGTGATGCAGAAATCAGAACTCTTCCTTACCCATGGCAAGAAACCTTGTGGTTGGCATGTTGTCCAACGTTCAGTGTAGGAGAAACCAGCATTCACCCTGAGGCCCCGCCCATTCTTGAGTGCGACGAGGGCATAAACACGCATTGTGACCCTCAGCACGAGTCCTGTCCTCTAGTATGTCCTCTCAGTCGCTGGACCATTAGATGTCATAATGGGCTTGACATGTCCCTAGGCCCCAATTTTCAACCATATTTCTGGTTGTCCCGTCGCCCCGCCCCAGGGCTCTACTCTGGAATCCCTCATTTGGTGGGACACCTGAGGTTGAAAAACAAAACAAAACAAATCAACAACAACAGAGCAACGGACTTCTCCATCCCACAGAATGCTCCTAAACTCTTTGGACGGGGCCAAACCCCCAAAGAGTAAGACTCATCCATTTCCCATGAAGTCACCTGGAAATTTCACGACCATGAGTGACACGATATCCAGAGACAAAAACTTGAGCAAGAGCCTCACACACGCCCTTTTTTCATATCCCGAAGAGTCCTCCTCGTGGTCTGTAGATCAGTCCTGCCATACCTATGACCCGAAACATAAGCCGAGTTTGTGTTTTCAGACAACTGTCCAAACAGCACTGGCCTACACACCCTACAGGCTCAGGCCCCTGGAGCCAAACATGACGACTGTGCTTGCCCTCTCCAAGGGAATTGTATCTGCCCATTCCAATGGCCACAGCCCTACTAAGAGTATAAACCTCCAAAGTCACTGAGGCCATCCCAATATTTGTGGCTTCCCAGGTCAAATGGGGCAATCTGGGCCCATCTGAGCACCTACCAGCACACAGACCCCTAGACTGATGTCCGCAGAGTTAAAAATGTACGAACAAGCCCCCAGACACTTATCGGATACATTGCTTTGGTTTCCAGACATCTCTCCTCAGAGTCCTGGATTTCAATAACAGCATATGGCTTTTTGACTCACCCATCAGAACAAATCTCATCAACACATGGGAAACTTGCACGATGGAGCTGTGCGAAAGCCTTTTTTAGGAGAACACTTCAGGGACCCAGTGCCACCGCTTCATTCCAAGGTCTCAAAAGACAAAAAATCATATTAGGACCCATCCACGGGAGAGTCCATTTCAACTCAGCCTCCTCGGTTGCTCCCCCAGATCCAGCAGATCTAACCTGTCTTGTTGCTTGGAGACATTTGGAATGCGAGGTGGGCTACCCAGCCATCCATCTTTAGAACCCTGCTCGGAAAATTTTCCTGGAGAAAACCAACAGGTCTTAATTGTCCTGCAGAAGATTATTTGCAGTTGGGAGCTTCTCACAACTCCCATCGTGGGAAAACCCCCATGGCCTCGTGATCCACCCCCCCTTCAAGAAGGGGCCATCAGGGACAGAATGTCCAACCTGAGAGATCGTCTGATCATCGCACTGACTTCAGATGCACGAGATCTAGATTCAGGTCTGTAGATTGTGCCTGCCATATCCTCACCCAGAAACCTAGGCCTAGATTGGGTTCTCAGACTTCCGTCCTCAGACTCCTGGCCCACAAGCCCTCCAGTTTGGGAATCCAGAACTACAATGCAGCACTATGCCTGCCCTCCAGAAGAATAACATTGCCCTCTGGGGCTACCTAGAAACCCCCAATGAGGATCAACCTGCACGGCATTCGGCTGTACCCCAAATATATAGGCTGACCTGGGCACTAATGCCCTTTCTGACACAGCCTGAGCCTGGACCTCCTGGCCCCACCCAGGGAGCTGGCCGCACACTGAGCACATTGGACCCGCCATGGCCTTAGGTCGTCATCTCTTCTCAACCTCGGTTTTTAGGCTTCAGAACCTAGACCTTATCTCCAATCACTGCCCGGGTTTGAAAATGATGCAGAAATCAGAACTCTTTCCCCATGGCAAGAAACCTTGTTGCTGGCATGTTGTCCAAGGTTCAGTGTAGTTGAAACAAGGGTGGCCCATGAGGCCCCGCCCATGCTTGCGGGCCACATTGGTCACAAACATACATTGTGACCTTCAGTCTGAGCGCAGTCCGCAGGTAAGGCCTCTCAGTGCCTGTATCTAGAGACAGCATATTGTGCTTGCCATGACCCCAGGCCCTAATTTTTAACCATAGTTCGGGTTGTCCCTTCACTCTTCCCCAGGGCTCTGCTTTGGAATTCCTCTTTTGGTGGCACAACTGAGGTAACAAACCTGAAAGGGTCCTCCCATCCTACAGATTGAGGAAATACTATTGGGATCAGGAAAAATGCACAGAGATCAAGATTCGTTCATGGCCCATGAGTCCTCCCCAACATTCCACGGCCATCGCTGATACAAAATCCAGAGACAAAAGCCTGAGCACACGCCTCAGACTCGCTCATTCTTCATATCCTGCAGAGTTCTTCAGATAAGAACCTACACGGCACTCGAATGCATCCAAAATATATAGTCTAACCTGGGCACTAATACACTGTCTGACAACCTGAGCCCAGTCCTCGTGACCAACACCCAGACAGCTGACCGCACACTGAGCACATCAGACCCGCCATGGCCTTAGGTCATCATCTGTTCCCTATCTCAGTTTTCAGGCTTCAGAACCTAGACCTTATCTCCAATCACTGCCCAGGGGTGACTGTGATGCAGAAATCAGAACTCTTCCTTACCCATGGCAAGAAACCTTGTGATTGGCATGTTTTCCAACGTTCAGTGTAGGAGAAACCAGCATTCACCCTGAGGGCCCGCCCATTCTCGATTGTGAATCATTGCAGTTTCAAACACGCATTGTGACCCTCAGCGTGAGTGCTGTCCTCTAGTACGTCCTCTCAGAGGCCGAACCATTAGATGTCATAAGGGGCTTGACATGTCCCTAGCCCCCAATTTTTAACCAGATTTCTGGTTGTCCAAATGCCCCTCCCCAGTGCTCTACTCTGGAATCCCTCATTTGGTGCTTCACCAGAGTTTGAAAAACAAAACAAAACAAATCAACAACAACAGAAGAACAGACTTCTTCCATCCCACAGAATGACCCCAAACTCTTTGGACGGGGCCAAAACCCAAGAGAGTAAGACTCGTCCATTTCCCATGAAGTCACCCGGAAATTTCACGACCATGAGTGACACGATATCCAGAGACAAAAACGTGAGCAAGAGCCTCACACTCGCCCTTTTTTCATATCCCGAAGAGTTCTCCTCATGGTCTGTAGATCAGTCCTGCCATACCTATGACCCGAAACATAAGCCGAGTTTGTGTTTTCAGACAACTGTCCAAACAGCCCTGTCCTACACACCCTACCGGCTCAGGCCCCTGGAGCCAAACCTGACGACTGTGCTTGGCCTCTCCAAGGGAATTGTATGTGCCCATTCCAAAGGCTACAACCCTACTAATAGGATAAACCTCCAAAGTCCCTGAGGCCATCCCAATATTTGTGCCTTCCCAGGACAAACAGGGGCAATCTGGGCCCATCTGAGCACCTACCTGCACTCAGACCCGTAGACTGATGTCCCCAGAGGTAAAAAGGAATGAACAGGCCCCTAGGCAACTACCGGATCCATTGGTATGGCTTCCAGGCATCTCTCCTCAGAGGCCTGGATTTCAATAACAGCATATGCCTGTTTGTTGACTCACCCATCAGAACAAATCTAATCTACACATGGGAAACTTGCACGACGGAGCTGTGTGAACGCCTCAATTTAGGAGAACCCTTCAGGGCCCCAGTGCTACCGCTTCACTCCAAGGTCTCCATAGACATAAAATCATATTAGGACACATCCACGGGAGAGTCCATTTCGGCTCAGCCTCCTCAGTTGCTCCCCCAGATCCAGCAGATCTAACCTGTCTTGTTGCTTGGAGATAATTGGAATGTGAGGTGGGATACCCAGCCATCCATCCTTATAGCCCTGCTCAGAATCGTTGTCCTGGAGCCAACCAACAGGTCTCAATTGTCCTGCAGAAGAATCATTGCAGTTGGGAGCTTCTCACAACTCCCATCATGGGAAAACACCCATGGCCTTGTGATCCACCCACCCTTCAAGAAGGGGCCAACAGAGACAGAATGTCCAACCTGAGCGATCGTCTGATCCTCGCCCTGACTTCAGATGCACGAGATCTCGATTCAGGTCTGTAGATTGTGCCTGCGTATCCTCACACAGAAACATAGGTCTAGCTTGGGTTCTCAGAATTTCGTCCTCAGTCTATTGGCCCACAAGCCCTCCAGTTTGGCAATCCAGAACTATAATGCATCACTCTGCCTGCCCTCCAGAAGAAAAACATTGCCCTCTGGGGCTACCCAGTAACCCCAAATGAGGATCAACATGCACGCCATTCGACTCTACCCCAAATATATAGGATGACCTGGGCACTAATGCCCTTTCTGACACAGCCTGAGCCTGGACCTCCTGGCCCCACCCAGCCAGCTGTCCGCACACTGAGAATATCCGACCCGCCATGGCCTTAGGTTGTCATCTCTTCTCAACCTCAGTTTTCGGGCTTCAAAACCTAGTCCTTATCTCCAATCACGGCCCAGGTTTGAAAACGATGCAGAAATCAGAACTCTTTCCCCATGGCAAGAAACCTTGTGGTTGGCATGTTGTCCAAGGAACAGTGTAATTGAAACCAGTATGGCCCATGAGGCCCCGCCCATGCTTACGAGCCACATTGGTCACAAACTCACCTTGTCACCCTCAGCCTGAGCGCAGTCCTCAGGTAAAGCCTCTCAGTGGCTGGATGGAGAGACAGCATATTGGGCTTGCCATGCCCCTAGGCCGCAAATTTTAAACATAGTTCGGGTTGTCCCTTCTCTCTTCCCCAGGGCTCTGCTTTGGAATTCCGCTTTTGGTGGGACACCTGAAGTAACAAACCTGAAAGGATTCATCCCTTCCCACAGATTGACGAAAAACAATTGGGATCGGGCCAAATCCACAGAGAGCAAGTTTCGTCCATGGCCCAGGAGGCCTTCCCAACTTTCCACGGCCATCGCTGATACAAAATCCAGAGACAAAAGACTGAGCACGCGCCTCAGACTCGCTCATTCTTCATATCCTGAAGAGTTCTTCAGATAAGAACCTACACGGCACTCGAAGGCACCCAAAATTATAGTCTAACCTGGGCACTAATGCACTGTCTGACAACCTGAGCCCCGACCTCGTGACCAACACCCAGACAGCTGACCGCACACTTGGCATATTAGACCCGCCATGGCCTTAGGTCATCATCTCTTCCCTACCTCACTTCTCAGGTTTCAGAACCTGACCTTATCTCCAATCACTGCCCAGGGGTGACTGTGATGCAGAAATCAGAACTCTTCCTTACCCATGGCAAGAAACCTTCTGGTTGGCATGTTGTCCAACGTTCAGTGTAGGAGAAACCAGCATTCACCCTGAGGCCCCGCCCATTCTTGAGTGCGACGAGGGCATAAACACGCATTGTGACCCTCAGCATGAGTCCTGTCCTCTAGTATGTCCTCTCAGTCGCTGGACCATTAGATGTCATAATGGGCTTGACATGTCCCTAGGCCCCAATTTTCAACCATATTTCTGGTTGTCCCATCGCCCCGCCCCAGGGCTCTACTCTGGAATCCCTCATTTGGTGGGACACCTGAGGTTGAAAAACAAAACAAAACAAATCAACAACAACAGAGCAACGGACTTCTCCATTCCACAGAATGATCCCAAACTCTTTGGACGGGGCCAAACCCCCAAAGAGTAAGACTCATCCATTTCCCATGAAGTCACACGGAAATTTCACGACCATGAGTGACACGATATCCAGAGACAAAAACTTGAGCAAGAGCCTCACACTCGCCCTCACAATCGCCTGAATTTTGGACAATATGCCAACCATAAGGTTTTTTGCCATGGGTAAGGAAGAGTACTGATTTCTGCATCACAGTCACCCCTGGGGAGTCATTGGAGATAAGGATACAAAATCCAGAGACAAAAGCCTGAGCACGTGCCTCAGACTCGTTCATTCTTCATATCCTGAAGAGTTCTTCAGATAAGAACCTACACGGCACTCAAATGCACCCAAAATATATTGTCTAACCAGGGCACTAATGCACTGTCTGACAACCTGAGCCCGGACTTCATGAACAACACCGAGACAGCTGACCGCACACTGAGCACATCAGACCCGCCATGGCCTTAGGTCATCATCTCTTCCCTACCTCAATTTTCAGGCTTCAGAACCTAGACCTTATCTCCAATCACTGCCCAGGGTTCACTGTGATGCAGAAATCAGAACTCTTCCTTACCCATGTCAAGAAACCTTGTGGTTGGCATGTTGTCCAACGTTCAGTGTAGGAGAAACCAGCATTCACCCTGAGGCCCCGCCCATTCTTGAGTGCGACGAAGGCATAAACACGCATTGTGACCCTCAGCGTGAGTCATGTCCTCTAGTACGTCCTCTCAGTGGCTGGACCATTAGATGTCATAATGGGCTTGACATGTCCCTAGGCCCCAATTTTTAACCAGGTTTCTGGTTGTCCAGTGGCCCGTTCCCAGGGCTCTACTCTGGAATCTCTCATTTGGTGGGACACCTGAGGTTGAAAAACAAAACAAAACAAAAAAAAAATCAACAACAACAGAACAACGGACTTCTTTCATCCCACAAAATGACCCCAAACTCTTTGGACGGGGCCAAACCCCCAGAGAGTAAGACTCCTCCATTTCCCATGAAGTCACTCGTAAATTTCACGACCATGAGTGACACGTTATCTAGAGACAAAAACTTGAGCAAAGCCTCACAGTCGCCATTTTTTCATATCCCGAAGAATTCTCTTCATGGTCTGTAGATCAGTCCTGCCATACCTATGACCCGAAACATAAGCCGAGTTTGTGTTTTCAGACAACTGTCCAAACAGCCCTGGCCTACACACCCTACAGGCTCAGGCCCCTGGACCCAAACCTGACGACTGTGCTTGCACTCTCCAAGAGAATTGTATGTGCCCATTCCAATGGCCACAACCCTACTAAGAGGATAAACCTCCAATGTCCCTGAGGCCATCCCATTATTTGTGGCTTCCCAGGACAAACAGGGATAATCTGGGTCTATCTGAGCACCTACCCTCAGTCAGACCCGTAGACTGATGTCCCCAGAGGTAAAAAGGAACAAACAGGCCCCTAGGCACCTAACGGATCTATTGCTTTGGTTTCCAGGCATCTCTCCTCAGAGGCCTGGATTTCAATATCAGCATATGGCTGTTTCTTGACTCACCCATTAGAACAAATCTCATCTACACATGAGAAACTTGCACGATGGAGTTGTGTGAAAGCCTCTCTTTCGGAGAATCCTTCAGGGCCCCAGTGCCACCGCTTCATTCCAAGGTCTCCATAGACAGAAAATCATATTAGGACGCATCCACGGGAGAGTCCATTTCAACTCAGCCTCCTCGGTTGCTCCCCCCAGATCCAGCAGATCTAACCTGTCTTGTTGCTTGGAGACAATTGGAATGCGAGGAGGGCTACACAGCCATCCAGCCTTAGAACCCTGCTCAGAATCATTGGCCTGGCTCCAACCAACAGGTCTCAATTGTCCTGCAGAAGAATCTTTGCAGTTGCGAGCTTCTCACTACTCCCATCGTGGGAAAACCCCCATGGCCTCGTGTTCCACCCCACCTTCAAGAAGGGCCATCAGGGACAGAATGTCCAAACTGAGTGATCGTCTGATCCTCGCCCTGACTTCAGATGCACGAGATCTCGATTCAGGTCTGCAGATTGTGCGTGCCATATCCTCACCCAGAAACCTAGGCTAGCCTAGCTTGGGTTCTTAGACTTCTGTCCTCAGACTACTGTCCCACAAGCCCTCCAGTTTGGCAATCTAGAACTACAATGCAGCACTCTGCCTGTCCTCCAGAAGAAAAACATTGCCCTCTGGGGCTACCCAGAAACCCCAAATGAGGATCAACCTACACTCCATTCGGCTGTACCCCAAATATATAGGCTGACCTGGGCACTAATGCCCTTTCTGACACAGACTGAGCCTGGACCTCCTGGCCCCACCCAGACAGCTTTCCACACACTGAACACATCGGACCCGCCATGGCCTTAGGTCGTCATCTCTTCCCAACATTGGTTTTCAGGCTTTAGAACCTAGACCTTATCTCCAATCACTGCCCAGGTTTGAAAATAATTGGGCTTGCCATGCCCCTAGGCTCCAATTTTTAACCATAGTTCGGGTTGTCCCTTCACTCTTCCCCAGGGTCTGCTTTTGAATTCCTCTTTTGGTGGGACATCTGAGGTAACAAATCCTGAAAGGAGTCCTCCCATCCCACAGATTGACGAAAAACACATTTGTATCGGGCCAAATCTACAGAGAGGAGGATTCCTCCATGGCCTATTATGCCTTCCCGACATCCCACGGCCTTTGCTGCTACAAAATCCAGAAACAAAAGCCTGAGCAATAAATCTAATGGCACTGGCGCAGAAACCATATGGCATGTCTTGGAGCTGTCCAACAGGTCTCAATTTTCCCTCAGAAGGAATCCTTGAAGGGGGCATCTCACAACTCCCAACGTGAGAATACCTACATGGACTCGAGACTCCGCTCCCTTTATGAAGGGGCCATCATGCACAGAAACTCCAACCTAATCCAACGTCTGATCCTCGCCCTGACGTCAGAAGCATGAGATACTGGTTCAGATCTGCAGGGGTAACTGCCGTCCCCTCGCTCGGAAGCCCAAGTCTCGCTTGTGTTCTCAGACTTCCGTCCTCACTCTCCTGGCCCCGAAGCCCTCATGTTTGGCAATTCGGACCCCCAATGTAGCACTCTGCCTGCCCTCTAGAAAAAATATATTGCCTAATGAGCTGCCCAGGCAGGTTAAATGAGGATAAACCTACACGGCACTCAACTGTACCCTAATTATATAGTCTAACCTGGGCACTATGCACTCTCTGACATAACCTGAGCCCGGACCTCCTGACCAACACCCAGACAACTGACCGCACACTGAGCACATCAGACCCGTCATGGCCGTATGTCATCATCACTTCCTGACCTCAGTTTTCAGGCTTCAGAACCTAGACCTTATCTCCAATCACTGCCCAGGTGTGACTGTGATGCAGAAATCAGAACAACTCCTTACCCATGGCAAGAAACCTTCTGTTTGGCATGTTGTACAATGTTCAGTTTAGGAGAAACAAGCATTCACCCTGAGGCCCCGCCCATTCTTGAGTTCGACGTGGGCATAAACACGCATTGTGACCCTTAGCGTGAGTCCTGTCCTCTAGTAAGTCCTCTCAGTGGCTGGACCATTAGATGTCATAATGGTCTTGACATGTCTATATTCCCTAATATTTTTTTTTTTGGGGATGAGAAAAAAATTACTTGGAAAATTCAATTTAATGTATGCAGTCAGTTCAATGTAGTATGTTGAAAATCTAATCAGACATTGGCATTTTCTGCAAGAAATGTACTTTTAACACAACTTCATTAGTAGAAAGGAGGACAGTCTGCTAAAAGAATAATTTAATTTTTTACTCAAGTTAACTGCTACATCATAATGATGAAAGATTTCTTGTATGTGCAAGACAAAGCTGAGCTATAATGAGGTTATTCGTTTTTCTAGACCAGTAAATAAATGAACTATAAGTAATGGGTTCCGATTTAGAGTTCTTTTTTCATGCTGAAAATAAGGACTTTGAAAAACTCTGATATCTCTTTGAGTGCCTCTGCATGCTTTCCAGTCATTAGAAATGAATTTATAGGGGTTGGGGGAAAAGGAAGACTGGAGGCCTATTTATATTCTGTAATGTAGTAGCATGTCATGAAACCCTGAGGCTAAATGTTCTAAGGAAAATAAACAATGTCTATAATGAATAAACTAGGGAAGAAATTTAAAAAAAAAAAAAAAAATCCTAATTGATCCTAAACCAAATAAAGCAACTTTCTTAAGTCTTTTGTGGGAGATTTTTAAAAAGTCATGAGACAGAGTAAAATCACAGTAAAAACACATTTGATAATCAAAAGAAAATGTGAATGAGTTACCCACTAGTTATTTTAAGGGATGAAAAATATTAACTTGTGACATCTATATAGTGTCGGTCCATTCTGAGCCCTTAGGCATATATTTAATATGCCTGAAATTCATTCCATTATCTTTAATGAGTATGATAGTTATACTCCCCAAATCAATTACCTAAAATGGTCTTATAAAGAAACCCATGATTGAAGCGGGATTTGAAAGCAGGAGTGGTTTTACACTTTATTATAGATGACCAATTTTAGAGATATTAAAATAGCTTTAACTATACACACTCTTAGAATTTTTCTGTATTCTCATAAAAGTTGATTGAGGTAAAGGAAGGTAGGAAATCCTGTGGGAACACTTTTGTAAGTGACACACTGCTTTGTTTCTAGTATTCATATATTCCCTAATATTTAACCAGATTTCTGGTTGGCCAGTTGCTCCACTCTGGAATCGCTCATTTGGTGGGACACCTGAGGTTAAAAAACAAAACAAAAACAACAAAAAAACGGACTTCTTCCATCCCACAGAATTACCCAAAACACTTGGACGGGGCCAAACCCCCAGAGAGTAGGACTCGTCCATTTCCCATGAAGTCACCCGGAAATTTCACGACTATGAGTGACACGATATCCAGAGAAAAAAACATGAGTAAGAGCCTCACACTCGCCCTTTTTTCATATCCCGAAGGGTTCTCCTCATGGTCTGTAGATCAGGCCTGCCATTCTTATGATCCGAAACATAAGCCGAGTTTGTGTATTCAGACATCTGTCCAAACAGTTCTGGCCTACACACCCTACATGCTCAGGCCCCTGGTGCCAAACCTGAGGACTGTACTTGCCCTCTCCAAGGGAATTGTGTGTGCCCATTCCAATGGCTACAAACCTACTAATAGGATAAACCTCCAAAGTCCCTGAGGCCATCCCAATACTTGTGGCTTCCGATGACAAACAGGGGCAATCTGAGCTCATCTGAGCAACTACCTGCACTCAGACCCATAGACTGATGTCCCCAGAGGTAAAAAGGAACGAACAGACCCCTAGGTTCCTATCGGATCCATTGCTTTGCTTTCCAGGCATCTCTCCTCAGCGACCTGGATTTCAATACCAGCATATGGCTGTTTCTTCATTCACCCATCAAAACAAATCTCATTGACACATGGTAAACTTGCACGTTGGAGCTGTGTCAAAGCCTCTTTAGGAGATCCATTCAGGCCCCCAGTGCCACCGCTTCATTCCAAGGTCTCCTTAGACACAAAAACACATTAGGACCCATCCACAGGAGAGTCCATTTCAACTCAGCCTCCTCGGTTGCTCCCCCAGATCCAACAGATCTAACCTGTCTTGTTGCTAGGAGACAATTGGAATGCGAGGTGGGCTACCCAGCCATCCATCCTTAGAACCCTGCTCGGAATCGTTGGCCTGGCTCCAACCAACAGGTCTCAATTGTCCTGCAGAAGAATCTTTGCAGTTTGGAGCTTCTCACAACTCCTATCTTGGGAAATCCCCCAATGGCTTCGTGACCCCCCCCCCCTTTATGAAAAGGGCATCAGGGACAGAAAGTCCAACCTGAGTGTTCGTCTGATCCTCGCCCTGACTTCAGATGCACGAGATCTCGATTCAGTTCTGTCCATTGTGCCTGCCATGTCCTCACCCAGAATCCTAAGCCTAGCTTGTGTTCTCAGACTTCCGTTCTTAGGTTCAATGGGCACAAGGGTCTGACTGACACAGACTGAGCCACGACCTCCAGTCAACCACCCAGAGATGGGCCCCATTTCCTGAAGGTGTGACTTCCTGTGTCCTGAAACCAACATCTCTACTCAACCTGTATATTCAGTCCTCTGTCCCAGACCGTAGCTCAAATCCATGCCTATGGGGGAACCTCACACACAAGAGTACTCCTCCTTCCCAACTCTCTGTGTGGCAACCAGCTGCATGGCCCATGAGACCACGGTTACACATGGAAGACTCCCTGGATACAAACAGGCAGCGTGAGCTTGCTTTCAAACAAAACCCCGCAGTAGCTGGATCAGGAGCCCACAGAGTGGGACTTCCAGGACCCTAAGGGCAAATCCTCACCCTTGTTAATGTTTTCAAGTCACCCATACCCAGAACCTGTCTCTGGAATCCCTATTTGGGTGTCCTCTGAGACGGAAAACAACAGTCTTCCCTTCCCTCAGAGACACCAAACTCTTGGGAGCTGAGCAGAATCCCCAGAGATGAAGAATTTCTCATGGACTCATGAAGCCACCCCTACCTTTCGCGACCATCCCGGGCACACACCCCCGACAGAAGAACCTGCGCTATGACACCTTAATTTCAGTACACTATGAGCTGCCCTCTGGGCCTGAACATCGGACCTGTGATCACCTCGGCCCTCACTCTAACCCTAGTTTGCTTTTGCAGATATCTCTCCCCAAAGCGCTGGCCCACATGCCCCCCCCCAGGATGGGGCCTATGGTGCCACACCAGAGGACTGTCCTTACACTCCCAAAGGAAACTCTGACCTTCACGGTTGCCCAAACACTGAAGATTAGGAGCAAAGTAAAACCCCCTGAGCCCACCTCAATTTCTAAGAAGGCTCTGGACTCAAATGCACATTCTGACACACAATATGCCACTGCCTCCAGGCAGACATCCAAATCCAAGGGCCTGAGTCAGAAGTTTGAACCTACCATGACTATAGGACTTCACTGATACCCAAGTTTAGATTTTTAGGCACTGTTTCCAGAGGCCTGTTCTCCAATACTGACTTATATTCCAACATGTAGTCCCTGAGCCACACAACAGAACAACTCTTGTCCCCAGAAGGAAACCGTGCTCTTGGACATGTGTCAAACTCTCAGGGTAGAAGAATCCTGCAAGTACCCTTTGCCAACAGTGCATTGTAAGATCTCCCTGGTAACAAACCAGCGTTGTGACCCATGTGCAAGATATTCCATGTCAACTCAAGGCCTTGGTACTTCGCCCCAGTGTCATCAGAACGAAACTGCCATATTCCTCAGCTCCAATGGTCAATGGAGGTGTGCTTTCCAGGCATCCATGCCGAAGAGCTCTGCTACATGGGGTACTGTGGAGCAAACAAACCAGACTCCACCTGTCCAGTAGAAGGAAACCTTGCTGTTTGGAGCATCTCACAAGTCTCAGAGTGGGAAATCCTCGATGGGCTCTTGATGCAACCCTTCCATTTCTTGGTCATTGTAGACAAAAACAGTAGTGTGAGCAAACATCTGACATCCGTCCTTACTCAGGTGCTGGATATATCAAAAAAGACGCTTCACACTGGAACTGCGTTCCGCTTGGCACTGAATTGTACAGTAGCTTGTGTCTACAATTCCATCCTCAACCTACTGCTCCCCAAGGCCTCTTGATATTGAATTCTGGAGCCGCAATGCAGCATTCTGCCTCCCTCATAGGAAGAAGTGCCTGGTTAGTCTGCCCAGAATCGCCACATTAGGATCAGTCCGCTTGGCCCTGGAGGGAACCCCGATTTATAGACTTCCCTGGCCACTAGTGTTGTGTCTTACAGAGCCTTTGTCCGGACCTAGAGTAAGTCACAGGGAGTGCAGGTCCTATATCTAGCATGTGGGACTGGCCATGGCCCAAGTCTGTCATCTCTACCCATACTTGGTATTCTCGCACCTTTCCCCAGATTTTGCTGAAATCCTTCCAATGGGGGAACCTGAAACACTATAGAGTTCTACTCCTTTTCCATGGAAGGACACCTGGGTGTTGAAATGGGTATCCAGCTCTCAAAGTGGGAGCAAGGTACATGGCCAATGTGACCAGGCCAACTCCTGATGGCTCCCCAGGGCACAAACAGGCATTGTGACCCTCACCCAAGTATGCTTTTTCAAACAAACTCTCTCAGTTCCACCACAAGGTTCCTGCATTGCAGGCCTGGTACTCCCCTAACCCCAAATTCTAACCCTTGGTGGGATTTTCCAGGCGCCCAGACACAGAACCCATATCTAAAATGCCTGTTTTGTGGCACCTCTAAGATGGAAAACAGCACTCTTATCTTCCCCGAAAAAGCCACCAAGCTAAGGGGAGCCGCCAGGATCCTTAGAGACAAAAAGTCTCCCATGGATGCATGAGACATCACCTACATTCTGAGGTCATTCTGGACACACAATCCAGATGGAAAAGTCTGTGCTACTGTCTTCTAGTCATCCTAATTACAGTTGCTGATGAGCTGACCCCCAAGTCTATGCATTTGGCCTGTGATCACCTCGCGACTAATCTGAACCTGAATTTGTGTTTGCAGACTTCTTTCCCAAAACCATGGCTCACATGCCCTCCTGGATGGGGTCACTCAAGGTGCACCAAAGGACTGTGGCTGAATTCCCCAAGGAAACTGTGCCTATCACAGTTGCCCAAACGTTCCAGATTAAGAGAAACCTGCAAGGCCCCTGAGCCCACTCCAATTTTGGCGGCTGTCTGGATGCAAATGCACAGTATGAAACACCCTGATTAGCTACATTCAGAGGGACAGCCACGTCAATGGTCCTGAGTCAGAAGATTGAACCTCACAAGCCATTGGACCTCATTGGAACACCTGATTAGGTTTTCAGGCATCTGTCCTCAGGGTTCTGTTCTGGAATACCATCTTATGATACGACCTGTCCCTGAGCCCAGAAAACGCCCAGCAAACTCTCTTCGGGTGCCACACGTCTGAAGGGCAGCCCCACCGCGCATGGCCGGCATTGCGAGAGCTCGAGCATGCACCTCATCAGGAAGCCCTCCTTGAGGCAGGCTACAGTGAGGCCGACGCCTCCTGCTAATCCTCGGCCTGCGGGGGTTCCCTCCCTGGTGCTGTCCCATGAGGCCGGGCCCACCAGGAAGACCGGGCTCCAAATTTCACCTGCTTCCCAGCCTTCTGCTTCCGGGGTCCTGTCCCTCGGTGCCTTTATCTGGGGAACCCTGGGTCCCGCAGCCACGCCTCCCCCTCCCACCACAGCGCCAACGGTGCCTTTGGGTGCTTCAGACAAGACTCGGAGCGAGATAAACCTGTCCAAACAGCTCTGGCCTACACACCCTACAGGCTCAGGCCCCTGGAGCCAAACCTGAGGACTGTGCTTGCCCTCTCCAAGGGAATTGTATGTGCCCATTCAAATGGCCAAAACTCAACTAATAGGATAAACCTCCAAAGTCCCTGAGGCCATCCCAATAGTTGTGGCTTCCCAGGACAAACAGGGGCAATCTGAGCCCATCTGAGCACCTACCTGCACTCAGACCCGTAGACTGATGTCCCCAGAGGTAAAAAGGAACGAACAGGCCCCTAGGCACCTATCGGATCCATTGCTTTGGTTTCCAGGCATCTCTCCTCAGAGGCCTGGATTTCATAACAGCAAATGGCTGTTTCTAGACTCACCCATCAGAACAAATCTCATCTACACATGGGAAACTTGCACGATGGAGCTGTGTGAAAGCCTCTGTTAAGGAGAACCCTTCAGGGCCCCAGTGCCACCGCTTCTTTCCAAGGTCTCCATAGACACAAAGACATATTAGGACACATCCACGGGAGAGTCCATTTCAACTCAGCCTCCTCGGTTGCTCCCCCAGATCCAGCAGATCTAACCTGTCTTGTTGCTTGGAGACAATTGGAATGCGAGGTGGGCTACCCAGCCATCCATCCTTAGAACCCTGCTCGGAATCGTTGTCCTGGAGCCAACCAACAGGTCTCAATTGTCCTGCAGAAGAATCTTTGCAGTTGGGAGCTTCTCACAACTCCCATCGTGGGAAAACCCCCATGGCCTGGTGATCCAGGCCCCCTCAAGAAGGGGCCATCAGGGACAGAAAGTCCAACGTGAGCGATCGTCTGCTCCTCGCCCTGACTTCAGATGCACGAGATCTCGATTCAGGTCTGTAGATTGTGCCTGCCATATCGTCACCCAGAAACCTAGGCCTAGCTTGGGTTCTCAGACAACCGTCCTCAGACTACTGGCCCACAAGCCCTCCAGTTTGGCAATCTAGAACTACAATGCAGCACACTGCCTGCCCTCCAGAAAAAAAACATTGCCCTCTGGTGTCGCTCTCGGCCCGCAAGAACGACCCGCAGACGAGGTGAGTGGCAAACTTCTTTATTACTAATGTTAAAGTACTAATGCTAATGGCGGCCGCGCCGCACCAAGCACTTACAGCAGTATATATTCACGTGTGTACGCCCCCCTTCCTGCCCAATCAGAATGCCGTGCATGCAGTGCCCTCGTGCGCACTTATTTAACCGAGCAGGATTCTTTTGTTCTCTAGCAGTGATCATGCATATATCTCTTGGCTCCTAGTGCTGTTCACGCGCTGATCACGAGCGCGCCCACATTCTCCTCAACCAATCATCCTCATTTCCTCAATCCATGGGCACATCCATCTACGTGACTCCTTGCATCTGCTGGATGGCTCCCCACAGCTCCCCCTTTTTTTATTTTGTATATGGCAGGGATCGTGCCTGTCTTAGGTTGCCAATCCTCAGCACACATGCTTACCCGTCATCGGGTACTCCCCCTGGCCGAGGAGCCCCTGTCTTAGGTTGCTATGGTGAGGGATCAGTCTTACCCGTCTTTGGCTACCGACCCAGCGTACTAGCCATATCTGGGGGGAGGTACCAGCCTCTAGAGCCATCATGGCTTAGACCTAAGCCCGCCGCTGTAGCCGTTGTTGTCATACAATTCTGCAGATGCATTTTAGAAGGAGTATTTGAGCCGGAATCATCAAGGCTCTTATGCCTGCCTAGTTTTGAGGAAAGAGATTGATTGTCATAATAGCTTAAGGAGGAGGAGCCAAGAGATACTTGAGCGGCGTTTAAGGCCGCTCTCTGAGCTTACTGCGGTTGATTAGCTGATGGTTACGTATAATGGCTCTTAACTTATAAACCTCTGCGAGTATGATTTTAATTGCACAGGGCAAGAAACACATGAAAAGAACAATTACCACTAACACTCCTATAATTGTTCCTATGACATACCAAGCATGCGTCAGGGAAGGGAAGTGAGAAAACAAGGAGTTTACAAAGTTTTCAGCAAGCTGAGCAACGGGTAACTGCTAAGGATAAGTTGTTATGAGCTATAGGGGTGACACAGATTCCAGGCAGGTTTTGTATATACCCAACAGTCCATTAATCTGATTTTGTGTTGCAAGGGCTTCAGTTACCCTCCCGGTGACATTGTTGAGTGTTGCTGCAGTCAAAGTCTCGTTTATGTCGAAGCAGCACCGGCAGGTTGTCGAGGTTCACCTGTACTGGCATCGGGATATACGTCGGTATCTTGGCTATTACTGCCGAGTCTCTCACCGAGGCGTTCCAACATTCTGATAGCAGACAATTCTGGGACTCACAAGAGAGACTAGATAACTTGTTAATAGTAGAAGCATTAAAAACTATGAAGAGAAAGGGAGCTCTAACACAGACGGGCATTGATAAGTAACTTATGTGCTTAGCTGAGGTGCAATTGCAAGTAACATTTGTTTCAAATCGAGAGCCTACGTGATCTTAAAACCGCTCTGGTCAAGTTAGCTTAATCCTCAGGAGTGAGGTAAAGTGTTCCCAGCGACTCCACAAGGGAGACAGTGAAAGCTGCCTGGGGTCCATAGGCGCTGATTGCCTTTTTTTTAAGCTGTTTTACCAACTTAAAATCCAGCGGCTGATGATATCTTTGCTGGTTCTGATCTTCTAAAACAGGAAAGAACCCTTTGCTCGGATCAAGGACCTCTCTCCAACTTTGTGCCTTACACTCTGAACAATGACACGTCTTGGCGCAGCTGGGCCGATGGGGGGGGCACTCACAGGGCGGCGCTGAGGGGTTTGAAAGCGGAGGCAGCGTAACATCCGCCTCCAATTCCAGCTGCGCCTTATCAGTGACTCCCGCTTTCAATTCTGGCTGCGCCGCCGCTTCAGCCTGCACTTCGGCCTTCAGCTGCGTCATGACCTCCCTCTGCATTTTTAACTCCTCCAACACCTTCTGTAACCCCGTCTCCTTGCTCTCAAACTGTTGCCGTATGATTTCTAAATCCTGAAGGGCCTGAAAACTGTAAGATTTCTTCTTCTCACCGACTTCCTTCTCCCCTATCTCTTGTAATTCACTATCTGAAAGTCCTTCCGAGCTCTCACTCCCGGGGTCAGAATCCTTAGAGGACCCCTTACGAGATTCCTCCCTTACTTGTTCCAGAACCTCTCCTCCCTGTTGCACCGCCTGTTTCAAGGGCTCTCTAGTGGACTGTAGGCATACCTTTACCAATGACCAAACGGCAAGAGTTCCCGGGGTCACCGATGGGCAGCGTTTCAAATCTTCTCCTAAGTGCTCCCACTGAGGCATATTTAAGAGCCCTTCATCTATGAACCAGGGAGCTACTTCAGCCACTTCTCTTAAAAAGGTACGAGCCATTTTCGTCTTTAACGGGGGTACCATTGGCCTTGAGAACGTCCTTCAGTGGACTCTCCATCTTACACCTAGAGATCTCGTTCCCCATTCCGAGGAAACTTCCCTTATTGTCACCGTAGAACTTCACAAACTCCTAACGTCTTATCGTCTACGGAGAGCTTTCCTGTTAAACCTTATCGTCCCCGTAGAACTTCACAAACACCCTAATGTCTCATCGTCTACGGGGAACTTCTTATCGTCCCTGAAGAACTTCATAAACACCCTTACGTCCGATCGTCTTCAGGGAACTTCCCTGTCGCTAGACAGGCCTGCCAACTGACAGAAATGGGTGCAGTGCACTTGCACACTTTACCTTATCGTTGCTCTTACCTCGACCTTCGTTCTGCGTTTAAAGGTGGGGGGAGGTCCCGGGTTTAGGCACCAGTTGTCGCTCTCGGCCCGCAAGAACGACCCGCAGACGAGGTGAGTGGCAAACTTCTTTATTACTAATGTTAAAGTACTAATGCTAATGGCGGCCGCGCCGCACCAAGCACTTACAGCAGTATATATTCACGTGTGTACGCCCCCCTTCCTGCCCAATCAGAATGCCGTGCATGCAGTGCCCTCGTGCGCTCTTATGTAACCGAGCAGGATTCTTTTGTTCTCTAGCAGTGATCATGCATATATCTCTTGGCTCCTAGTGCTGTTCACGCGCTGATCACGAGCGTGCCCACATTCTCCTCAATCAATCATCCTCATTTCCTCAATCCACGGGCACATCCATCTACGTGACTCCTTGCATCTGCTGGATGGCTCCCCACACTCTGGGGCTACCCAGAAACCCCAAATGAGGATCAACCTGCACGCCATTCGGCTGTACCCCAAATATATAGGCTGACCTGGGCACTAATGCCCTTTCTGACACAGCCTGAGCCTGGACCTCCTGGCCCCACCCAGACAGCTGGCCGCACATTGGCACATCAGACCCGCCATGGCCTTAGGTCGTCATCTCTTCTCAACCTCGGTTTTCAGGCTTCAGAACCTAGACCTTATCTCCAATCACTGCCCGGGTTTGAAAACGAAGCAGAAATCAGAACTCTATCCCCATGGCAAGAAACCTTGTGTTTGGCATGTTGTCCAACGTTCAGTGTCGTTGAAACCAGTGTGGCCCATGAGGCCCCGCCCATGCTTGCGGGCCACATTGGTCACAAACACACATTGTGACCCTCAGCCTGAGCCCAGTCCTCAGGTAAGGCCTCTTAGTGGCTGGATGAAGAGACAGCATATTGGGCTTGCCATGCCCCTAGGCCCCATTTTTTAACCATAGTTCGGGTTGTCCCTTCACTCTTCCCAGGGCTCTGCTTTGGAATTCCTCTTTTGGTGGGACACCTGAGGTAACAAACCTGAAAGGAGTCCTCCCATCCCACAAATTGACGAAAAACAATTGGGATCGGGCCAAATCCACTGAGAGGAAGATTCGTCCATGGCCCATGAGGCCTACCCAACATTCCAGGGCCATCGCTGATACAATATCTAGAGACAAAAGACTGAGCAAGCGCCTCAGCCTCGCTCATTCTTCATATCCTGAAGAGTTCTTCCCATGGTTTGTAGATCGGGCGTGCCATACCTACGGCCCAAACCTAAGCTGAGTTTGTGTTTTCAGACTTCTGTCCTCAAACTCCTGGGCCACACACCCTCCAGGCTGGGCAACTGGAGCCACACATTAGGACTGTGCCTACACAATCCATGGGAATTCTGCCCATTCCATTGTCCAAAATCGTACAAATTAGGAGAACACTCCAAAGCCCAGGAGGCCATCCCAATTGTGTAGGTCACCCGGGAAAAAAAGGGCGGTCTGACACCAGCTGAGCATCTACCTCCACTCATACCATGGATGGATGTCCCCAGAGAAGAAGATTGAATCAGACATGACTCTAGGCCATTATCGGATCCTTTGCTTTGGTTTACAGGCATGTCTCCTCAAAAGCCTGGATTCCAATACCAGCATAGGGGTTTTCTTGAGGCACCATAAAACAAATCTCGTCTCCACAAGGAAACGTGTGCATGGGAGCTATGCCAAACGCTTAGGAGAATACTTCAGGGTCCCGGTGCCACTGCCCCATTCCAAGGCCCTCATGGACACAAACACACATTAGGACCCATCCTCAGGAAAGTCCATTTCAACTCAGCCACCCAGGTTGCTCCCGCAGATCCATCAGATCTAAACTGTCTTGTTGCTAGGAGACAATTGGAATGCGATGCGGGCTCCCCAGTCATCCATCCTCGAACGGTGCTCTGGAGTCATTCCATATGGGATGTCCTGGAGCTGTCCAACAGGTCTCAATTTTCCCACAGAAGGAATCCTTGAAGGGGGCTTCCCAGAATTCCCAACGTGGGAAAACCTCCAGGCCTCGAGATTCCGCTCCCTTCATGAAGGGGCCGTCAGGCACAGAAACTCCAACCTGAGCCAACGTCTGATCCTCGCCCTGACATCAGATGCATGAGATATTGTTTCAGATCTGCAGGGGGTACCTGCCGTGCCCTCATCCTGAAACCGAAGTCTAGCTTGTGTTCTCAGACTTCCGTCCTACACTCCTGGCCCCGAAGCCCTCAAGTTTGTCAATTACGGACTGACAATGAAGCACTCTGCCTGCCCTCTAGAAAAAATATATTGCCTAATGAGCTGCCCAGGCAGCTTAAAAGGAGAAAAAACCTACACGGCACTCGAATGTACCCAAATTATATAGTCTAACCTGGGCACTAATGCACTTTCTGACACACCCTGAGCCCGGACCTCCTGACCAACACCCAGACAGCTTACCGCACACTGAGCACATCAGACCCACCATGGCCTTAGGTCATCATCTCTTCCCTACCTCAGTTTTCAGGCTTCAGAACCTAGACCTTATCTCCAATCACTGCCCAGGGGTGACTGTGATGCAGAAATCAGAACTCTTCCTTACCCATGCCAAGAAACCTTGTGGTTGGCATGTTGTCCAACCTTCAGTGTAGGAGAAACCAGCTTTCACCATGAGGCCCCGCCCATTGTGAGTGCGACGGGGTCATAAACACGCACTGTGACCCTCAGAGTGAGTCCTGTCCTCCAGTAAGTCCTCTCGGTGGCTGGACCCTTAGATGTCATCAAGGCTTGACATGTCCCTAGGCCCCAATATTTAACCAGATTTCTGGTTGTCCAGTCGCCCCTCCCCAGGGACCTACTCTGGAATCCCTCATTTGGTGGGACACCTGAGGTTGAAAAAAAACAAAACAAAACAAATGAACGACAACAACAAAACGGACCTCTTCCATCCCACAGAATGACCCCAAACTCTTTGGACGGGGCCAAACCCCCAGAGAGTAAGACTCGTCCAAATCCCATGCAGTCACACGGAAATTTCACGACCATGAGTGACACGATATCCAGACACAAAAACTTGAGCAAGAGCCTCACACTCGCCCTTTTTTCATATCCCAAAGAGTTCTCCTCATTTTCTGTAGATCAGTCCTGCCATAGCTATGACCCGAAACATAAGCCGAGAGTTTGTGTTTTCAGACAACTGTCCAAACAGCTATGTCCTACACACCCTACAGGCTCAGGCCCCTGGAGACAAACCTGAGGACTGTGCTTGCCCTCTCCAAGGGAATTGTATGTGCCCATTCAAATGGCCTCAAACCTACTAAGAGGATCAACCTGCAAAGTCCCTGAGGCCATACCAATAGTTGTGGCTTCCCAGGACAAACAGGGGCAATCTGGGCCCATCTGAGCACCTACCTGCACTCAGACCGTAGACTGATGTCCCCAGAAGTAAAAAGGAACGAACAGGCCCCTAGGCACTAATCGGATCCATTGCATTGTTTTCCAGGCATTTCTCCTCAGAGGCCTGGATTTCAAAACCAGCATATGGCTGTTCTTGACCCACCCATCAAAACAAATCTCATGTACATATGGGAAACTTGCACGTTGGAGCTGTGTGAAAGCCTCTCTTTAGGAGAACCCTTCAGGGTCCCAGTGCCACCGCTTCTTTCCAAGGTTTCTATAGACACAAAATCATATTACGACACATCCACGGGAGAGTCCATTTCAACTCAGCCACCTCGGTTGCTCCCCCAGATCCAGCAGATCTAACCTGTCTTGTTGCTTGGAGACAATTGGAATGCGAGGTGGGCTACCCAGCCATCCATCCTTAGAACCCTGCTCGGAATCGTTGTACTGGAGCCAACCAACAGGTCTCAATTGTTCTGCAGAAGAATCTTTGCAGTTGGGAGCTTCTCACAACTCCCATCGTGGGAAAACCCCTATGGCCTCGTGATCCACCCCCCCTTCAAGAAGGGCCATCAGGAACAGAAAGTCCAACCTGAGCGATCGTCCGATCCTGGCCCTGACTTCAGATTTATGAGATATCGATTCAGGTCTGTAGATTGTGCCTGCCATATCCTCACCCAGAAACCTAGGCCTAGCTTGTGTTCTCAGACTTCCGTCCTCAGACTACTGGCCCAAAAGCCCTCCAGTTTAGCAATCCAGAACTATAATGCAGCACTCTGCCTGCCATCCAGACGAAAAACATTGCCCTCTGGGGCTACCCAGATACCCCAAATGAGGACCAACCTGCACGGCATTCGGCTGTACCCCAAATATATAGGCTGACCTGGGCACTAATACCCTTTCTGACACAGCCTAAGCCTGGACCTCATGGCCCCACCCAGACAGCTGTCCGCAATTGACCACATCGGACCCGCCATTGCCTTAGGTCGTCATCTCTTCTTAACCTCGGTTTTCAGGCTTCAGAACCTAGACCTTATCTCCAATCAGTGCCCGGGTTTGAAAATGATGCAGAAATCAGAACTCTTTCCCCATCCCCATGGCAAGAAACCTTGTGGTTTGGCATGCTGTCCAACGTTCACTGTCGTTGGAAACCAGTGTGGCCCATGAGGCCCCGCCCATGCTTGCGGGCCACATTGGTCACAAACACACATTGTGACCCTCAGCCTGAGCCCAGTTCTCAGGTAAGGCCTCTCAGTGGCTGGATGAAGAGACAGCATATTGGGCTTGCCATGCCCCTAGGCCTCAAATTTTAACCATAGTTCGGGTTGTCCCTTCACTCTTCCCCAGGGCTCTGCTTTGGAATTCCTCTTTTGGTGGGACACCTGAGGTAACAAACCTGAAAGGAGTCCTCCCATCCCACAGATTGACGAAAAACAATTGGGATCGGGCCAAATCCACCGAGAGGATGATTCGTCCATGGCCCATAAGGCCTACCCAACATTCCAGGGCCATCGCTGATACAAAATTCAGAGACAAAAGCCTGAGCAAGCGCTTCAGACTCGCACATTCTTCATATCCTGAAGAGTTCTTCTCATGGTTTGTAGATCGGGCGTGCCATACCTACGTCCCCAAACCTAAGCTGAGTGTGTTTTAAGACTTCTGTCCTCAAAGTCCTGGGCCACACACCCTCCAGGCTGGGGCCCCTGGAGCCACACATTAGGACTGCGCCTACCCAATCCATGGGAATTCTGCCCATTCCATTGTCCCAAACCATACAAATTAGGAGAACCCTCCAAAGCCCCAGAGGCCATCCCAATGGTGTAGGTCTCCCTGGACAAAAAAGGGTGGTCTGACAGCAGCTGAGCATCAACCTCCACTCATACCATAGATGGATGTCTCCAGAGAAGAAGATTGAATCAGACGGGACCCTAGGACATTATCGGATCCTTTGCTTTGGTTTACAGGCATGTCTCCTCAAAAGCCTGGATTCCAATACCAGCATAGGGGTTTTCTTGAGGCACCATAAGAACAAATCTCGTCTCCACAAGGAAACGTGTGCATGGGAGCTATGTCAAAAGCTTCGGAGAATACTTCAGGGTCCCGGTGCCACCGCCTCATTCCAAGGCTCTCATGGACACAAACACACATTAGGGACCCATCCTCAGGAAAGTCCATTTCAACTCAGCCACCCCGGTTGCTCCCGCAGAGCCATCAGATCTAAACTGTCTTGTTCCTAGGAGACAATTGGAATGCGAGGCGGGCTTCCCAGGCATTCATCCTCGAACGGTGTTCTGGAGTCATTCCATATGGGATGTCGTGGAGCTGTCCAACAGGTCTCAATTTTCCCACAGAAGGAATACTTGAAGGGGGCTTCCCACAATTCCCAACGTGGGAAAATCTCCAGGGCCTCGAGATTCCGCTCCCTTCATGAAGGGGCCATCAGGCACAGAAACTCCAACCTGAGCCAATGTCTGATCCTCGCCCTGACATCAGATGAATGAGATATTCTTTCAGATCTGCAGGGGGTACCTGCCGTGCCCACACCCTGAAACCAAAGTCTAGCTTGTGTTCTCAGACTTCCTTCCTCACACTCCTGGCCCCGAAGCCCTCAAGTTTGTCAATTCCGGACCGATAATGAAGAACTCTGACTGCCCTCTAGAAAAAATATATTGCCTAATGAGCTGCCCAGGCAGCTTAAAGGAGGAAAAACCTACACGGCACTCGAATGTACCCAAATTATATAGTCTAACCTGGGCACTAATGCACTGTCTGACACTACCTGAGCCCGGACCTCCTGACCAACACCCAGACAGCTGACCGCACACTGAGCCCATCAGACCCGCCATGGCCTTAGGTCATCATCTCTTTTCTACCTCAGTTTTCAGGCTTCAGAACCTAGACCTTATCTCCAATCACAGCCCAGGGGTGACTGTGATGCAGAAATCAGAACTCTTCCTTACCCATGACAAGAAACCCTGTGGTTGGCATGTTGTCCAACGTTCAGTGAAGGAGAAACCAGCATTCACACTGAGGCCCCGCCCATTCTTGAGTGCGACGGGGGCATAAACACGCATTGTGACCCTCAGCGTGAGTCCTGTCCTCTAGTAAGTCCTCTCAGTGGCTGGACACTTAGATGTCATCATGGGCCTGACATGTCCCTAGGCCCCAAATTTTGACAAGATTTCTGGTTGTCCAGTCGCCCATCCCCAGGGCTCTACTCTGGAATCCCTCATTTGGTGGGACACCTGAGGTTGAAAAACAAAACAAAAAAACCAATCAACAAAAACAACAAAATGGACTTCTTCCATCCCACAGAATGACCCCAAACTCTTTGGACGGGGCCAAACCCCCAGAGAGTATGACTCGTCCAATTCCTATGAAGTCACCCGGAAATTTCACGACCATGAGTGACACGATATCCAGAGACAAAAACTTGAGCAAGAGCCTCACACTCGCCCTTTTTTTCATATCCCAAAGAGTTCTCCTCATTTTCCTTAGATCTGTTGGGCCATACCTATGACCCGAAAAATAAGCCGAGTTTGAGTTTTCAGACAACTGTCCAAACAACTCTGGCCTACACACCCTACAGTCTCAAGCCCTGGGAGCCAAACCCGAGGACTGTGCTTGCCTTCTCCAAGGGAATTGTATGTGCCGATTCAAATGGCCACAACCCTACTAATAGGATAAACCTCCAAAGTCCCTGAGGCCATCCCAATAGTTGTGGCTTAGCAGGACAAACAGGGGCAATCTGAGCCCATCTGAGCACCTACCTGCACTCAGACCCGTAGACTGATTTCCCCAGAGGTAATAAGGAACAACAGGCCCCTAGGCACTAATCAGATTCTTTTATTTGTTTTCCAGGGATTTCTCCTCAGAGGCCTGGATTTCAATACCAGCATATGGCTGTTTCTTGACTCACCCATCAGAACAAATCTCATGTACATATGGGAAACTTGCACGGTGGAGCTGTGTCAAAGCCTCTGTTTAGGAGAACCTTTCAGGGCCCCAGTGCCACCGCTTCTTTCCAAGGTCTCCATAGACACAAAATCAAATTAGGACACATCCACGGGAGAGTCCATTTCAGCTCAGCCTCCTCAGTTGCTCCCCCAGATCCAGCAGATCTAACCTGTCTTGTTGCTTGGAGACAATGGAATGCGTGGTGGGCTACCCAGCCATCCATTCTTAGAACCCTGCTCGGAATCATTAGCCTGGAGCCAACCAACAGGTCTCAATTGTCCTGCAGAAGAATCTTTGCAGTTGGGAGCTTCTCACAACTCCCATCGTGGGAAAACCCCCATGGCATCGTGATCCACCCCCCCATTCAAGAAGGGGCCATCAGGGACAGAATGTCCAACCTGAGCGCGATATTCTGATCCTCGCCCTGACTTCAGATGCACGCGATCTCGATTCAGGTCTGTAGATTGTGCCTGCCATAACCTCACTCAGAAACCTAGGCCTAGCTTGTGTTCTCAGACTTCCGTCCTCAGACTACTGGCCCAAAAGCCCTCCAGTTAGGCAATCCAGAACTACAATGCAGCTCTCTACCTGCCCTCTAGAGGAAAAACATTGCCCTCTGGGGCTATCCAGAAACCCCAAATGAGGATCAACCTGCACGCCATTCGGCTGTACCCCCCAAATATATAGGCTGACCTGGGAACTAATGCCCTTTCTGACACACAGCCTGAGCCTGGACCTCCTGGCACCACGCCGACAGCTGGCTGCACTCTGAGCTCATCGGACCCGCCATGGCCTAAGGTCGTCATCTCTTCTCAACCTCGATTTTCAGGCTTCAGAAACTATAACTTATCTCAAAACACTGCCCACGGTTGAAAATGATGCAGAAATCAGAACTCCATCCCCATGGCAAGAAACCTTGTGGTTGCCATGTTGTCCAACGTTCAGTGTAGTTGAAACCAGTGTGGCCCATGAGGCCCCGCCCATGCTCGCGGGCCACATTGGTCACAAACACACAATGTGACCCTCAGCCTGAGCCCAGTCCTCAAGTAAGGCCTCTCAGTGGCTGGACCCTGAGCCCGCATATGGGGCCTGCCATGCCCCTGACACCAATTTTTAACCATAGTTCGCTTTGTCCCTTCACTCTTCCCTAGGGCTCTGCTTTGGAATTCCTCTTTTGGTGGGACACCTGAGGTACACACATTAAAGGAGTCCTCCCATCCCACAGATTGACGAAAAACAATTGGGATCGGGCCAAATCCGCAGAGAGGAAGATTCATCCATGGCCCATGAGGCCTCCCTGACATTCCACGGCCAACGCTGATACAAAATCAAGAGACAAAACCTGAGCAAGCCCCTCAGACTCGCTCATTCTTCATATCCTGAAGAGTTCTTCTCATGGTTTGTAGATCGGAAGTGCCATACCTACGTCCCCAAACCTAAGCTGAGTTTGTCTTTTCAGAATTCTGTCCTCAAACTCCTGGGCCCCCCACACCCTCCAAGCTGGGACCCCTGGAGACACACATTAGGACTGCACCTACCCAATCCATGGGAATTCTGCCCATTCCATTGTCCCAAACCATACAAATTAGGAGAACCCTCCAAAGTCCCTGAGGCCATCCCAATAGTGTAGGTCGCCCGCCACAAACAAGGGCGGTCTGACACCAGCTGGGCATCGATCTCCACTCATTCCATAGATGGATGTCCCCAGAGAAGAAGATGGAACCAGACAGGACCCAGGCGATAATCGGATCCATTGCTTTGGTTTACAGGCATGTCTCCTCAAAAGCCTGGATTCCAATACTAGCATAGGGGTTTTCCTGAGGCACCCATCAGAACAAATCTCGTCTCCACAAGGAAACTTGTGCATGGGAGCTATGTCAAAAGCTTAGGAGAATACTTCAGGGTCCCGGTGCCACCGCCTCATTCCAAGGCTCTCATGGACACAAACACACATTAGGACCCATCCTCAGGAAAGTCCATTTCAACTCAGCCACCCAGGTGGCTCCCGCAGAGCCATCAGATCTAAACTGCCTTGTTGCTAGGAGACAATTGCAATGCGAGGCGCTTGTCCCAGGCATCCATCCTCGAACGGTGCCCTGGAGTCATTCCATATGGGAGGTCCTGGACCTGTCCAACAGGTCTCAATTGTCCCGAAGAAGGAATCCTTGAAGGGGGCATGCCACAACTCCCAACGTGGGAAAACCTCCATGGCCTCGAGATTCGGCTCCCTTCATGAAGGGGCCGTCATGCACAGAAACTCCAACCTGAGCCAACGTCTGATCCTCGCCCTGACTTCAGATGCATGCGATCTTGGTTCCGATGTGTAGGGGGTACCTGCCGTGCCCTCGCCCTAAAACCCAAGTATAGCTTGTGTTCTCAGACTTCCGTCCTCACACTCCTGGCCCCGAAGCCCTAAAGTTTGGCAATTCTGGACCCACAAATCAGCACTCTGCCTGCCCTCTAGAAAAAAAAATATTGCCTAATGAGCTGCCCAGGCAGCTTAAATTAGGATCAACCTACACGGCACTCGCATGTACCCAAATTATATAGTCTAACCTGGGCACTAATGCTCTTTCTGACACAACCTGAGCCCGGACCTCCTGACCAACACCCAGAAAGCTGACCGCACACTGAACCCATCAGACCCGCCATGGCCTTAGGTCATGATCTCTTCCCTACATCAGTTTTCAGGCTTCAGAAACCTAGACCTTATCTCCAATCCCTGCCCAGGGGTGAGTGTGATGCAGAAATCAGAACTCCTCCTTACCCATGGCAAGAAACCTTGTGGTTGGCATGTTGTCCAACGTTCAGTGTTGGAGAAGCCAGCATTCACCCCCTGAGGTCCCGCCCATTCTTGAGTGTGAAGAGGGCATAAACATGCATTGTGACCCTCAGCGTGAGTCCTGCACTCTAGTATGTCCTCTTAGTGACTGGACCATTAGATGTCATAATGGGCTTGACATGTCCCTAGGCCCCAATTTTTAACCAGATTTCTGGTTGTCCAGTCGCCCCTCCCCAGGGCTCTACACTGGAATCCCTCATTTGGTGGGACACCTGATGTTGAAAAAAACAAAACAAAAACAAAACAACAACAACAAATAAACGGACTTCTTCCATCCCAAACTCTTTGGACGGGGCCACACCTCCAGAGAGTAAGACTCGTCCATTTCCCATTAAGTCACCCGGAAATTTCATGAACAATAGTGACACGATATCCAGAAACAAAAACTTGAGCAAGAGCCTCACACTTGCCCTTTTTTCCTATCCCGAAGAGTTCTCCTCATGGTCTGTAGATCAGTCCTGCCATACCTATGACCCGAAACAGAAGCCGAGTTTGTGTTTTCAGACAACGGTCTAAACAGCCCTTGCCTACACACCCTACAGGCTCAGGCCCCTGGAGCCAAACCTGAGGACTTTACTTGCCCTCTCCAAGGGATTTCTGTATGCCCATTGCAATGGCCACAACCCTAGTAATAGGATCAACCTGCAAAGTCCCTGAGGCCATCTCAATAGTGGTGGCTTCCCAGAACAAACAGGGGCAATCTGAGCCCATCTGAGCACCTACCTGCCCTCAGACCCATAGACTGATGTCCCCAGAAGTAAAAAGGAACGAACAGGCCCCTAGGCACTAATCGGATCCATTGCTTTGGTTTCCAGGCATCTCTCCTCAGAGGCCTGGATTTCAATACCAGAATATGGCTGTTTCTTGACTCACCCATCAGAACAAATCCCATGTACACATGGGAAACTTGACGTTGGAGCTGTGTCAAAGCCTCTGTTTAGGAGAACCCTTCAGGGCCCCAGTGCCACCGCTTCTTTCCAAGGTCTCCATAGACACAAAACACATTAGGACACATCCACGGGAGAGTCCATTTCAGCTCAGCCTCCTCGGTTGCTCCCCCAGATCCAGCAGATCTAACCTGTCTTGTTGCTTGGAGACAATTGGAATGCGAGGTGGGCTACCCAGCCATCCATCCTTAGAACCCTGCTCGGAATCGTTGTACTGGAGCCAACCAACAGGTCTCAATTGTCCTGCAGAAGAATCTTTGCAGTTGGGAGCTTCTCACAACTCCCATCATGGGAAAACCCCCATGGCATCGTGATCCACCCCCCCATTCAAGAAGGGGCCATCAGGGACAGAATGTCCAACCTGAGCGATATTCTGATCCTCGCCCTGACTTCAGATGCACGCGATCTTCGATTCAGGTCTGTAGATTGTGCCTGCCATAACCTCACTCAGAAACCTAGGCCTAGCTTGTGTTCTCAGACTTCCGTCCTCAGACTACTGGCCCAAAAGCCCTCCAGTTAGGCAATCCAGAACTACAATGCAGCTCTCTACCTGCCCTCTAGAGGAAAAACATTGCCCTCTGGGGCTATCCAGAAACCCCAAATGAGGATCAACCTGCACGCCATTCGGCTGTACCCCAAATATATAGGCTGACCTGGGAACTAATGCCCTTTCTGACACAGCCTGAGCCTGGACCTCCTGGCACCACGCCGACAGCTGGCTGCACTCTGAGCTCATCGGACCCGCCATGGCCTAAGGTCGTCATCTCTTCTCAACCTCGATTTTCAGGCTTCAGAAACTATAACTTATCTCAAAACACTGCCCACGGTTGAAAATGATGCAGAAATCAGAACTCCATCCCCATGGCAAGAAACCTTGTGGTTGCCATGTTGTCCAACGTTCAGTGTGTAGTTGAAACCAGTGTGGCCCATGAGGCCCCGCCCATGCTCGCGGGCCACATTGGTCACAAACACACAATGTGACCCTCAGCCTGAGCCCAGTCCTCAAGTAAGGCCTCTCAGTGGCTGGACCCTGAGCCCGCATATGGGGCCTGCCATGCCCCTGACACCAATTTTTAACCATAGTTCGCTTTGTCCCTTCACTCTTCCCTAGGGCTCTGCTTTGGAATTCCTCTTTTGGTGGGACACCTGAGGTAACACACATTAAAGGAGTCCTCCCATCCCACAGATTGACGAAAAACAATTGGGATCGGGCCAAATCCGCAGAGAGGAAGATTCATCCATGGCCCATGAGGCCTCCCTGACATTCCACGGCCAACGCTGATACAAAATCAAGAGACAAAACCTGAGCAAGCCCCTCAGACTCGCTCATTCTTCATATCCTGAAGAGTTCTTCTCATGGTTTGTAGATCGGAAGTGCCATACCCTACGTCCCCAAACCTAAGCTGAGTTTGTTTGTCTTTTCAGAATTCTGTCCTCAAACTCCTGGGCCCCACACCCTCCAAGCTGGGACCCCTGGAGACACACATTAGGACTGCACCTACCCAATCCATGGGAATTCTGCCCATTCCATTGTCCCAAACCATACAAATTAGGAGAACCCTCCAAAGTCCCTGAGGCCATCCCAATAGTGTAGGTCGCCCGCCACAAACAAGGGCGGTCTGACACCAGCTGGGCATCGATCTCCACTCATTCCATAGATGGATGTCCCCAGAGAAGAAGATGGAACCAGACAGGACCCAGGCGATAATCGGATCCATTGCTTTGGTTTACAGGCATGTCTCCTCAAAAGCCTGGATTCCAATACTAGCATAGGGGTTTTCCTGAGGCACCCATCAGAACAAATCTCGTCTCCACAAGGAAACTTGTGCATGGGAGCTATGTCAAAAGCTTAGGAGAATACTTCAGGGTCCCGGTGCCACCGCCTCATTCCAAGGCTCTCATGGACCACAAACACACATTAGGACCCATCCTCAGGAAAGTCCATTTCAACTCAGCCACCCAGGTGGCTCCCGCAGAGCCATCAGATCTAAACTGCCTTGTTGCTAGGAGACAATTGCAATGCGAGGCGCTTGTCCCAGGCATCCATCCTCGAATGGTGCCCTGGAGTCATTCCATATGGGAGGTCCTGGACCTGTCCAACAGGTCTCAATTGTCCCGCAGAAGGAATCCTTGAAGGGGGCATGCCACAACTCCCAACGTGGGAAAACCTCCATGGCCTCGAGTTTCCGCTCCCTTCATGAAGGGACCGTCATGCACAGAAACTCCAACCTGAGCCAACGTCTGATCCTCGCTCTGACTTCAGATGCATGAGATCTTGGTTCCGATGTGTAGGGGGTACCTGCCGTGCCCTCGCCCTGAAACCCAAGTCTAGCTTGTGTTCTCAGCCCTCCGTCCTCACCCTCCTGGCCTCGAAGCACCCAAGTTTGGCAATTCCGGACCCACAATGCCAGCACTCTGCCTGCCCTCTAAAAAAAAAAAAAAAAATATTGCCTAATGAGCTGCAACCTACACGGCACTCGAATGTACCCAAATTATATAGTCTAACCTGGGCACTAATGCACTTTCTGACACAACCTGAGCCCGGACCTCCTGACCAACACCCAGACAGCTGACCGCACACTGAGCACATCAGACCTGCCATGGCCTTAGGTCATCATCTCTTCCGTACCTCAGTTTTCAGGCTTCAGAAACTAAACCTTATCTCCAATCCCTGCCCAGAAATCAGAGCTCCTCCTTACCCATGGCAAGAAACCTTTTGGTTGACATGTTGTCCAACGTTCAGTGTAGGAGAAACCAGCATTCACCCTGAGGTCCCGCCCATTCTTGAGTGTGATGAGGGCATAAACATGCATTGTGACCCTCAGCGTGAGTCCTGCCCTCTAGTATGTCCTCTTAGTGACTGGACCATTAGATGTCATAATGGTCTTGACATGTCCCTAGGCCCCAATATTTAACCAGATTTCTGGTTGTCCAGTCGCCCCTCCCCAGGGCTCTACTCTGGAATCCCTAATTTGGTGGGACACCTGAGGTTAAAAAAAAACAAAACAAAACAAACCCAAAAAAAAAAAAAAAAAAAAACGGACTTATTCCATCCCACAGAATGACCCCAAACTCTTTGGACGGGGCCACACCTCCAGAGAGTAAGACTCGTCCATTTCCCATGAAGTCACCCGGAAATTTCATGAACATGGGTGACACGATATCCAGAGACAAAAACTTGAGCAAGAGCCTCACACTTGCCCTTTTTTTTATATCCCAAAGAGTTCTCCTCATGGTCTGTAGATCAGTCCTGCCATACCTATGACCCGAAACAGAAGCCGAGTTTGTGTTTTCAGACAACGTTCTAAACAGCCCTGGCCTACACACCCTACAGGCTCAGGCCCCTGGAGCCAAACCTGAGGACTGTACTTGCCCTCTACAATGGATTTCTGGGTGCCCATTGCAATTGGCCACAACCCTACTAATAGGATCAACCTCCAAAGTCCCTGAGGCCATCTCAATAGTGGTGGCTTCCCAGGACAAACAGGGGCAATCTGAGCCCATCTGAGCACCTACCTGCACTCAGACCCGTAGTAGACTGATGTCCCCAGAGAAAAAAAAAGGAACGGACAGACCCCTAGGCACTAATCGGATCCAATGCTTTGGTTTCCAGGCATCTCTCCTCAGAGGCCTGGATTTCAATTCCCGAATATGGCTGTTTCTTGACTCACCCATCAGAACAAATCTCCTCTACACATGGGAAACTTGCACATTGGAGCTTGGTCAAAGCTTCTCTTTAGGAGAACCCTTCAGGGCCCCAGTGCCACCGCTTCATTCTTTGTCTGTGAGACATACCTGAAAGAAGTTGTTATGGCCAGTGTTGAAGAGGTTAATGTCTATGTTCTCCTCTAGGATTCTGATGGATTCCTGTCTCACATTGAAGTCTTTTATCCATTATGAGTTTACCCTTTGTGTATGGTGTAAAAGGATGGTCGATTTTCATTCTTTTACCTATAGCTGCCCAGTTTTCCAACCACCATTTATTGAAGAGACTCTCATTTTTCCACTGTATATTTTTTTTCCTGATTATTTGAAGACTATTTGACCATAGTGCTGATGATCCCTATCTGAACTGTCTACACCGTTCTAGTGGTCTATGTGATTGTTTTTATGCCAGTCCCATGCTGCCTTGGTGATCACATCATCATAGTAACCCTTGAAATCAGGCAACATTATGCTCCCAGTTTTATTTTTCTTTCGGCATTTCTTAGCAATACGGGGTCTTTTCTGATTCCACACAAATTTTAGGCATGTGTTTGCTCCAGGTCTTTGAATGATACCGGTGGAATTTTCATCCAAATGGCATTAAAAGGATCAATTGCACTAGGCAGTATAGATATTTTTTCCCACAAGATGGTTTTTTTTAATTTATTAATTTATTTTCAGCATAACAGTATTCATTGTTTTTGTACCACACCCAGCACTCCATGCAATCCATGCCCTTTATTATACCCTCCACCTGGTACCCCAACCTCCCAACCCCCGCCCCTTCAAAACCCTCACTTTTTTAATTAATTTATTTATTTTCAGCATAACAGTATTTATTACTTTTTGCACCACACCCAGTGCTCCATGCAATCCGTGCCCTCTATAATACCCACCACCTGGTACTCCAACGTCCCACCCCCTGCCACTTCAAACCCCTCAGATTTTTTTTCAGAGTCCATAGTCTCTCATGGTTCACCTCCCCTTCCAATTTCCCTCAACTCCCTTTTTCTATCTCCCCATGTCCTCCATGCTATTTGTAATGCTCCACAACTAAGTGAAACCATATGATAAATGACTCTCTCTGCTTCACTTATTTCACTCAGCATTATCTCTTCCAGTCCCATCCATGTTGCTACCAAAGTTGGGTATTCGTCTTTTCTGATGGAAGCATAATACTCCATAGTGTATATGGACCACATCTTCCTTATCCATTCGTCCATTGAAGGGCATCTTGGTTCTATCCACAGTTTGGTGACCGTGGCCATTGCTGCTATAATCATTGGGGTACAGATGGCCCTTCTTTTCATGACATCTGTATCTTTGGGGTAAATACCCAGGAGTGCAATTGCAGGGTCATAGAGAAGTTCTATTTTTTTATTTCTTGAGAAATCTCCACACTGTTATCCAAAGAGGCTGCACCAACTTGCATTCCAACCAACAGTGGAAGAGGGTTCACATTCCCCCACATCCCCTCCAACACATATTGTTTCCTGTCTTGCTAATTTTGGCTATTCTAACTGGTGTAAGATGATATCTCAATGTGGTATTAATTTGCTAGTGATGATGAACATTTTTCATGTGTCTGATAGCCATTTGTACGTCTTCAATGGAGAAGTGTCTTGTCATATCTTCTGCCCATTTTTTAATATGATTGTCTGTTTTTTGTGTGTGTTGAGTTTGAGGAGTTTCTTTATAGATCCTGGATATCAACCTTTTGTCTGTACTGTTATGTGCAAATATCTTCTCCCATTCCGTGGGTTACCTCTTTGTTTTCTTGACTGTTTCCTTTGCTGTGCAGAAGCTTTTGATTTTGATGGAGCCCCAAAAGTTCATTTTCACTTTTGTTTCCCTTGCCTTTGGGGACATATCTTGAAAGAAGTTGCTGTGGCTGATATCAAAGAGATTTCTGCCTATGTTCTTCTCTAGGATTCTGATGGATTCCTGCCTCAAATTGAGGTCTTTTATCCATTTTGAGTTTATCTTTGTGTACGGTGTAAGAGAATGGTCGAGTTTCATTTTTCAACATATAGCTGCCTATTGTTCCCAGCACCATTTATTGAAGAGACTGACTTTTTCCCACTGTCTATTTTTTCCTGTTTTTTCGAAGATTATTTGACCATATAGTTGAGGGTCCATATCTGGGCTCTCTACTCTGTTCCACTGGTCTGTGTCTGTTTTCATGCGAGTTCCATGCTGTCTTAGTGATCACAGCTTTGTAGTAAACTTGAAATCAGGTATTGTCATACCCCCATTTTTTTTTGTTTTTTTCAAAATTTCCTTAGTGATTCGGGATCTCTTCTGATTCCATACAAATTTTTGGATTATTTGCTCCAGCTCTTTGAAAAATACTGGTAGAATTTTGATTGGAATAGCATTAAAAGTAGAGATTGCTCCAGGCATTATCGACATTGTAGCAATGTTTATTCTTCCGATCCAAGAGCATGGAATGGTCTATCATCTTTTAGGGTCTTCTTCAATTTCTTTCATGAGAATTCTGTAGTTCCTTGAGTACAGAACATTTATCTCTTTGTTTAGGATTATTCCCAGGTATCTTATGGTTCTTAGTGCTATAGTAAATGGAATGATTCTCTGATTTCCCTTTCTGTATTTTCATTATTAGTGCATAAAAAAGCCACTGATTTCTGTGGATACAGGATACATTGACTTTGTATCCTGCCACGTTGCTGAATTGCTGTATGAGTTCTAGTAGTTTGGGGGTGGAGTCTTTTGGGTTTTCCATATAAAGAATCACGTCATCTGCAAAGACAGAGAGTTTGACTTCTTCAGTGCCAATTTGGATACCTTTTATTTTTCTTTGTTGTCTGATTGCTGTTGCTAGGACTTCTAATACTATGTTGAACAAGACTGGTGAGAGTGGGCATCCTTGTCGTGATCCTGATCTCAACGGGAAGGCTGCAAGCTTTTTCCCATCGAGGATGATATTTGCTGTGGGTATTTCATAGATAGATATGATGAAGTTCAGGAATGTTCCCTCTATCCCTATACTTTGCAGCGTTTTAATCACGAATGGATGCTGGATTTTTTCAAATGATTTTTCTGCATCAATTGAGAGGACCATGTGGTTCTTCCCTCTTCTCATATTAATTTTTTCAATGACATTGATTGATTTATGAATGTTGAACCATCCTTGTAGCCCAGGGATGAATCCCACCTGGTCATGGTAGATAATCTTTTTAATGTGCTGTTTGACCCTGTTTGCAAGGATCTTGTTGAGAATCTTAGCATCCATATTCATCAGTGATATTGGTCTGAAATTATCCATTTTGGTAGGGTCTTTGCCTGGTTTGGGGAACAGGGTAATTCTGGCTTCATAGAAAGAGTGTGGAAGTTTTCCTTCTGCTTCAATTTTTTGAAACAGCTTCAGGAGAATAGATGTTATTTCTTCTTTGAAAGTTTGGTAGAATTCCCCAAGCAATCCATCAGGTCTTGGGCTCTTGTTTCTTGGGAGGTTTTTGATCACTGCTTATATCTCATTACTAGATATCAGTCGATTCAGGTTGTCGATCTCTTCCTGGTTCAATTTTGGAAGTTTATAGTTTTCCAAGAATGCATCCATTTCATCAAGGTTGCTAAGCTTATTGGCATATAACTATTGATAATAACTTCTGATGATTGTTTCTACTTCCTCGTTGTTAGTTGTGATCTCTCCGTTTTCATTTATAATTTTGTGAATTTGGGCTTTCTCTCTTTTCTTTTGGATTAGTGTGGCCAGTACCTTATTGATCTTATTTATTCTTTCAAAAAAACCAACTTCTAGTTTCATTGATACATTCTACTGTATCTTTGGTTTCTACCTCATTGATCTCAGCTCTAATCTTGATGATTTCTCTTCTTATGTGTGGAGTTAGTTTGATTTTTTTGTTGATTCTCCAGTTCTTTAAGGTGTAGAGACATCTGGTGTATTCTGGATTTTTCAGAATTTTGAGGGAGGCTTGGATGTCTATGTATTTCCCTCTTAGAACCGCCTTTGCTGTATCCCATAGGGTTTGGATCGAAGTGTCTTTATTCTCATTGGTTTCCATTTGTTTCAGTTCTTCTTTGATCTCCTGGTTGATCCAAGCATTCTTAAGCAAGATGGTCTTTAGCTTCCAGGTGTTTGAGTTTCTTCTGTACTTTTCCTTGTGATTAAGCTCCAGTTTCAAAGCATTATGATCTGAGAATATGCAGGGGAAAAAATCTCAGTCTTTTGATATCAGTTTAGTCCTGATTTATGACCCAGCATGTGGTCTATTCTTGAGAAGGTTTCCTGTGCTCTTGAGAAGAATGAGTATTCTTTTGTTTTAGGGTGGAATGTTCTGAATATATCTATGAGATCCATCTGTTCCAATGTGTCATTCAATGCTCTTGTTTCTTTATTGATTTTCTGCTTCAATGATCTGTCTATTTCTGAGAGAGGCATGTTAAGATCTCCTATGATTAGTGTATTCATATCAATATGACTCTTTATCTTGATTAACAGTTTTCTTCTGTAATCGGATGCTCCCATATTGGAGGCATAGATATTTACAATTGTTAGATCATCTTGGTGGATTGTCCCTTTAAGAATTCTGTAGTGTCCTTCTGTATCTCTGACTAGAGCCTTTAGTTTAAAATCTAATTTATCTGATATGACAATCGCTACCCCGACCTTCTTTTGAGGCCCATTGGCATGAAAGATGCTTCTCCGTCCCTTCACTTTCAGTCTGGGTGTATCTTTAGGTTCAAAATGGGTCTCTTGTAGAGAACATATGGATGGGTTCTGTCGTTTTATCCAATCTGCAACCCTGTGCTGTTTTATGGGTGCATTTAGGCCATTCACATTGAGATTGATTATTGATAGATACGTTTTTATTGACTTCGAGTTACCTTTGAAGTCTTTCTTTCTGTAGATTGTCTCTATATTTTTCTCTTCCATGCTATTCTTAGGATTTTTACTCTTTTATAGAACCCCCCTTAATATTTACTGCAGTGTCGGCTTGGAGGTAGCATAGTCTTTTAAGTCTTGCCGGTCTTGTAAACTCTTTATATCTCCATCCATTCTGAATGTCAGTCTTGATGGATAAAGTATTCTTGGCTGCATGTTCTTCTCATTTAGTGCCCTGAATATATCTTGCCAGCCCTCTCTGGCTTGCCAGGCTTCTGTGGACAGGTCTGATGTTATATTGATGGGCTTTCCTATGTAAGTAAGGAGCCTCTTTGCCCTAGCAGCTTTCAGGAGATTATACCTACAATTATAATTCCTCAATTTGACTATCAGGTGTCGTGTCGTTTTTTTTTTTTTTTTTGGAATGTATAATCTTGGGTGGAGACCATTTAGCCTCTAGTACATGAATTCTGGTTCCATTCGCGAGATTGGGGAAATTTTCTTGAAGGACTTGTTCCACTATATCTTCTAGATCTTTCTTTCTTCTCCCCTTCAGGGATTCCAGTAATTCTGAGGTTGGAACGTTTCATGGCATCATTTATTTCCCTGATTCTGTTTTCGTGATTTCTAAGCTGTTTGTTCCAGGATTCCTCCTGATCCTTCTCTCTCTATCTGTTTGTCCTCCAGATCACTAATTCTATCTTCTGTCGCAGTTACCCTGGCTTTGAGAGAGTTTAGATTAGATTGGAACTCATTGAGAGCATTGTGGACCTCCTCCCTGGTAGCTTTAAGCTCCGCCCTAACATTGTGAACATCATGTCTCATCGCTTTCAGCTTGGCCCTAATCAATTATGTTTGGTCATCCATGCCTTTCTCCAAACTAGCTATTGCCTGGATAATTGTTAACCTGAATTCTCTTTCCAACATATTGTCTATGTTGATAGCCAGTAGCTCTAGTGCAGAAGGTCCATCCCCTGTATTTTTCTTCTGTTGGGCATTCCTCCTCCTAGTCATTTTGGTGAGAGATGACTGAACAGATGTAGCTGGATGTATCAACCATGGTGCAGTCAAGGTGCACCCTGGAACACGTCTGAACAATCAGGATTCCCCACCCAAATGAGAGACAAAAGAAAAGAAAAAGGAAAAGAAAAACAAAAAAAGAGATAGAGAGACAGGAAAGAGAGGGAAGATGAAAGAGAAAGTTCAGCCCAAATGGGCCCCAAGGTAAGATTTATGAAGTAGACAAACAAAAAGTCTGATAAAAGTATATGACAAGAGAAAAGAATATATATATATATATATATATATATATATATATATATATATATACAAAAAAAGGAAGAACCTAGTCAAAAAGAACCCCACGTGTAAGATTTATATACTATCAGGGACAAACACAAAAAACACAGAAACACTGGTGGAAGATAAAGATTGGAGAGTGGTTATAAATTCTCAGTGAGTGCGAGGAAGGTTGTTTTAATTCTTCCTGGATGTATCTTGATATCTTTGTTAAAGGACTCAACTTTCCTAAGATATAAGGGGTATTATTAAAAATTAATTACCTATAGGGGTAGTATTGATTGGGGAAAGGGGACTACTTTGAAGTTTAACTCTATATGAAAAATAGAAGATAAAAATAAAGGAAAAAACTAAACTAAACTAAAATATAAAAAAAGTAGGAATAAAAAAATAGAAATGCAAAATGAAAACATAGGTGTATGTATCAAAAAGTTCAGGTTAGAAAGTTATTATGTAATTTGATGTACTGAACAGCTTGCTGTGATGGTAAATAGGTTAATAAAATTACATATATATATATATATATATATATATATATATATATATATATATATAAATGAACCAGAATAGTGGGAATGAATGAAAAAGAAAACTTTTCCTATGAAGTAGTGGTTGTACTCTTGTAGTCCTTTTTTATTTTTTTTCTCTCTTTTTTTTTTCTTTCTTGGTTTGTTTTCTGGGGGAGGGGCCTGCCACGTGGGTTGACAGTCAGTGATGTTCCCTGAGTTAAGTTCTCCCGCCCCCCTCAAGGTGGTGGTCTCCGAGGAAAGTTTTTTTTTTTTTTTTTTCAGACTTTTGTTTCTCTGGAGGTTTTTATGTTTATTCACACTTTTTTTTTTTCTCACTTTAACTGCTTTTGATGGTTTTTGTAGTTTTAGAGGAAAATAAACCACACCCTGATCTCCCTCTCAGAGAGAAGCCTCAGTCTGGCTGCAGAGTCTAAATAAGTTCCCCCATGGGCCACTGGCAGAGCAGGTTTCAAGTCGCTGTCCCTAGGGTACCCAAAGCCAAGGAAGTGGCGGCTGCTGTCTGGGCAGCTCCAGACCGCCAGAGAGGTTCCAAGCAGCAATCACACACTGAGATATTCCTGCTGGCCCGGGCTGGGAGTGCCTGGTCTTTCTGGGTCTAAGAGCACCGGGCTTGCATGCACCAATTTCAGGGGAGGCTGAGGTTCACGCGCAGGTCTCAGGCTCTGAGAACAAGGTGCAGATCCAAGAGCACCAGTTTGGGCCTTCAAGCACCTCTCTCAGGGGAGAGTTTGGTGCAGGCTCTGAAACAATGGCGCATATGAAAGGGCACTGGCTGGGCCTTTATACCTCTCTCAGGGGAGTATGTCAGGCTCTATAGCAGGGCTCACACATTCTGCCATCCAGCGTGGCTCCCATCCCCTCAAGGGAGCCAGAACCCATGCATTCTCAGGTGCGCTGGTGGCTTAGGGACCAACACCTGGTTTCTTGGCTGCACTCTCTCTGGCTCAGCACCAGGGGAGGCTGTCCTGGGACCAGGGACTTAAGCCCCTGTTGCTAGCCATCCCGATTCCCACAATTCCCCCCTCCCCGGAGATTCTTAGCTCTTTTGGAGTGCTTTCCACCAGTCTCCAAGTTAATGCTGGTCCCCAGATGCAGGGCAATCTCGCTCCTATTGGGGTATTACTTTCCAACTGGTCGCCTCTGGTGGCTCCCTCCCCCTTTTGTTTATCTTCTGATATCAGTCCCCCATTCCCACTCCGCGTTACCTGCCCACTGGTGTCTTCTGCCCCTGTAGAGATCCAGACGTGTATAATACTGATCTCAGGCAAATTTCATGGGTGATTGGAGTTCTTTGGTAGGTAATCAGCTCACTTTGGGGTACAGGTTGAAAAGCCATCTCCTCCTACTTCCCCACCATCTTGTCGACCTCTCTCTGCTTCAATTTTTTGAAACAGTTTCAGGAGAATAGGTGTTATTTCTTCTTTGAATGTTTCATAGAATTCCCAAATGAATCCATCAGGGCCTGGGTTCTTGTTTTTTTGGGAGGTTTTTGATCACCGCTTCAACCTCATTAGTAGATATTGGTCTTCAGATTGTCAGTTTCTTCCTGGTTCAATTTTGGGAGTTTATAGTTTTCCAGGAATGCATCCATTTCATCTAGGTTGCTTAGCTTATTGGCATATAACTATTGATAACTTCTGATAGTTGTTTCTATTTCCTTGGTGTTCATTGTGATCTCTCCCTTTTCATTCATAATTTTATGAATTTGAGCTTTCTCTCTTTTGTTTTGGATTAGTGTGGCCAGTGGTTTATCGATCTTATTGATTCTTTCAAAAAACCAGCTTCTAGTTTCACTGATATGTTCTACTGTATCTCTGGTTTCTACCTCATTGATCTCAGCTCTAATCTTGATTATTTCCCTTCTTGTGTGTGGAGTTGGTTTTTTTTGTTGTTGATTCTCCAGTTCTTTAAGGTGTAAAGACAGCTGCTGTGTTCTGGATTTTTCAGTTTTTTTTTTGTTTGTTTGTTTGTTTGTTTGTTTGTTTGAGGGATGCTTGGATGGCTATGTATTACCCCCTTAGGACCGCCTTTGCTGTATTCCACAGGTTTTGGATCGAAGTGTCTTCATTCTCATTGGTTTCCATTTGTTTTAGTTCTTCTTTGATCTCCTGGTTGATCCAAGCATTCTTAAGCAATGTGGTCTTTAGCTTCCAGGTGTTTGAGTTCCTTCTGAACTTTTCCTTGTGATTGAGCTCCAGTTTCAAAGCATTATGATCTGAGGATGTGCAGGGAATAATCTAAGTCTTTTGGTATCGGTTGAGTCCCGTTTTGTGACTCAGTATGTGGTCTATTCGTGAGAAAGCTCCATGTGGACTTGAGAAGAATGAGTATTTTGTTGTTTTAGGGTGGAATGTTCTGTATATATCTATAAGGTCCATCTGGTCCAATGTGTCATTCAATGCTCTTGTTTCTTTATTGATTTTCTGCTTCAATGATCTGTCTATTTCTGAGAGAGGCATGTTAAGATCTCCTATGATTAGTGTATTCATATCAATATGACTCTTTATCTTGATTAACAGTTTTCTTATGTAATTGGCTGCTCCCATATTGGGAGCATGGATATTTACAATTGTTTGATCATCTTGATGGATAGTCCCTTTAAGGATTATGTAGTGTCCTTCTGTATCTCTGACTACAGCCTTTAGTTTAAAATCTAACTTATCTGATATGAGAATCGCTACCCCGGCCTTCTTTTGAGGCCCATTGGCATGAAGATGCTTGCTTCTCCGTCCCTTCACTTTCAGTCTGGGTGTATCTTTAGGTTCAAAATGGGTCTCTTGTAGACAACATATGGATGGGTCCTGTCATTTAATCCAGTCTGCAACCCTGTGCCATTTTATGTGCACATTTAGGCCATTCACATTTAGGATGATTATTGATAGATACGTTTTTATTGACATCGTGTTACATTCGAAGTCTTTCTTTCTGTAGATGGTCTCTATATTTCTGTTCATACTACTCTGGGGTTTTTTTTCCTCTTTTATAGAACCCCCTTAATATTTCCTGCAGTGTCGGCTTGGTGGTTGCATAGTCTTTTAAGTCTTGCGGATCTTGGAAACTCTTTATCTCTCCATCCATTTTGAATGTCAGTCTTGCTGGGTAAAGTATTCTTGGCTGCATGTTCTTCTCATTCAATGCCCTGAATATATCTTGCCAGCCCTCTCTGGCTTGCCAGGTGTCTGTTTAGAGGTCTGACATTATTCTGATGGGCTTTTCCTCTGTACGTAAGGATCTTCTTTGTCCTAGCTACTTTCAAGAGGTTCTGCCTACAATTATATTTCTTCATTCTTACTACTAGGTGTCTCTAGGACCTTTGAGAATCTGTAATCTTGGGGGGAAACCGTTCGGCCTCTAGTACAGGAATGCTGGTTCCATTCACGAGATTTGGAAAATTTTCATGAAAACTTGTCCACTATATCTTCTAAAGTTCTTTATTTCTCCTCTCCTTCAGGGATTCTAATAATTCTGACGTTGGAACATTTCATGGCATCATTTATTTCCGTGATTCTGTTTTCATGGCTCTAAGCTGTTTGTTTAAGGCTTCCTCCTGATACTTTTTTTTCTCTATCTGTTCATTCTCCAGATCACTAATTCTATCCTCTGTCTCAGTTACTCTAGCTTTGAGAGAATTTAGATTAGAGTGGAACTCATTGAGAGCATTGTGAAGCTCATCCCTGGTAGTTTTCAGCTCTTCCCTAATATCGAAAACGTGATCCCTGGTCGTTTTAACTTCGGCTCTAATCAATTCCTTTTGGTCACTCATGGCTTTCTCCAACCTAGCTATTGCTTGGATAATTGTTAGCCTGAATTCTCTTTCTGACACATTGTCTATGTTTATAGCCATTAGCTCTGTTGCAGAAGGTCCATTTTTTTTTGTATTTTTCTTCAGTTGGGCATTCCTCCTCCTAGTCATTTTGGTGAGAGATGGCTGAATGGGTGTAGCTGGATGTATCGACAGTGGTGCAGTCAAGGTGCACCCTGGAATGCTTCTGATCAATCAGAGTTACCCACCCAAATGAGAGGAAAAAGAAAAGGAAAAGAAAAGAAAAAAAAAAGAGAGAGGGAGAGAGACAAGAATGAAAGGTGAGATAAAAGAGAAGGTTCAGCCCAAATGGGTTCCAAGGTAAGATTTATGAAGTTTACAAACAAAAACAGACAAACAAAAAGACTGATAAAAGTATATATGAGAAGAGAAAAAAAATATATATATATATTTGCATATATATATGCAAATAAAGGAATAACCTCATCAGAATGAACCCCGAGTGTAAGATTTATATACTATCAGGAGAAACACAAAAACACAGAAGTAGGGGCGCCTGGGTGGCTCAGTGAGTTAAGCCGCTGCCTTCGGCTCAGGTCATGATCTCAGGGTCCTGGGATCGAGTCCCGCATAGGGCTCTCTGCTCAGCAGGGAGCCTGCTTCCTCCTCTCTCTCTCTCTGCCTGCCTCTCTGCCTACTTGTGATATCTCTCTGTCAAATATGTAAATAAAAAAAAAAAAAACACGAAATACTGGTGGAAGAAAAAGATTGTAGAGTGCTGTAAATTTTCAGTGTGGGTGAGGAGGTTTTTTATTTATTATTTTTTTTTTTTTGGTGTTGTTTTTTTCCGGATGTATCTTGATAGATTTGTTAAAGACTCCACTTTCCTAAGATAAAGGGGGATTAGGAATTGTTTTACCTATAGGGGTGGCATTGATTGGGGAAAGGGGATTGCCTTGAAGTTTAATTCTATATGAATATTAGAAAATTAAAATTAAAAAAAGGAATAAACTAGACTAAACTAAACTAAAATTAAAAAAAATAAATTTAAAAAACAGAAATGCAAAAGGAAAACACAGGTGTATGTATCAAAAAGTTCAGGTTAGAAGGTTATTATGGAATTTGATGTACTGGACATCTCACTGTGAGATGGTTAAAAAATTTTCTATATAATAATAAAAAATTATCTTTAAAAAAAAATGTGCCAGGATAGTGGGAACAAATTAATAATAAAAATTGTCCTATGAAGTAGTGGTGGTTGTTCTCTTGTTGTCTTTTTTTTTTCCTTTCCCAGTTGGTTTCCTGGGGGAGGGGCCTGCCACGTGGGTTTTCAGTCAATGATGTTCTGAGTTAAGTCCTCCCACTCCCATCAAGGGGGTGGGCTCTTAGGAAACTGTTTTTTCAGGCTTTTGTTCTCTGGAGGTTTTTTTATATTTGTTCACTTTTGTTTTTCTCTCTTTTCTTGAGGGATTTTGATGGTTTTTGTAGGTTTAGAGGAAAGCAAACTGTACCCTGACCTCCGTCTCAGAGAGAAGCCTCAATCTGGCTGGAGAGCCCAAATAAATCCCCCCTTCAACACTGGCAGAGCAGGTTCCCAGTCGCGGTCCCTGGGGACTCAAGATTTTTTGCTTGTACCCAAAACCACAGCAGTGGCGGCTGTCTGGGCAGCTCCAGACTGCCAGAGAAGTTCCAAGCAGCAATCGCACACTGAGATTTTCCCACTGGCACAAGCTGGGAGTGCCTGGTCTTTCCAGGTCCAAGAGCACCAGGCTGGTGCCTGTGCCATCTCTGTCTGGGGAGGGCACAGGGCATGACTCGGACTCTGATGGCATGGCAGGGCACTTGCATGGGGACTGCAAAAAGGCTGTGCTTCTGTTGGCTGGCGAGGCTCCCAGCCCCTCATGGGAGCTGGGCACCACACACTCTCAGGCGAGCTTGCTGGTGGTTCAGGGACCAAGACCTGTTTTTCTCTGCCGCACTCTTTCTGGCTCTGCACCAGGGGTGGCTGTCCTGGGTCTGGGGACTTAAGGCCCTGACCCTAACACCCTGATTCCTGCAATTTCTCCCCAGTGATCCTTTGCTCTTCTTGAGTGCTTTCTACCATACTTCTGAGATAATGCTGGTCCCCAGACGCAGGGCACTCTCTTATTGGGATATTACTTTCCAGTGGGTCACCTCTGGTAGCACCCTCCCCCTTTTGTTTATCTTCCAATATCAGTCCGACTTTCCCACTCCGCTTTACCCTGCCCCACTGGCGTCTTCTGCTCCGGTAGAGATCCAGACGTGTATAATTCGGGTCTCAGGCTGATTTTGTCGGTGAGTGGAGTTCAACAGAAGTAATCAGCTCACTTTAGGGTCCAGGTTGAAAGGGAGCCGCCTCCTACTTCTCCGCCATCTTGTCTCCAGTATAAATATTTTAACAATTTTTTTTTTTTTAATAAATTAATTTCTTTATTTTCAGAAAAACAGTATTCATTATTTTTTTTTCACCAACCCAGTGCTCCATGCAATCTGTGCCCTCTATAATACCCACCACCTGGTACCCCAAGCTCCCACCCCCCCTCCACTTCAAACCGCTCAGTTGTTTTTTCAGAGTCCATAGTCTCTCATGATTCACCTCCCCTTCCAATTCCCCCCCCAACTCCCTTCTCCTCTCTAAGACCCCTTGTCCTCCATGATATTTGTTATGCTGCACAAATAAGTGAAACCATATGATAATTGACTCTCTCTGCCTTTCTTCATTCAGCATAATCTCTTCCAGTCCCGTCCATGCTGCTACAAAAGTTGGGTATTCATCCTTTCTAATGGAGGCATAATACTCCATAGTGTATATGGACCACATCTTCCTTATCCATTCGTCCGTTGAAGGACAAATTCGTTCTTTCATAGTTTGGCGACCGTGGCCTTTGCTGCTATAAACATTAGGGTACAGATGGCCCTTCTTTTCACGACATCTGTATCTTTGGGGTAAATACCCAGGAGTGCAATTGCAGGGTCATAGGGAAGTTCTATTTTTAATTTCTTGAGGAATCTCCACACTGTTCTCCAAAGAGGCTGCACCAACTTGCATTCCCCCACCAACAGTGTAAAATGGTTCCCCTTTCTCCACATCCTCTCCAAGACATGTTGTTTCTTGTTTTGTTAATTTTGGCCATTCTAACTGGTGTAAGGTGATATCTCAATGTGGTTTTAATTTGAATCACCCTGAGGGCTAGTGATGATGTACATTTTTTCATGTGTCTGATTGCCATTTGTATGTCTTCATTGGAGAATTGTCTGTTCATATCTTCTGCCCATTTTTTGATATGCTTGCCTATTTCCTATGTGTTGAGTTTGAGGAGTTCATTATAGATCCTGGATGTCAACCTTTTGTCTGTACTGTCATTTGCAAATATCTTATCACATTCCGTGGGTTGCATCTTTATTTTTTTTTTTTTGACTCTTTCCTTTGCTGTGCAGAAGCTTTTGATTTTGATGAAGTCCCAAAAGTTTATTTTGGCTTTTGTTTCCTTTGCCTTTGGAGACATATCTTGAAAGAAGTTGCTGTGGCTGATATAGAAGAGATTACTGCCTATGTTCTCCTCTAGGGTTCTGATGGATTACTGTCTTACGTTGAGGTCTTTTATCCATTTTAACAATGTTTATTCTTCTGATCCATGAGCATGGAATGGTCTTCTGTCTTTTTAGTTTTCTTCAATTTTTTTCATGAGTGTTCTGTAGTTCCTCGAGAAAAATCCTTTACTTCTTTGGGATGGTTTATTCCCAGGTATCTTATGGTTTCAGTGCTGTAGTAAATGGAATTGATTCTCTAATGTCCCTTTCTGTATTTTCATTGATAATGTAGAAGAAAGCCACTGATTTCTGTACAATGATTTTTTTTTAAACTTTATTTATTTGACAGACAGAGATCACAAGTAGGCAGAGAGGCAGGTATAAAGAGAGAGAGGAGGAAGCAGGCTCTCCGCGGAGCGGACAGCCCGATGCAGGACTCGATCCCAGGACCCTGGGATCATGACCTGAGCCGAAGGAAGAGGCTTTAACCCACTGAGCCACCCAGGCACCCCTGTAAAATGATTTTGTATCCTGCCACATTATTTAGTTGCTGTATGAGTTCTGGTAGTTTGGAGGTGGGGGGTGTTTTGGGTTTTCCATATAAAGTATGTCATCTGTGAGGAGAGAGTGTTTGACTTCTTCATTACCAATTTGGATACCTTTTATTTCTCTTTGTTGTCTGATTGCTGTTGCTAGGATTTCAAATAGTTTGTAGAACAAGAGTGGTGAGAGTGGGCATCCTTGTCATGTTCCTGATCTCAAAGGGAAGCCTGTCAGCTTTTACCCATCGAGGATGATATTCACTGTGTGGGTTTTTCATAGAAACATTTTATGAAGTTGACTAATGTTCCCTCTATCCCTATACTTTGAAACATTTTATTCAGGACCGGATGCTGGATTTTGTCTAATGCTTTTTCTTCATCAATGGAGAGGACCATGTGGTTCTCCTCTCTACACTTCATAATTTGTTCTATGACATTGATTGATTTGTGAATGCTGAACCATCCTTGCAATCCAGGGATAGATCCCACCTGGTCATGGTGGATCATCTTTTGAATGTACTGTTGGATCCTGTGAGCTAGGATCTTGTTGAGAATCTTAGTATCCATATTCATCAGTGATATTGGTCTGAAATTATCCCTTTTGGTGAGGTCTTTGCCTGGTTTGTGGAGCAGGGTAATGCTTCCTTCATAAAAAAGGGTCTGGAAGTTTTCTTTCTGCTTAATTTTTGGAACGAGCTTCAGGAGAAGACATGTTATTTCTTCTATGAAAGTCTGGTAGATTTCTCCTGTGAATCCATCAAGTCCTGGGCTCTTGTTTATTGGGAGTTTTTTTTGATCACTGCTTCAATCTGGTTACTGGGTAAAAGTCTATTCATGTTGTGAATTCCTTCCCGGTTCAATTTTGGGATTATACTTTTCTAAAAATGCATCCATTTCACAAAGGTTGCTTAGCATATTGGCATACAACTGTTTAATTTTTTTTTTAATTATTTTCAGTGTAACCGTATTCTATGTTTTAGCACAACACCCAGTGTTCCATGCACTCCATACCTCATTGTTTTGTTGACTGTTTCCTTTGCTGTGTAGAAGCTTTTGATCTTTATGAAGTCCCAAACGTTCATCTTCACTTTTTTTTTTTTCCTTTGCCTTTGGAGACATATTTTGAAAGAAGTTGCTATGGCCAATGTTGAAGAGGTTTCTGCCTATGTTCTCCTCCAAGATTCTGATGGATTCCTGCCTCAGGTTGAGGTCTTTTATCCATTCCGAGTTTCTCTTTGTGTATGGTGTCAGAGAATGGTCGAGTTTCATTCATCTACACAAAGCTCTCACAATTTTCTCAGCGGCATTTATTGAAAAGACTTTTTTTTTCCTTTGTATATTTTTTCCTGCTTTCTTGAAAATTATTTGACTATAGATTGATGGTCCATATCTGAGCTCTCTACTCTGTTACACTGGTCTAATGGCCTGTTTTTATGCCAGTCCCCTGCTGTCTTGGTGATCACAGCTTTGTAGTAACCCTTGAAACCAGGCAACAGGGTGCACCCAGTTTTGTTCTTTTCTTTTTGGCATTTTCTTAGCAATACGGGATCTCCTCTGATTCCACACCAATTTTAGGCTTGTGTTTGCTCCAGCTCTTTGAAAAATACCGGAGGAATTTTGATCAGAATGGCATTAAAAGGATAGATTTTCTCTCTAGGCTGTATAGACTTTTTAAGACTGTTTATTCTTCTGATCCATGAGCATGGAATGGTCTTCCATCTTTATGGTTTTCTTCCATTTATTTCATGAGTGTTCTGTAGTTCCCTGAATATAGATTGCTTATCCCTTTGGTTTGGTTTATTCCCAGGTATCTTATGGTTTTGGAGCTGTAGTAAATGGAATTGATTCTCCCTTTCTGTATTTTTATTGTTAAAGAATAAGAAAACCACTGATTTTTGTACAAAGATTTTTGTATCCTCCCGCATTATTGAAGTGCTGTATGAGTTCTAGTAGTTTGGGGGTGGAGTCTTTTGGGTTTTCCATATAAAAAGTATGTCATCTATGAAGAGAGAGTTTGACTTCTTCATTGCCAATTTGGATACATTTTATTTCTCCTTGTTGTCTGATTGCTGTTGCTAGGACTTCAAATACTATGTTGAATAAGAGTGGAGAGAGTGGGCATCCCTGTCATGATTCTGATCTCTAAGGGAAGGCTGTCAGCTTTTACCCATTGAGGATGGTATTCACTGTGGTGTTTTCATAGATACCCTTAAGGAAGCTGATGAAGGTTCCCTCTATCCCTACTTTGAAGTGTTTTATTCAGGAACAAAAGCCGGATTTTCTCAAATGTGTTCTTTTCACCAATTGAGATGACCATGTGGTTTTTCTGTCTTCGCTTATTAATTTGTTTATGACATTGATTGATTTGGGAATGTTGAACCATCCTTGCAACCCAGGGATAGATCCCACCTGGTCATGGTGGATCATCTTTTGAATATACTGTTGGATCCTATGAGCTTGCATATTGTTGAGAATCTTAGTATCCATATTCATCAGTGATATTTGTCTGAAATTCTCCTTTTTGGTGAGGTCTTTTCCTGGTTTGGGGATCAGGGTAATGCTGGCTACATAAGAAGAGTCTGGAAGTTTTCTTCTGCTTCCATTTTTGGAAAGATCTTCAGGTGAATAGGTGTTATTTCTACTCGTTTGAAAGTTTGGTAGAGATGCCCAGGGAAGCTGTCTGTTCCTGAGCTCTTTGTTTTTTGGGAGGTTTTTGATCACTACTTCAATCTCGTTACTGGATAATGGTCTATTCAGGTTCTACATTGCTTACTGGTTCAATTTTGGAATTTTATACTTTCCTAGGAATGCAGCCATTTCACCTAGGTTGCTTAGCATATTAGCATACAAACTGTTTTTTTTTTTTTTCTTTTTAATTTCTTTTAAGTGTAAAATTATTCTTTGTTTTTTTCCACCACGGTTAGTGATCTATGTAATCCCTGCCCCCTCTCTCTTATACATACCAATAGCTTCTGCCAACCTCTCACTCCCCGCTCTTTCAAAGCTCTCATATTCTTTTTCAGAGTCCATAGTCTGATAGTATCATAGTATTATAGAGGGCATGGATTGCATGAAGCACTGGGCGTGGTGAAAAAATAATGGAATACTTTTTTTCTGAGAAAATAAATTAATTTAATTAAAAAAAAGATATGTCTCCAAAGGCAAAGGAAACAAAGCGAAAATGAACTTTGGAAATTCATCAAAATCAAAAGCTTCTGCACAGCAAAGGAAACATTCATGAAAACAATGGTAAACGATGGAATGGGAGAAGATAATTTCAAACCATTTTTTAACTGGATTATTTGTATTTCGGGGTGTTAAATTGTAGCCATTCCACATATTTTGGACACTATCCCCATACTGCGTAGGTTTTTTTTTTTTAATAAATATTTTCTCCCTTTCAGTATGTTGTCTTTTTTTTAATTAAATATATTTATTTTCAGCATAACAGTATTCATTATTTTTTTTTTACCACACCAGTGCTCCATGCAGTCCGTGCCCTCTACAGTACCTACCACCTGGTACCCCAACCTCCCACACCCTTATTACTTCTTCCTTGCTCTTCTGCTGTGTGGAAACTTTATTGTGTTACAGTCCCAGTTGTTTATTTTTGCCTTTATTTCCTTGCCTCAGGAGACAGTCTAGAAAATGTTTGCTTTGGTCCATGTCAGGAAGTTACGGTCTGTGCCCTCTTTGATTTTTTATGGTTTCCAGTCTCCCACTGAGGCCTTGAAACTGTTTTGAACTTCTATGTCTGTTTGGCATAAGGAAGCAGAGTAATTGCATTCTTCTGTGCATAGCTGTCCAGTTTTCCCAACACTATAGAGACTGTTCTTTTCCTTTCTATATTCTTGCCTGCTCTGTGGAAGACTAATAGGCCACAGAGTTGCGGGTTTATATCTGAGCTTCTATCCTGTTCCCTAGGTCACTGTGTGTATTTTTGTGCCAGTGCCATAGTTTGGATGACCACAGCTATGTAGTATGACTTGAAATCTGGAATTGTGATTCCTCCAGCATTGTTTTTCTTCTCAACATTGCATTGTCTGTTCAGTATCTTTGGTGGTTCCATACAAATTTTTAGGAGTGTTTGCTTGACTTCTTTTTGTTTAACTTAATTCAATGAGCCAACTTATAGGACACACCATTAGTGTTATAGGACACTATAACACTTATAGGACAACTTATAGGACACCAACTTATAGGACACCTGTAGTGTTCAATAATAGATCAAATGTGTATACTTCCCAGTGATCATTGCATCATGGGTCCTCTTTAAGGCCTACCACCCAGTTTGCCCCATCCCCCACGCCACTGCCCTCCAGGAATCCTGAGTTCGTTTCTGTAATGAAGTGTCTCTCATGGTTTTTCTCCCTCTCTGACGACTTCACATTCAGTTCCCCCCCCCCCCCCCTTCCCCTCTGATGCTCTGTGTTGTTTCTTCTATTTTACATAGGTGAACCCATGTGACGCTTGCTTTTCTCTGATAGCCTTATTTCACTCAGCGTAATACCCACCAGTTCCTTCCAGGTGGATGCGATGGTTAGTCTTCATCCTCTATGATGGATGAATAGTATTCTGTTGTAGATATGAACCACATCTTCTTTATCCATTCATCTGTCCATGGACATCAGCGCTCTGTCCATAGTTTGGCTAGAGTGGATAATGCTATAATGAACACTGGGGGGGGGGGGGGGGGGGATGCCACTATTTTTCACTCAATCTGTATTTTCTTTCGATTTTTATTTATTGACTTGACGGAGATAGAGAGAGATCACAAGCAGGCAGAGAGGCAGGCAGAGGGAGGGGGGAAGCAGGCTCCCTTCTGAGCAGACAGCCTGATGTGGATCTTGATCCCAGGACCCTGAGATCCTGGAGGCTTGACCCACTGAGCCACCCAGATGCCCCAAAATCTGTATCTTTGGGTTAAATACCAAGCAGTGCAATTGCTGTGTTGTCTATTTTTTTAAGTTTGGGAAGAAACTCGATAACATGTGGCAGAGTGGTTGTACGAGGGTGCATTGCCACCAGCAGTGTAAGAGTGTTCCCCTCTAACCATGTCCTCGCTAGCATTTGTTTTCCATGCCTTGATCATTTTAGACATGCCAGCTGATGTGAGGTGGTATCTCACTGTGGTTTTGATTTGTATTTTCCTGATGGCTATTGCTGTAGAACACTTTTTTTTGTGTGTCTCTTGGTCACTTGTATGGCCTCTTAGTAAAAAGGTATGTTTGTGTTTTTTCCTATGTCTTCAGCTAGATTAGGGGTAGTCCCAGGATCATGGAAGGTTTGATCTGCTTAGGTATGGAGACCTTCAGAGACATCTGAATTGAAGGCCAGAGTTAAGGAGAGTATCAGGCCCAGGCTCTGTGTTCAGTCTGGTATGAAAATATAAATAAGCAGGGAGTGGTTCAATATGTCATTCAGATTTCTCCTGCTCTAAGTCCTTTCTGCAGTTCCAAAGGGCATGATTTCTGACTTTGTTGTAGGATGAGACTGTGCTTCGCTCAGGTGTCCCCATTCCCTGGGGATTTGGAGTCAGGCCTCTGGGTATGGTCCTTTAGGAACCAAACCTAGGGTTAGGATTGGGGCCTAGGATCATGGCAGGTTTAACCTTCCAGCTGTGTGACAAGACTCCCAGAGGGCTGAGTTGAGGGTGTGGTTTGTGTCCAACAGGCCATGGAATGTGGGGGTGGCCTCAGGTGGCCATGAAGATTTCTCCTGCTCTGAATCATTTTCGGGGTTCCAATTGCCATGGTTTCCTTCTGGGAGGCAGGCGGATTCCTCTGAAATTTTTCAGTTTTCCCCAGTCCCTGGGACTGTGGCGCCAGCCAGGTCTCTGAGGAAATACCCCTGGTAGACCACCCGAGGGTCAGGGTTGGGTTCAGGATTTAGGGTCATGGGTTAGGGTTAGGGTTCAGGGGTTTTCTAGGGTTAATATGTTTGACTTTAACACAAGATGCCCATGCTTAAATAAGACATTTCTGAGAGTATTTTACATTGAGTAAATTTAGCATGTAACCCAAATAGTTATGGAGAAGAACGGAATGTTCCAAAGCAACACTTAAGACAATATTTCCTGACATTTATGTTTTATCATCAAAATAATTAAAATTGAATTGCTCTGTGACTCTTCTCACAGATGAATTTGCTGGCGCTGTCTTTCCGGTCTTGGCCAAAAGCATCTTCTCATTGGGCTTCCTTAATGGGCGTCTCTGAATGGAATGGTTCTCTTAGCTCTTAGCCTGCATTCCTTCCTATTGTTGGTTTATTGATTATATCCTACACTCATTGGAAGCTCCCAGGTGGGACTAGAGCTATACATTTGCACTAAGTAGATACTGCATACATACTTACTAATTCAACAAGTATGGTTTTTCTTTTTAATCAAAAATATCCATGTTTTATCAATGATTTTTTTTAACCATTTCAGAATATATTTGGAGAAAGCTATTGCTCCATGACTATACATCGGTCAAGGCTGTGGCTTCATTATGTTCTGTGTCATGCTTCCATGAGCTGACCAGAATGCTCATGACGCATGTATGAAGCTCAACTTCAAACCTTAGGGGTGATTTCAGTGAAACCACTGGGAGGTGTTTGGAGGGCTTACACTGCTGAACACCACATATCATGAAGGGCCAGATGGGACATGAGCAAACTTTCTTTCCCCAGCTTTTACATTTTCCTCCACCTTCTGTCAGCATGTTGCTTTCCCACCAACTGTATCTTTGCAGACAAACTCTGAGATGGTCTATGGCTTGGGACTCCAATGACATCACAGAGTCTCATTAGAACCTGTGTCAGAGGTTTCTGTGGCACTGACATGACCCTTTTTCCCAGAATAGGTCCCATGAAGAGTCCCAAGAGAATCATGGTGTGGGTGTCATGGGGTGATGAGTCCAGCAAAGATATATAGGTGATTGCATCTCTAGCTGAAACCGCTCTGGGGGAACCTGCTGGAGGCCATCTCCAGGCTCAGTCTGGCTCTTTCACTGATTTCCCTTATGACCTAGGAGAGTCATTTTATCGGAGTTTGAGGATCATCATTTCTTTTTTTTTTTTTTAAGATTTTTTTACTAATTAGTTAGAGATTGAAACAGAGTGATCACAGGCAGATAGAATGGCAGGCAGAGGCAGAGGGAGAATCAGGCTCCTTGTCGAACAAGTAGCCCAATGTGGGACTCGATCCCTGATGCTGGGGAAGGCAGCGACTTAAACAACTGAACCACCTAGGCATCCCTAGACTCATCATTTCTAAAATGAGGAAATGAATTTAGATGAATTGATTCATGCAAGACAATTGGATGAACTCCTAGGAAGTTCTGGGCAGTCCTCAAGGTGGATTCTCTCTCAGGAGTTCTGACTCCCATCGTCCCCACTCCTATTAATTTCCCCCTTTTGACACAATGGCTACTCCTTGTAAATTTCCCAGGGTGACACTGGACTAGCAAGTGTCTTCAGGGTGTGTCCCCATACCATCCGAAGTGGTTGAGAGGCCATGAGCCATTGTGATCCAAAACCCAGGTTTTGGCTGTGCTGCCTTACTTGCACAAAAAAACAGCAGTGCCTGCGTCAGGCCTTCACTGTGCCATCTGGGTTGGCTTAGTGAGGACCTAGCCCTGGACACTAGCCCCATGACACTGTGAGGGCACTCAGAATCCACAGTTCAGTCATGCAAAGCAACAAGTGATTCTACATCAGGATAAATGATGCAAGGTTTAGTTTTAGAGCAACTATGATAAAATTAGATTTAAATGACAGAACAGAAAGTAGTTCAACTGTACTCTGTATTATGGCCGTGATGGGAAAAGTGAACGATGGAGTCAAAAAGGGGCATGGGAGTTCCAAGAAGCAGGCTGGGGTCGTCCAGGGATAGGGGGTGTCTCGCAGAGGAAGGGACCAGGAGGCTTGTCATGGGTTCCAACAGTGCAGCCTCAGGGGGTGTGCGCCGGGCCTGACCCACGATCCCCAGGGGCACTGGGGGCAGTCTAGCTCCAGAAGAACTACAGAAATGCAAACTGGCCTGTGCAGAGCCTTTCTGGTCTGTCTTCTTGGTTCCTGGGTGTGGCTCTTTCTCTGCTTCTGGAGGCTGTTGATTGTCCTTAGATGACTAAGGGGCTTTTAATAAAATATAGTCACCAAAGCACTGAGCACATTCCCTGTCCCCAGAAATAGTTCACTAAACATAAATATTGTTTCATCTTAGCTGAGGACCAGGAGCTGGTGCTATATAGGTCCTCAGGAGGTGGCATCTGTTGCCCACTGGCCATCACCCCATGACACCCACAAAAGCTCAGCCCATCCTCTGCTCTGCTCAAGGGCAGCAGACAGATGGACCAGATGCAGGTGGGATTCCCTCCAGGCAGGCATGGCTTGCTTCCGACAGGTAGAGAAGTGGGCCAGTTCACATGCTCAAGATGTGTATTCTTTTTTTGTTTCCTTGGTGTCTGCCTCCCCTGTCCATCATGTTGGTCATGAAGATTTAGCTCCTGGGAGAACTTGGGTTTTCAGATTTCTGTTGACATGTAGAAGTGTAGATCTGTTTTTCCTTTGTTTCCTGTGCTTGTGTTGGAGATGAAGGCGGGAAAAGTCATCATACTCTGAAAGTAGAGAATGAAATATCCAGTGTGCTCTGACCCCCACCCCTCAGGCTTGAAAGCCACAGTCAACTACATACTTCATGTTCTACACAATCAGCTTTAGGGTCTCCCAAACACATGTGACATGAAATCGTACTGAAAGATGATTCCCGAACTTTTGCCTTGCAGTTTAGGGAGAGATTAGGGACACTGCCCCTCGCCTGCACTGTTTTTTCTGGTATGGCAAATGCCCAGTCACACTGCCACATGTAGCAGCCCAAGGGCACAGCTGCCACACCCTCCCGGAGAACTCCCGGTCCTCCTGACCTCCATTGTGGCCAACCCAGCACACCCACAGTCCTCCTGAGTGTCCCATGTCATGGTACATGTCACACAAGGCTTTCGGTTTTTGTCTCTCGGTCTGTCCTTCATGCTTGGAGTAGATTTCTCTCCCAGGTGCCTGGCTGGATGGCAGGCCCATTAATTATTTCAGAATCTTTTGTCCTGGAACAGCAGGTGTCCCTTAAATCCGGACGGGCAGGGGGAAACTCTGTCCCTCTGTGTGACCCTAGCCTCAGAGGGATCTAGTGTCCAGGACAAGGGATTTGGGAGTCCTCCCAGATGAAGTTTGTTCTGTGAAGGTGGCTTCCTTCCAGGATCATTATGGAACCACATGGCATGGCCATTCTGGGAGACAAAAAGTATGCTTCTGTATTGTATTCTCTTTGTACGCTGTAGCTACCAGAGAGGATACTTGTGGGAAAGGATACTGGGGATGAAAGTCTGAAAACCCAAGCTAGGGTTAGGGTTAGGGTTAGGGCTAGGGCATGGCATGACCAACCTATAGAGCTTGAAGTACCTGAAGTTAGGGGGGAGTTTCATGTGGTCACTCAAGCTGTAGTTTATATCCACACGGGGGCCGCTGAATGTGGGGGTAGCCTCATGGGTCCATGTTTTTTTTTTTTTTTTTCCCACTGTAGGGTTTTTGCACATGTCAAAATACCAAGGTTTCATTCTGGGAGTCAGGAGGACTCCTAGTTTATGGCTCATGGGCCCTCCATATGGAGGCATTTCAAGAGCAGGGGTCTGGGTATGGATGCCTGAAAACCAAATCTTGGGTTAAGATTAGGGCCTAGGTACATGCAAACCTGATCTGCAAGCTCTGCAGTGAGCTCCCCAGGGGACTGAATTGAAAAGGGGGCTCAGGCTGAGGGTCACAATATGGGTTTATGTCCAGGTCAGACTCCGAAGTGTGTGTGGCCTCAGGGACCATAAAGGTTTCTCCTACTCTGAGGGTTTTACACAGCTCCAAATTACAAGATTTCCTCCTGGGGGGCATGGGTCAGGACGAGTTGTGTTTTGTGGCTCAGAGGTCCTCCACATGGAGGGATTCTAGACCAGGTCTCCGGGGACAGATGTCTGAAAACCCAAGCTAGGATTAGGATTAGGGCCGAGGCACATGCCAAATCCAAACTGCTGGCTCTGGGGCCAGCTACCTGTGTGGATGACTATTGGTTGGGGCTGTACCAGAATGTATTAGGTCCAATGCTGGCTTCCACAAATGGGGGTGGCCTCGGCAGCCATGCAGGTTTCTCCTAATCTGTGCACTTGTGCAGCTCTATAGAACACAGTTTTCTCTGGAGGGCAGGCAGAGTCCCTTGGTTTGGCTCTGGAGTCCCCAATTCTGGAGGGCTTGTGGGGCATGACTCTGGGGATGGAAGTTGGAAAATGCAAGCTAGGGTTTGGGTTGGGGCCTAAGGCATGGCAGACCTGATCTTCAAACTCTGAGGCGAGCTCCTTGGGATCTGAATATAGAGGACTAGTCAGGCGGTCGATCAGGCTGGAATTTGTATCCATGAGGGTTTCAAAATGTGGGGCTTGCCTCATGGAGCCATAGATGTTTCTCCCGCTCTGGCGGTTTTAAGCTGGGACAAAGAGCAAGGTATCCTTCTAGAGAACAGTAGGAGTCCCATTTTATGGCTCAGGGGTTCTCCGTATGGAAGGATTGGAGACTAGGCCTATGAGTATGGATGCCTGAAAGCCAATTTAGACCTACGATTAGGGCCTAGCGGCATGCCAGGTCCAATCTGCTGGCTCTGTTGCAAGCTACCCAGGGGGCTGAATTGAAAATGGTGCCCAGGCTCAGGGTCACAATATGGATTTGTGTCCAATGTGGCCTCTGAACTAGGGGACAACCTCAGGGGCCATGCATGTTTCTCCTAATCTGGGCTTTTTTTTGCAGCTCCATAGGACATAGTTTCCTTTTGGATGGCAGACAGAATCTTGTGGTGCGGCTCCAGAGTCCCCATTCTTAAGGCCTTGTGGGCCAAGAGTTTTGAGACAGAAGTCTGAAAACCCAAACTAGGGTTTGAGTTACAGCCTAGGGCATGACTCTCTGATCTGCAGATTCTGAGGCAAACTCCCGGGGATCTGATGTAGGGGCAAGTGTGAGGTTGGCGTTTGTGTCTATGAGGTCTGCTGAATGTTGGGGTGGCCTCATGGGGCCATAGAGTTTTCTCCTGCTCTGGGTTTTATGTTCACTTGCAAAAAGCAAGGTTCCTTCTGGTGTACAGGAGTCCTGTTTTATGGTTCAGGTGTGTGCCATATGGAGGGATATGAGGAGGGCTCTGGGTATGGATGCCTGAATCCCCAATCTAGGTTTAGGATTAAGGTCTAGGGGCATTGCAGGTCCTATCTGCTGGCTCTGGGACCAGCTACCTGGGTGACTGACTGACTGGGTCAGGGCTCAAGGTAAATGTCAGAATGTGTTTTACTGTCGAGGGATGGCCTCCTTAAATGGGGTTAGAATCAGGAGCATTCAGGTTTCTCCTAAACTGGGATTCTGTGCAGTTCCATATGGCATGGTTTCCTTCTGGAGGGCAGGCAGAGTCCTGTGGTGTGGCTCCAGAGATCCCAAACTAGAGTGATTGTGGTTCAGGACTCTGGGGACGGAAGTTTGAAACCCAAGCTAAGTTTATAATTAGGGCCTAGGACATTGCAGGCCGAATCTGCAAAAGCTGAGGCGAGGTCCCAGAATTTCAAATAGGGCAAGTGTCAAGCAGTTGCTCAGCTGGCTGAAATTTATTTCTATGAGAGCTGAAAAATGTGAGGGTGGTCTCATAGGGCCATTGAGGTTTCTCCTACTCTAGAGGGTTTTGTGCAGCTGCAAAGAGGAAGCACTCCTTCTGGGGTACAGGCAAAGTCCTCTTTTATGGCTCAGGGGTTCCCCCTATGGAGGGATTTGAGAGCAGGGCTCTGGATATAGATGCTGGAAAATCCAACCTAGGGTTAGGATTAAGGCATAGGGACATGGCAGGCCTGATCTGTTGGTTCTGTAGCAAGCTAACCAGGGTTTGGGGCCCTGAGTTGAGAATGGGGCTCAGGCTGAGGGTCACAATGCGGGTATGTGTCCAGTACGGCCTCTGAATGTGAAGGTCGCCTCAGGGTCATGCAGGATTCCTCTATTCTGAGGGATTTACATGGCTTTAATAGCAAGGTTTCCTTCTGTGGGGGCAGGAGGAGTTTCTGTTTTGTGGCCCATGGGCCGCCTGTATGGAGGGAATTGAGACCAGGCCCTCTATGGATAGATGCCTGATAACCAAAGGTAGGGTTAGGATTAGGCCGAAGGGGCATGGCAGGTAGGATCTGCTGGCTCTGGGGCCAGCTACCTGGGGGTGGCTGACTAGAGGTCAGGTCTCAAGCTGAGTGTAGGAATGTGCATTACTATCCAGGGATGGCCTCCATAGATGAGGGTGTTCTCAGAGTTTGTGCATTTTTTTTTTTTCCTAATCTGTGGGCTTTTGCAGCTCCTTAGGGCTTTGTTTCCCTCAAGAGGGAAGGCAGAAGTTCTGTGGTGTTGCTACACAATCCCCAATGTCGAGGGTTTGTCAGCCAGTACTCTGGTGATGGAAGACTGAAAACCCAAGGTAGGGTGAGAGTTACGGCCTAGGGCATGGCAGGCCTGATCTGTACATGCTGACATGAGCTCCCCAGGACCTGGAGTTGGGGCAAGTGTCAGGTGGTTGCTCAGGGTAGCGTTTGTGAACATGAGGGCCACCGAATGTGGGGCTGGCCTCATGGGACCCATGAAGGTTTCTCCCCCTCTGGGCATTTTGTGCAGCTCCAAATACCGAGGTTTCCTTCTGGGGGACAGGAGCAGTCCTGTTTTATGGCTCAAGGGATATACCATTTGGAGGGATTCGAGAACAGCCTGAAAATCCAACTGAGGGTTAGCTTTAGGGTCTAGGGACATGTAAGGCCCAATCTGCTGGCTCTGGTGAGAGCTACCAAGGAAAGCAGCTCAGATGAGGGTCACAGTGTGGTTTTGTGTCCAGGATGGTCTCCAAAAGTGGGGGTGCCCTCAGGAGCCATGCAGGTTTCTTTTCCTCTGAGGGTTTTACACAGCTCCAAATAGCAAGGTTTCTTTCTGGATGGCAGGAGGAGTTTTGTTTTGTGACTCAGTGGTCCTCCATATTGATGGATTCAAGACCAGCCCTCTGAATATGAATGCTTGAAAACCCAATAGCTTTAGGGCTTAGGAGCATGGCAGATCTGATTGGCTGGTTATGGGGCCAGCTACCAGGGACACTGAGTGGAGGTCAGTGCTCAAGCTGAGTGTCAGAATGCGTATCACTGTCCAGAGATGGTCTCTGTAAATGGGGGCGGCCTCGGGAGCCGTGCGGTTTTCTTTTAATATGGGGGGTTTGTGCAGCTCCATAGGGCATGGTTTCCTTCTGGATGGCAGGCAGAGTCCTGTTTTGTGGATCCAGACTCCCCGGTCTGGAGGCCATGTGGGCCAGGACTCTGGGGACAGAAGTCTGAAAACCAAAGCCAGGGTGAAGGTCAGGTACTAGGGCATGGAAGGCTCGGTCTGCAGAAGCTGAGGCAAACTGCACAGGATGTGCAGTTAGGATGCATGGACGGCAGTCACTTAGGCTGCTGTTTTGGTCCATGAGGGACGCCGAAAGTGAGGGTGGCCTCATGAAGCCATGGATGTTTCTCCCACTCTGGGGGTTCTGTGCAGCTCCAAATAGCAAGGTTTCCTCCTGGGGGACAGAGGAGTCCTGTTTTATAGCTCAGGGGGTCCCACAATTCAGGGATTTGAGAGCATGGCGCTAGGTATGGATGCCTGAAAACCCAACCGAGGTTTAGATTTAGGGCCTAGAAGCATGGCAGGCCTGATCTGCTTGCTCTGGGGTGAGCTACCCATGGGAATGAGTTGAATACTGGGCTTAGGTTGAGAGTCACAATGTGGATTTGTGCCCAGGGCAGCCTCTGAATGTGGGGGTGCCCTCAGGGGACATGTTGGTTTCTCCTACGCTGAGGGTTTTTTACACAGCTCTAAATGGTAAGGTTTCCTTGGGGGGGGGGGGGCAGGGCGAGCTCTGTTTTGTGGCTCAGGCATTCCCATATGGAGGGATTTAAGACTAGGCCTCTAGGGACAGATGCCCGAAAACACTTGCTAGGGTTAGGGTTTGGGCATTGGGCATGGCAGGCGTGATCTTCAGATGCTGAGGTGAGCCCCCTGGGATGTGAAGTTAGGGAGAATGTCAGGTGTTTGCTCAGGCTATAGTTTGTGTTCATGAAAGGCACTAAATGTGGGGTTGTGTTAATGGGGTCTTGGAGATTTCTTCCACTCTGGTTTTTTTTTTTTTGTTTTGTTTTGCTTTTTTGTTTTTGATTTGTAGCTCCAAATAGCAAAGTTTCATTCTGGGAGACAGGATATGTCCTGAATTCTGGCTCAATTATCCCCCATGTGGATATGCTGAGAACAGGGCTCAGGGTATGGATAACTGAATTCCTAACTTAGGGTTAAGTAAGGCCTATGGTCATGGCAGCCTTGATCTACTGGTTCTAGGGTGAGCTACAGAAAGGGTTGATTTGATGGGCGCATCCCAGGCTGTGCCAGACTGTATTAGTGACAATGGTGGCCTACAAATGTGGGGTGGAATTGGAGGAGGTAGTGCATGTTTCTCCTAAACTGGGGGCAGTGCATCTTCATATGGCAGGGTTTCCATCTGGAGGGGAGTTAAAGTCTTGTGGTGTGGCTCAGAGTCCTCAGTCTGGAGGGCTTATGGATCAGGACTCTGGGGAAGAAGTCTGAAAATCCAAGCGAGGGATAGGGTTAAGGCTTAGGGATGGCAGGCCTGATATGTAGATGCTGAGTTTAGCTCCCTGGGATCTGAAATTAGGTCACATGTCAGGTGGTCACTCAGGCTTGAGTTTATGTCCATATGGAACTGGCCAAATGGGGCCATGGAAATTTCTCCCGTTCTGTGGGTTTTGTGTAGTTCCAAATAGCACGGTTTCATTCTGGAGGAAAGAAGGAGTAGTGTTTATGTCTCAGCGGTCCCCTGTATGGAAGTATTAGAGAGATGAGCACTGGGTATGGATGCCTAAAAACCCTATGGACGGCTGAAAACCCTGGAGTTAGAATTGCAGCCTAGAGGAATGGCAGACCTGATCTGCTGGCTCTGAGGTGAGATACCCAAGAGGATAATTTGAGGAGCACAGGCTGTGCCAGACTGCACGTTAGTGCCCAGGTTGGCTTAAATTCGAGGTTGGAATTGAGAGCCTTGCAGCTTTCTCCTAAACAGGAGTTTCTGTGCAGCTCCATAGGACATGGTATCCTTCTGCAGGGCAGGCAGAGTCCTGTGGTGTTTCTCCAGGGTCCCCAATCTGGAGAGCTTTTGGGCAAAACTCTTGGGATAAAAGTCTGAATACCCAACCTAGGTTTAGGGTTAGGGACTAGGGCATGGCAGGCCTGAAATGCAGAAGCTGAGAAGAGCTCCCCGGATTTCAACTTAAGGAGAATGTCAGGTGGTCACTCAGGCGGGAGTTGATGTCCATGAGGGACACCAAATACTGGGGCTGGCCTCATGTGGCCATGGATGTTTCTCCTGCTCCAGGGAGTTTGCACAGCTCCAAATAGCAAGATTTCCTTCTGGGGGACAGGAGGAGCCGTGTTTTCAGGATCAGGGGTACACCATGTTGATGGATTCGAGTGCAGGATTCCAGGTATGGATGCCGGAAAACCCAGCCTATTGCTGGCTTAGGGCCTAGGGCATTGGCAGGCCAGATATGTTGGCTTTCAGGCGAGCTCCTCAGAGGGATGAGTTGACAACCAGGATTAGGCCTGAAAACAGAAGCTAGGGTAAGGATAGGACTAGTGGCATGAAAGGTCTAATCTTCTGGCTCTGGGACCAGCTACTTGGGTGGCTGACTGGAGGACGAGGCTCAAACTCTGTGTCCGAATGTGAATCACTATCCAGGGATGACCTCCATAAGTGGGGTTGGCCTTGGGGACCATGGAGGTTTCTCCAAAACTGGGAGTTTTGTGCAGATCCATAGGGCATGGTTAACTTATGAAAGGCATTGCTGAGTGCTGTGATGTGGCTCCAGAGTCCCCAGTCTGGAGGGCTTGGAGGCCGGGCATCTTGGGATGGAAGCCTGAAAACCCAACCTAGGTTAGGGTTGGGGCCTAGAGACATGGCATGACTGATCTCTCAGAACTGAGGAGGGCTCCCTGAAGGGCTGAGTTGAGGGCGGGCATCAGGCGGTAGATCAGAGTCTTGAGGTTTTGGGTCCATGGGCCTTAGATGCTGGTTTTGCCCTCTGGGGGTATGCATGTTTCTCCCGCTCTGAGGTTTCTGTACAGCTCTAAATGGCACCATTTCTCCCTAGGTGGCCAGCGGAGTGCCTGCATGAGTCTCAGGCATCTGCAATATGCAGGACTTTGGTGCTTACCCTCTGTACAACACGCCTAGGGTAAGGATTAGGGCCTGCGGCATTACAGGCCCAATCTGCCAGCACTGAGTCTGGCTCCTCTCAGGGCTGAGTTGAGGCCATTTCTCCAGCCCTGTGGCGGAATCCGGCTTTAGGGCTGGGGACTGCTGATGGTTGTGGGACATGCAGATTTCTCCTGCTCTGAGAGTTATGCACATCTCCTATGGGAACTGTTTCCTCCTGGGTAGCAGCCAGAGTCCTGGGGTGTGGCTCGGGTGTCCCCAATCTGAAGGGCTTGGGGGCCAGTTCCGTGGGGACAGAATTCTGAAAAGTCAACATAGGGTTAGGGAATGGGGCATGGCTGATCCAATCTGCTGGTGCTGAGGCAGGTTCCCTGACAGGCTGAGTTGAGGATGGGGGTCAAGCGGCATGTCAGACTCTGGATTTTTTTTTGTTGTGTGGGCCATCTGCGGTGAGGGTGGCCTCAGGAATCCATGTGGGTCTCTCACAGTCTGAGGGTTCAGGAAGGCTCCAAATGAAAGGGTTTCCCTTCGATGCCAGACAGAGTCCTTAGGTGTGGCCATGGTTCCTAATCTGGAGTGCTTGTTGGCAAGGTCTCTGGGCACGGAAGCCTGAAAACACAAACTGGGGGTTGGGTTAGGACTTAGGAGTATCCAAGCCCCATCTTCCAGCCCTGAGGTGAGAACCCTGGGGTTTGAGTCAAGCCCAGGAATCAGGAAACACGTCAGGCTGTGAGTTTGTGATTGGGGGTTGGTGCTGAGGTTGGGGATGTCCTCAGGGAGGCATGCAGGTTGCTCCATGTGGGTTGTTCCTAGGGTTCTGCATAGCTTAGAATGGCACGCTTTTCTTCTGGATTGCAGACAGACTCGTGGGGTGTGATCTAGAGGTCCTAAACTGGAGGGGCAGTGCCAATGTGGCTTTAGACCTGTGGAGGGTTTGGGAGCTGCATTAGGAGTTCGTGGAAGGCTCAGCAGTGCCGATTAACGCCACTGGAGGGAGAGGTGAGCTGTGGTGCGAGAGAGCGTAGTAAAGGTGGCAATGCAGCTTGCCACCCCTGGAGGCACTGGAGGCAGTGCCGAGCTGCTGTGGGAAACACACCAGAAGAGGAGTCTGTGCAGCTTGCTGGCTCTGAGGGCAGTGGTGAGGTGCTGGGTGAGAAACCCTGAAACGTGAGGCACTGCAGCTTATTTTTACAGGACGTAGTGCTGAGCTGAAGACTCTCTGTTTCCCCAGTCTCAAGAGTGGTGGTAACAACTGCTGGAGCTGGGCCCCCACTCAGCATTGTGAAACATTGCCCCAGGTTTGCTGGTAATGTGCTGTCAGGATAGTTCCCGAGGGTCCTCCTGGAACTATCCAGGAGAGCCAGGGAGAGCCAAACCCGTTTCATGGTGCCTTTGGAACCGAAGACTTGAGTGTCTACTTAGAAGAGTCTATTTGCTTCTCTAAAAAGGACAAGGGCATTGGCCGGCTTGAGAAGGAAGTGAAAGAACACTTAAGAATCAAGCATGTGTCTCTCCTTCCTTCTCCCAGGAATCGGAGCAGGTGTGTAGGCTTTAGGTGGGAGGTGCCTACTTATCCGCACCTGACGACCCTTCTTCTCTCTTGTTCCATGAGACGTGAAGTTTGGAAATCAGCGTCTGAATCCGTCATGCAGCTTGTCCCAGGACATCAGCATTCAGAGAAAAGGGCAGGCCGGTGGGGCACAGTGGCACATCCATGCCAGCATGGGAGGTAAAATTTCTCTTTCACCCCAAACATCCTGGGTTTTCTCTCCTCTCCAATGGAGCCAAAAAGTCACATGAGCGCAGCTGTCAGAAATGGAGAGTGGGTGCTAGGGTTCCTGAGTTTCCTTGCAGGGAGCACCTGGCAGGGGATCTCATTTTCTCTGTTGGCTTCTGGCTTACACGGTATTTGGAACATCTCTTTCTAATCAAATCCCCTGGATTCAAAGGGGGAAGATGAGATGAACTTGGTGTGTGTTTGAAACATAGACCTCATTCCTTCATCTAACAGTGTTGATTCCATGGGTCCTAGGCTGTGGTGGAATGGCCAGCATCTAGAGTTAGGTGGATGTGTGTGGTCAGAGAGAAGCTTGGATGATGGCTTCTCCTTTGTCCATCATGATGTATCCTAAGGGATTCATGTTTTTTATCCAAAGAGTTCCAAGGAGGGCAGAGGGAAAATTCAAAAGGATTCCAAGGAGCCTTGGATGATTGAAAACAGAAGCTTGGCTGTCTAGTTTCACTCGGTCGACCATTTAGAGAGTTGGACATGGCATCCTTTCTCTGCAGTTTCATGGGTGGTGAAGTCAGGAGAGTCTTTGGTAATTCCCCTGGATAGAGGCATTCTGATGGCCTCACAGGGCATGGCATCAGGAACCCTGGGTTGAATTTCTGGGGTTGCTTGATGGACGCTGGGTGAGTCATGTTATCCCCAAGTTTTTTGTTTCCTCCTTAGGAAATTGCTGGCAGGGAATGATCTGCTTCCAGCAAAACCCTCCTGCACTGTCAGTGGGCATGTGGGTTGTTGCAGCCACTCTAGAAAAGAGCATCGTGGTTCCTTTGAAAGCTAAGAACTGAACATCCCTAGAATCCAGCAGTTGCCCTCCTAGGTATCTCCCTATAAGGGAGGGTACACACTGTGATGAGCTCTGGGTGTTCTGTGCAGGTGAGGAATCACAAAATCCTACCACTGAAGCAAAGGAATGAACACTGCATGGAAACATATTGGAACTGAAATAAAGGAAGGAAAGAAGAAGGCCACGTTCTACTTCATGAAGAGCGAGGTAAAAATGGAGTGATTTTCCTTCTCCTTTTCTGTCAATGATCAATTTCAATAACACTGTGGTGGGATACACTAGTTTCTGATTGCATAAGGAGCCCTCAGAAAGCTGCCAGGGAAAGTTTAGACCTCAGAACATGTCCATGTTCCATTGATATGTTCCTTCCAGTTTGCATGTACAATGGTAAGTGGAGAGAAATAGGGCAAAAAGAGGAAAGGAGGGGCTGAACATTCGGGAGGTAGCCTTCCCCTGTTTCTTTCTTTTTTTTAAAAGATTTTATTTTTATATATTTGGCAGAGATCACAAATAGGGGGGGGGGGGGGAGGGAAAGAGACTCTAGACTGATCAGAGAACCCGATGCAGGACTCGATCCCAGGACGTTGGGATCATGACCTGAGCTTAAGTCAGAGGCTTTTTAACCCACTGAGTCACCCAGGCTCCCCATCCTTCCCACTTTCTCAAGAAAGCCCTGGGCCTGTTTAAGTTGAGAAGATGGAGAGGAGATCCCAGCTTTGCAGCAGGCAGGGTAGTTCCAGGTCTTCCTAGAGCTAACAGGGTTCACTGAGGAGAGCTGAGCTGTGGGTGTGACAGATCCAAACTGCTGGTCTAGAGGCGGGATCTCTGAGGAGCTGCGTTGAAAATGGGGTTCAGGTGGCATACGAGGCTAGGGGGGGCTGAAGAACATAGGGGAGTACTCATGTGGACACACAGGTTTCTCTCTTTCTGACAGTTCCTTGCCAGTCCAAACAGACTGGTTTCCTTCTAGGTGGCAGGTGGACTCCTATGGTTTGACTCTAGGGTTCCCAACCCAGAGGGCTTGCTGGACAGACCCCTGTAGAAGGAAGCATGAAAACACAACTTAGGGTTGGGGTAATGGCCTTGGGGAATTGCAGCTCTGATCCACCAGCGGTGATTCAGATTCCCCTCAGGGTTGAGTTGAGGGAGCTCATCGTGCAGTGTGGCAGAATCGGGGTTTCTGGCCAGGGGGGCTACTGATGTTGAGAGTGTTTTTAGAAGGGTGTGCATGTTTCTTCCTCTCTGAGGGCACTGCAGAGCTCTAAATGGCACAGTCTCCCCCCGCATGGCAGTCGGATTCTTGGGTTTTCACAGAGGGGTCCTTAATCTGGGGAGTTTGGGGGCCAGGCCTCTTGAATTGAAAGCCTGAAAACAGAAACTAAAGTTATGGCAGGGCCTCAGGGCAAGGCAGGCTTGATCTGCTGGTGCTGAGGCAGGCTTTCCAGTGGGCTGACGTCAGGCTGGGCATCAGGCATATCAGATTCCAAGTTTGTGTCTAGGGAGGCTATAGAAACTGGGAGCATCCTCAGAGTGGCATGCAAGTTTCTCCCAGTCTGAGGGTTCTGCTGAGCTCCAAAGGGCACAGTTTCCTCATGTGTGTGGGGCGCAGCCCTGGGGTGTCACTGAGGCATGCTTTATGCCACTGTGAGTCCCACAGGTGCCCATCATCAGGCTTAGGGAAAAGGCCTCTGGACATGGAAGCCTGTACACCCACATAGGGTTAGTGTTAGGGCCTTTGGGCATGGCAGGCCCAATGTACTGGTGGTGCTGATGCGGGCTCTCCACAGGGCTGAGTCCAGGCCATACATCTGGAGGCACAGCAGAATCCGGATTTATGGCCATAAGGCCTCTCATGTTGAGGGAGGCTTTAGGGGGGCTTGCAGGTTTCTCCCTGTCTGAGGGTTTGGTGCAGCCCCAAACCACAAGAAGTCTGCCCACGTGGTCAGTGGAGTCACATGGTGTTACTCTGCTGTCCTTAATCATGGGGATGTGGGAGCCAGGTATCTTTGGATAGAAACCTAAAAACCCAAAAATTAGGTTTATGGTAAGGGCATAGGGTCATGGCAGGTCTGAACTTTTCTTGCTGAGGTAGGGTCCCTGGTGTGCTGAGTTGAGAACAGGCACCAGGCAGGGGGTTGGATTCCGGGTTTGAGTCCAGGGGTTGAACAATGCTGTGTGTGGCCTTGCGGGGTCTTGCAGGTTTCATAGCTCTGAGGAATGTGTGCACCTCCCAATGTCACTACTGCACCCTAGGAACCAGGGGAGTGCCAGAGTGAGTCTCAGGCATCCCCAATCTGGGGGGTGTGGGTGCCAGGCCTCAGGGTATGGAAGCTTGTATACCCCACCTAGTGTTCGGGTTAGAACCTAGGGACATGGCAGGCCCAAATTGGCAATGCTGAAATTGGCTCCCATCGAGGCAGAGTTTAGGACATTCATCTGGCCACCTGAAGAATCAGGATTTGTCTCTGGGGGGCCACTGATGGTAGGAGTGGCTTTAGGGGGACATGCAGGTTTCTGCCCCTCTGAAGGTTTAGCGCAGCTCCAAGTGGCATGGGTTCCATCCATGTGGAGAGCGGATTCCTGAGGTGTTGCTCAGGGGTCCTTAATTCAGGGGGCCTGGGGGTTAGGCCCCTTGGAATGGAAGCCGAAAAAAACCCAAAGAAAGGTTAGAGTTAGGGCCTTGGAACATTGCAGGCCATATATACTGAATCTGAGGGGGCCTGCCCACAGGGATGAATTGGGGACACACCTCTTCCATCACAAGTATATGGCTTTATGGCCGAGGGGGGGCGTGATGGTCAGGGAAGCTTTATGGGTGCAAGCAGGTTTCACCCCCTTGGAGGGCTTGACACAACTCCAATCAGCAGGAATCCCTACCACGTGGCAGGTGGAGTGGTGGGGTGTCACTCAGACCTCCTTTATCCGAGGGGATTTGGGGCCAGGAGCCTTAGAATGGAAGCATGAATAATGAAACTACAGTTTATTTAGAGCCTAGGGGCATGGTATGTCAGATCTTCTGGGACCGAGGCAGTCACCCAGGGCTCAGTAGGGAGAGTCATTGGCCTTGCATCCGCTGGCTTGTGGAGGGCTTTCCCTGAGTTCTTGCCAAGCTCACTGAGGACAGGACTCTAGAAAAGGCCGTGTTCAGGCAGACATGAGCTGCACAAAGTGAGGTCTCCAGGGAATTTCCTGCCAATTCTCATGAGCATTCTACCTAAACCCATATGGTAAGAATAGGCTGGCATTAATGGGTTATTTGGACCACCCGTCTCTGGTGGACTATAGTTGTTTCTTGCACAGTGCTTGCATAGCCATCAGGAAAACATGCAGAGATTATGCTGCTGATGGTGTGGAAAGGCCTTGTTGGGGGCAGGGCAGGCATGGGTCTCCACATACAATGGTTGACTCAGGCTCCAAAACCACGGTTTGCAAATTGGTGGCAAGAGGACTAATGGGGTGGGTTTCAGATTTCCTGCAGTTGAGGGTTCGAGAGACAGGACCCTGCGAAGGTAAGACTGAAAACTAGGTGAGGGTTAGGACCAAGGAGTAGGGGCATGGCAGACCCCATCTCCCAGCTCCAGGGAGGGAACCCATGGTTGCCAAGGAGCAGGAGGCACTGGCCTCATCTCCAACTGATTCATGGAGGGCTTTTTGGCAGGGTCCGAGTCATGACAACATGGGATCCTGGGCCAGGCCCAACAGGCGGCCCTGCAGACATGTGTCACCCGAATCGAGAACGCAGGGTGTTTTCCGGCCAATCTCAAGAACGTTTTGCTCAAATCTGGATCAATTGGGGCAGAACACTCATCAGAATTGGCCGGGGTTGGGCAGCCCTGAGGACCTCCCTGTCCCCATGACCGTGGGCCCTTCCTCAGGCGGGCCATGTCGCAGTCATCCAGTAAAGGCACTGAGACGATGAGGGCCACCCAGGGGCCCTAGTGCAGGGGAAATTTCCCGGAGCAGAATGAGGAAGAGGGTGTGGCATCCACCTCTGACTTTTCCAGCCACTGGGGCACCGATGCTTGGGAGTGGCCTCAGTGGGGGCATGAAGATTTCTCTGCCCCCAAGGCATTTCCAAAGTTCTAAAAGGCACTATTTCCACCTGGGTGGCAGGTGGATATGTGGCATGGGACTCAGGGTTTTCCAATTGGAGGGCCCGAGGGAGAGGATCCTGGAAACAGAAGGCCAAGAAAGAAGGCAAGGGTTAATTCCTGGGCCACGGGGCTGTACCAGTCGAATTGGACAGTGCAATGGAGGGAACCCCCAGAGGTTAAGGAGCAGGAGGTGTCAGACTCAACTGAACCGGACTCACGGAGGGCTTTCTGGCCGGGTTCAGACGTAACATTCGGGATCCCAGGCCAGGCCCAGGGGGCAGCCCTGCAGACGTGTGGTGCCCAAAGCTTGTTTGCCGGGCATTTTCCGGCCAGTTCTCTCGAGCATTCATTCTGCTCTAATTGGGATCGATTTGGGCAGAACATTCGTGAGAATTGGCCGGCGATAGGCAACCCTGCACATTGCCCCATTCCCCATGGCTGAGGGGCCCTTTCTCGCTCAGGGCATGTCGCGGCCCCCCAGAAAACACGCCGAGACACAGCGACCCACCCGGGGGCCCTGGCGGAGGGGAGTGTTCCAGGAGTAAAGTTGAGGGAGGGTTTGTGGCGGGGCGTCTGCACCCGACTCTTTGGGTGACTTGGGAGCCCAAGGATGGGTCTGGCCTCAGTGGAGGCAGGAATGTATCTCTCACTCAGAGGCTTGTCTGCAGCTCCAAAAGGCACCTTGACATAGGATCTTAGGATGCTCGTGGCACAGGACTCAGGCTTTCCCAGTTGGGGCACCGAGGAACAGGACCCAGGAAACTGAAGGTTGAGCAAGCAGGCGAGGGCTTGTGCTTGGGCATCAGGGCTGTCCCAGACCCATGGGCCAGGTCCAGGGAGGGGACCCCTGGAGGCTGAGCAGCAGGAGGCATCTGCTTGGCCTGTGCCAGACTCAGAAGACGTTCAAGCAGAGTTTGACGTGACGACTGGGGATGACGGCCGATACCTACAGGGCTGCCCGGCAGACTTTCGGCGCCCAAAGCGATTTAGGCGGGCCTTTTCCAGCCAATACTCACGAGCGTTCTGCCTAAACCAACCCCGGTTGGGCAGAACGCTCATGAGGATTGGCTGGTGTTGGATTGCCCTCTGGACCACCCTTCTCCCCATGGCTGAGGGCCCTTTCTCGCTGGGGGCATGTCACGGCCACCAGGAAAATGCGCTGACAAGGCCCACCTGGGGGCCTTGGTGTAGGGGAGCGTTCCTGAAGCAGAGTTGAGGGACGGGTGGTGGCTGGGCTCATGATGCCGGGCCATGCCCAGGGAGCTGCCGTGCAGATGCGCGGTGCCCAAAGTGAGTTGGCCTGGCGTTTTCGGGCCAATTCTCACGAGCGTTCTGCCCAAACCTGGATGGGTTTGGACAGAATGATTGTGAGAATTGGCTGGCATTGGGCAGCCCTGCGGACCACTCTACTCCACATGGCCGAGGGCCCTTTCTTGCTCAGGGCATGTCACAGTGACCCAGAAAACTTGCCGAGACGATGTGTCCCATCCAGGGGCACTGGCCCATGGGAGCGTTCCTGGAGTAGAGTTGAGGGTTGCGGAGGCGTGGCACAGGACTCCTTGTTCCCCAGGTGGAGGCCCGGAGGGACAGGCCCCTGGAAACCAAATGCAGGGAAAGCAGGTGAGGTTTCATGCCTGGGCCTAGTGGCGGGACTAGCCCCATCGACAGCTCCAGGGAGGGTACCCCCAGAAGCTGAGGAGCAGGAGGCATTAGCGTCACTAGAGCCTGCCATCTGGAGGGTTTTCTGGCGGGGTTCTGACATGACTGCTCGTGGTGCCCGGCAAGACCCGGGGGCTGCCCTGCCGACTTGTGGCGCCCAAAGTGATTTTGCCAGGTGTTTTCCAGCCAGTTCTCACAAGCGTTCTCTTGCTCTGAGTCTTGTCCGAAGAGCAGAAAGGCACCGTGTGCACCGGGGTGGGATAGGGAGGCGTGGCAGGAGACTCAGGGTTCCCCAGTTGGAGGCACCAAAGGACAGGTCCCTGGAAATGGAAGACTGAGGAAGCAGGCCAGGGTTCTTGTCCAGGCATCTGCTCAGGCCGAGCCCCAATGGACAGTATCAGGGATGGGATGCTCGGAGGATGAGGAGCAGGAGGCGATAGCTTCACCACAGACTGACTACTGGATCGCTTTCTGGCATGTTTCAGACAGGACAGCTTGCCATGCCAGGCCAGGACCAGGGGGCGGCCCTGCAGACGTGCTGCACCTGAAGCCAGTTCGCCGGCATGTTCCAGCCCATTCTCAGGAGCACTCTGCCTAAACTGATCCCAGCTTGGGCAGAATGCTCCTGAGAATTGGCCAGCATGGGGCTGCTCTGCGGACCACCCTACTCCCAGTGGCTGAGGGCCCTTTCTCTCGCTCGCAGGGCATGACACAACCGCCCAAAAAATGTGCCAATACGATGCAGCCCACCCGGGGACACTTGCGCAGGGGAGGGTTCCAGGAGACGTGTTGAGGGATGGGTTGTGGCCGGGCGTCTGCCTATGACTTTTCATCCAGGAAAGGGATGCCCAAGGATGGGGCTGATCTCAGTGTGGGCAGGAGGTTTCTCTCCCTCTGAAATTGGCACAAGCGCCAAAAGGCACCGATTGTGATGAAGCGGGCATGGCGGAGGGGGAGGCGTCTCGTACACTCAATATTCCCCAGTTGGTGGCCCCATGGGAAAGGACCGTGGAAACGAAAGGCTAAGGAAGCAGGCGAGGGTTTGTGCCCGGGCCTCGGGGCAGCCTTGACAGCGCAAGGGCAGGGACCTTCAGAGGCTGAGGAGCAGGAGGCTTAGGCCTTGCTGGAGCGTGCCCATGGATGGCTTTCTGGCGAGGTTCGGAGGCAACTGCTCCTGTTGCTGTGCCAGGCACAGGGGGCGACCCTGCAGACCTGGGACGCTCAAAGCGATTTCACTGGATGGTTTCCTGCCAATTCTCACGAGCGTTCTGCCCAAACCGGGATCGGTTTGGGCAGAACGCTCGTGAGAATTGGCCGGCATTGGGCAGCCCTGCGGACCGCCCTGCTCTCCATGGCCCAGGGCCCTTTCTCGCCCAGGGCATGTTGCGGCCGCCAGGAAATTGCACGGAAAATATGCGGCCCAACCGGGGCCGCCAGCGCAGTGGAGCGTTCCGGGAGCAGATTTGAAGGACAGGTGGCGGCCGGGCGTGTGCCTCTGTCTTTTCAGGAAGATGGGGTGCCCAAGGATGGGGATGATCTTATTTTGGGCAGGCAGGTTTATCTCACTCTGAGGGTTGTCTGAAGCACCGGGGGGTGCCGTTGGCGCCTGCTTGGTTGGGAGATGAGTGGCTGCGGGAACAGGGCTCCCGCTATGGAGGCCACGAGGGACAGGACTCCAGAAGCAGAAGGCTGGGGAAGCAAGCGAGCATTCGAGCCTAGGCTTCGTGACAGGCACGCCCCCATGGTATATCGCCAGGGAAGGGACCCCCGCAGGCTGAGGAATGCAGGCGTTGCCCTCACCTCAGCCCGGCTCGCGGAGTGCCTCTTGGAGGGGTTGGGTGCGGGCACTCACAAAGCCCGGCCAGTCCCCGGGCGGGCGGCCCTGCAGATATGCGGCACACGAAGAGCCTTCGCTGGGCGTTTTCCGGCCAATTCTCACGAGCCTGCCTCTCTGCCTACTTGTGATCTCGCTCTGTCAAATAAATAAATAAAATCTTTAAAAAAATAAATAAAAAGATAGCCAGCTCCTGAGTAAGGGGGGATTTCAGATATTTGATCACACTGGAGTTTGTGTCTATTATGTCCGACAAATGGAGGGGTGGTGTCAAGAGGCTATGGAGAATTTCCCACATTTGGGCAGAACGCTCGTGAGAATTGGCCGGAAAAAAAAGCACGGTGAAGTCTCTTCGGGCACCGCACAACTGCAGGGACGCCCACCCTGGGGCCTGGCCGGGCATTGTGAGTGCCCTCACCCGAACCACGCCAAGAGGCACGTCGGGAGACCGAACACCCTGAGGCCAACGCCTGCGGATCGTCGGCCAGGGGTGGTCCCATTCCTGGCGCTATACCAAAGGGTCGGGCCCATCACGAAGCCCGGGCTCGAACGCTCGCTTGCTTCCCCAGCCTTCGGCTTCCGGGGTCCTTTATCTCGTGGCCTCCATATCAGGAACCCTGAGTCCCGCAGCCATGCATCTCCCAACCACGCAGGCGCAAACGGTGCCTTCTGGCGCTTCGGACAAACCTCGGAGTGAGAGAAACCTGCGTGCCCAAAATGAGGTCATCCCCATTCTTGGGAGCCCCACCCGTTTTTCAACTCTGCTCCCGGACGCTCCACTGCGCCGGCGCCCCCGGGTTGGCCGCGTCTTTTCCGTGGAATTTCCGGGTGGCCACAACATGCCCTGGGCGAGAAAGGGCCCTGGGCCATGGAGAGCAGGGCGGTCCGCAGGGCTGCTCAACGCCAGCCAATTCTCACGAGCGTTCTGCCCAAACCGATCCCGGTTTGGGCAGAACGCTCGTGAGAATTGGCCGGAAAACGCCCAGCGATGTCTCTTCGGGCGCCGCATGTCGGCAGGGCCGCCCACCCGGGACTTCGCCGGGCATTGTGCGTGCCCGCACCCGAACCCTGCCAAGAGGCACTCCGCGAGACGGAACACGGCGAAGCCAACGCCTGCGGATGCTCGGCCTGCAGGGGTCCCATCCCTGGCGCTATACCATGGGGCCGGGCCCATCACGAAACCAGGGCTCGAATGCTCGCACGCTTCAACAGCCTTCTGCTTCCGGGGTCATGTCCCTCCTGGCCTCCATATCGGAACCCTGGGTCCTGCAGCCACGCGTCTCCCAACCACGCAGGTGCCAACGGGGCCTACCGGCGCTTCGGACAACCCTCGGAGTGAGATAAACCTGCGTGCCCAAAATGAGATCATCCCCATTCTTGGGCGCCTCATGATCCCTAAAGCTGGAGGCGCACGCCCGGCCGCCACCCGTCCTTCAACTCTGCTCCCGGGACGCTCCTGTGCGCCGGCGCCCCCGGGTGGTCCACGTCTTTTGCGTGTGATTTCCGGGCGGCCGCAACATGCCCTGGGCGAGAAAGGGTCCTGGGCCATGGAGAGCAGGGCGGTTCGAAGGGCTGCCCAACGCCGGCCAAATCTCACGAGCGTTCTGCCCAATCCGATCCTGTTTTGGGCAGAACGCTCGTGAGAATTGGACGGAAAACGCCGGGTGAATCTCCTCGGGCGCCGCACGTCTGCAGGACCACCCCCCCGGGGCCTGGCCGGGCATTGTGAGTACCCGCTCCCGCACCCTGCCAGGAGGCACTCCGTGAGACGGACTGTGGCGAGGACAACGCCTGCGGATACTTGGCCTGCGGGGGACCCATCCCTGGTGCTATTCCATGTGTCAGGGCCCATCACGAAGCTCAGGCTCGAACCCTCACTCGCTGCCCCAGCCTTCTGATTCCGGGGTCCTGTTCCTCATGGCCTCCATATCGGAAACCCTGAGTCCCGAAGCCACGCATCTCCCAACCACGCAGGCGCCAACTGCGCCTCCCGGCGCTTCTGACGAACCTCAGAATGAGAGAAAGCTGCGTGCCCAAAATGAGGTCATACCCATCCTTGGGCGCACCATTTCCTGAAAGAGGGAGGCGCACGCCCGGCCGACATCCGTCCTTCAACTCTGCTCCCGGAACGCTCCTCTGCGCCGGCACCCCCGGTTAGGCAGCGTCTACCCCGTGCGATTTCCGGGCGGAGACAACATGCCCTGGGCGAGAAAGGGCCCTGGGCCATGGAGAGAATGGCGGTCCGCAGGAATGCCCAACACAGGCCAATTCTCACGAGCGTTCTACCCAAACGGATCCCGGTTTGGGCTGAAAGCTCGTGAGAATTGGCCGGAAAACGCCCAGCAAATTCACCTCCGGTGCGGCACATCTGAAGGGCCACCGCCCCCCTCCGCCCGAGGCCTGGCAGGCATTGTGAGTGCCTGCTCCCGCAACCCACCAAGAGGCACTCCGTGAGACGGACTGCGGCGAGGACAACGCCTGCGGATCCTTGGGCTGCGGGGGTCCCGTTCCTGGCGCTATACAATGAACCCGGGCCCATCACGAAGCCCGGGCTCGAACGTTCGTTGCTTCCCCAGCCTTCTGCTTCTGGGGTCCTGTTCCTCGTGGCCTCCATATCGGGAACCCTGAGTCCCACAGCCACGCATCTCCCAACCACGCAGGCGCCAACGGCGCCTCCCGGCTCTTCTGACAACCCTCGGAGTGAGAGAAATCTGCGTGCCCAAAATGAGGTCATCCCCATCCTTGGGCGCTCCATTCCCGAAAGATGGAGGCACAGGCACCATCGCCATCCGTCCTTCAACTCTGCTCCAGGTACGCTCACTGCGCCAGCGCCCCCTGGTGGGCCACCTCTTCCCGTGCGATTTCCGGGCAGGCCACAACATGAACTGGGCGAGAAAGGGCTGTGGGCCATGGAGAGTACAGCGGTCCGCAGGGCTGCCCAAGGCCGGCCAATTCTCACGAGCGTTCTGCTCAAACCGATCCTGGTTTGGGCAGACGCTCGTGAGAATTGGCCGGAAAACGCCTGGCGAATTAACCTCGGTCGCCGCACATCTGCTGGGCCGCCCCCCGGGGCGGGCTGGGCATTGTGAGTGCCCGCTCCCGCACCCTGCCAAGAGGCACTCTGTGGACGGACTGCGGTGAGGACAATGCCCACGGATCCTTGGCCTGCGGGGATCCCGTCCCTGGTGCTATACCATGTGTCAGGGCCCATCAAGAAGCTCGGGCTCGACCCTCGCTCGCTGCCCCAGCCTTCTGATTCCGGGGTCCTGTTCCTCATGACCTCCATATCGGGAACCCTGAGTCCCGCACCCACGCATCTCCCAACCACGCAGGCGCCAATTTCGACTCCGGGCGCTTTGGACAACCCTCGAAATGAGAGAAACCGCCGTGCCCAAAATGAGGTCATCCCCATTCATGGGAGCATCGGTTTTCAGGCTTCAGAACCTAGACCTTATCTCCAATCACGGCCCAGGTTTGAAAATGATGCAGAAATCAGAACTCTTTCCCCATGGAAAGAAACCTTGTGGTTGGCATGTTGTCCAAGGTTCAGTGTAGTTGAAACCACTGTTGCCCATGAGGCCCCGCCCATGTTTGCGGGCCACATTGGTCACAAACACACATTGTGACCCTCAGACTTAGCTCAGTCCTCAGGTAAGGCCTCTCAGTGGCTGGATGGAGAGACAGCATATTGGGCTTGCCATGCCACTAGGCCCCAATTTTTAACCACAGTTTGGGTTGTCCCTTCACTCTTCCCCAGGGCTCTGCTTTGGAATTCCTCTTTTGGTGGGACACCTGAGGTAACAAACCTGAAAGGAGTCCTCCCATCCCACAGATTGACGAAAAACAATTGGGATCAGGACAAATCCACAGAGAGCAAGATTCGTCCATGGCCCATGAGGCCTCCCAAAGATTCCACGGCCATCGCTGATACAAAGTCCAGAGACAAAAGCCTGAGCACGCGCCTCAGACTAGCTCATTCTTCATATCCTGAAGAGTTCTTCAGATAAGAACCTACACGGCACTCGAATGCACCCAAAATATATAGTCTAACCTGGGCACTAATGCACTGTCTGACAACTTGAGCCCGGACCTCGTGACCAACACCCAGACAGCTGACCGCACACTGAGCACATCAGACCCGCCATGGCCTTAGGTCATCATCTCTTCCCTACCTCAGTTTTCAGGCTTCAGAACCTAGAACTTATCTCCAATCACTGTCCAGGGGTGACTGTGATGCCGAAATCAGATCTCTTCCTTACCCATGGCAAGAAACCTTGTGGTTGGCATGTTGTCCAACGTTCAGTGTAGGAGAAACCAGCATTCATCCTGAGGCCACGCCCATTCCTGAGTGGGACGAGGGCATAAACACGCATTGTGACCCTCAGCGTGAGTCCTGTCCTCTAGTACGTCCTTTCAGTGGCTGGACCATTAGATGTCATAATAAGCTTGACATGTCAGTAGGCCCCAATTTTTAACCAGATTTCTGGTTGTCCAGTTGCCCCTCCCCAGGCCTCTACTCTGGAATCCCTCATTTGGTGGGACACCTGAGGTTGAAAAACAAAACAAAACAAATCAACAACAACAGAACAACGGACTTCTTCCATCCCACAGAATGACCCCAAACTCTTTGGACGGGGCCAAACCCCCAAGATTAAGACTCGTCCATTTCCCATGAAGTCACCTGGAAATTTCACGGCCATGAGTGACACGATATCCAGAGACAAAAACTTGAGCAAGAGCCTCACACTCGCCCTTTTTTCATATCCCGAAGAGTTCTCCTCATGGTCTGTAGATCAGTCCTGCCATACCTATGACCCGAAACATAAGCCGAGTTTGTGTTTTCAGACAACTGTCCAAACAGCCCTGGCCTACACACCCTACAGGCTCAGGCCCCTGGAGCCAAACCTGACGACTGTGCTTGCCCTCTCCAAGGGAATTGTATGTGCCCATTCCAATGGCCACATACCTAATAATAGGATAAACCTCCAAAGTCCCTGAGGCCATCTCAATATTTGTGGCTTCCCAGGACCAACAGGGTAATCTGGGGCCATCTGAGCGCCTACCTGCACTCAGAGCCGTAGACTGATGTCCCCAGAGGTAAAAAGGAACGAACAGGCCCAAAGGCACCTATCGGATCCATTGCTTTGTTTTCCAGGCATCTCTCCTCAGAGGCCTGGATTTCAATAACAGCATATGTCTGTTTCTTGACTCACCCATCAGAACAAATCTCATCTACACATGCGAAACTTGCACGATGGAGCTGTGTGAAAGCCTCTCTTTAGGAGAACCCTTCAGGGCCCCAGTGCCAACGCTTCATTCCAAGGTCTCCATAGACACAAAATCATATTAGGACACATCCACGGGAGAGTCCATTTCAACTCAGCCTCCTCGGTTGCTCCCCCAGATCCAGCAGAAATAACCTGTCTTGTTGCTTGGAGACAATTGGAATGCGAGGTGGGCTACCCAGCCATCCATCCTTAGAACCCTGCTCGGAATTATTGTCCTGGAGCCAACCATCAGGTCCCAAATGTCCTGCAGAAGAATCTTTGCAGTTGGGAGCTTCTCACACCTCCCATCTTGGGAAAACCCCCATGGCCTCGTGATCCACCCCCCCTTCAAGAAGGGGCCATCAGGGACAGAATGTCCTAACTGAGCGATTGTCTGATCCTCGCCCAGACTTCAGATGCACAAGATCTCGATTCAGGTCTGTAGATTGTGCCTGCCATATCCTCACCCAGAAACCTAGGCCTAGCTTGGGTTCTCAGACTTCCGTCCTCAGACTCCTGGCCCACAAGCCCTCCAATTTGGCAATCCAGAACTACAATGCAGCACTCTGCCTGCCCTCCAGAAGAAAAACATTGCCCTCTGGGGCTACCCAGAAACCCCAAATGAGGATCAACCTGCACACCATTCGGCTGTATCCCAAATATATAGGCTGACCTGGGCACTAATGCCCTTTCTGACACAGCCTGAGCCTGGACCTCCTGGCCCCACCCAGACAGCTGGCCACTCACTGAGCACATCGCACCTGCTTTGGCCTTAGGTCATCATCTCTTCTCAACCTCGGTTTTCAGGCTTCAGAACCTAGACCTTATCTCCAATCACTGCCCGGTTTTTAAAATGACGCAGAAATCAGAACTCTTTCCCCATGGCAAGACACCTTGTGGTTGGCATGTTGTCCAAGGATCAGTGTAGTTGAAACCAGTGTGGCCCATGAGGCCCCGCCCATGCTTGCGGGCCACATTGGTCAGAAATACACATTGTGACCCTCAGACTGAGCCCAGTCCTCAGGTAAGGCCTCTCAGTGGCTGGATGGAGAGACAGCATATTGGGCATGCCATGCCCCTAGGCCCCATTTTTTAACCATAGTTCGGGTTGTCCCTTCACTCTTCCCCTGGGCTCTGCTTTGGAATTCCTCTTTTGGTGGGACACCTGAGGTAACAAACCTGAAAGGAGTCCTCCCATCCCACAGATTGACGAAAAACAATTTGGATCAGGCCAAATCCACAGAGAGTAAGATTAGGCCATGGCCCATGAGGCCTCCCCAACATTCCACGGCCATCGCTGATACCAAAATCAGAGACAAAAGCCTGAGCACCCGCCTCAGACTCACTCATTCTTCTATCCTGAAGAGTTCTTCAGATATGAACCTACACGGCATTTGAATGCACCCAAAATATATAGTCTAACCTGGGCACTAATGCACTGTCAAACAACCTGACCCGGACCTCATGACCAACACCCAGACAGGTGACCGCACACTGAGCACATCAGACGCACCATGGCCTTAGGTCATCATCTCTTCCCTACCTCAGTTTTCAGGCTTCAGAACCTAGACCTTATCTCCAATCACTGTCCAGGGGTGACTGTGATGCCGAAATCAGAACTCTTCCTTACCCATGGCAAGAAACCTTGTGGTTGGCATGTTGTCCAACGTTCAGTGTAGGAGAAACCAGCATTCAGCCTGAGGCCCCGCCCATTCTTGAGTGCGACGAGGGCATAAACACGCATTGTGACCCTCAGCGTGAGTCCTGTCCTCTAGTACGTCCTCTCAGTGGCTGGACCATTAGATGTCATAATGGACTTGACATGTCCCTAGGCCCCAATTATTAACCAGATTTCTGGATGTCCAGTCGCCCCTACCCAGGGCTCTACTCTTGAATCCCTCATTTGGTGGGACACCTGAGGTTGAAAAACAAAACAAAACAAATCAACAGCAACAGAACAATGGACTTCTTCCATCCCACAGAATGACCACAAACTCTTGGACGGGGCAACCCCCAGAGAGTAAGACTCGTCCATTTCCCATGAAGTCACCCGGAAATTTCACGAACATGAGTGACGCGATATCCAGAGACAAAAACTTGAGCAAGAGCCTCACACTCGCCCTTTTTTCATATCCCTAAGAGTTCTCCTCATGGTCTGTAGATCTTCCTGCCATACGTATGACCCGAAACATAAGCCGAGTTTGTGTTTTCAGACAACTGTCCAAAGAGCCCTGGCCTACACACCCTACAGGCTCCGGCCCCTGAGGCCAAACCTGACGACTGTGCTTGCCCTCTCCAAGGGAATTGTATGTGCCCACACCAATGGCCACAACTCTACTAAAAGGATAAACCTCTAAAGTCCCGGAGGCAATCCCAATATTTGTGGCTTCCCAGGACAAATGGGGCAATCTGGGCCCAGCTGAGCACCTACCGGCACTCAGACCCGTAGACTGATGTCCCCAGAGGAAAAAAGGAACGAACAGGCCCCTAGGAACCTATCGGATCCATTTCTTTGGTTTCCAGGCATCTCTCCTCAGATACCTGATTTCAATAACAGCATATGGCTGTTTCTTGACTCACCCATCAGAACAAATCTCATCTACACATGGGAAACTTACACGATGGAGCTATGTGAAAGCCTCTCTTTAGGAGAACCCTTCAGGGCCCCAGTGCCACCGCTTCATTCCAAGGTCTCCATAGACACAAAATCATATTAGGACACATCCACGGGAGAGTCCATTTCAACTCAGCCTCCTCGGTTGCTCATCCAGATCCAGCAGATCTAACCTGTCTTGTTGCTTGGAGACAATTGGAATGCGAGCTGGTCTACCCAGCCACCCATCCTTAGAACCCTGCTCGAATCGTTGTCCTGGAGCCAAACAACAGGTCTCAATTGTCCTGCAGAAGAATCTTTGCAGTTGGGAGCTTCTCAGAACTCCCATTGTGGGAAATCTCCCATGGCCTCGTGATCCACCCTCCTTCAAGAAGGGGCCATCAGGGACAGAATGACAAACCTGAGCGATCGTCTGATCCTCGCCCTGACTTCAGATGCACGAGATCTTGATTCACGTCTGTAGATTGTGCCTGCCATATCCTCACCCAGAAACCTAGGCCTAGCTTGGGTTCTCAGACTTCCGTCCTCACACTACTGGCCCACAAGCCCTCCAGTTTGGCAATCCAGAACTACAATGCAGCACTCTTCCTGCCCTCCAGAAGAAAAACATTGCCACATGGGGCTACCCAGAAACCCCAAATGAGGATCAACGGGGCACACCATTTGGCTGTACCCCAAATATATAGGCTGACTTGGGCACTAATGCCCTTTCTGACACAGCCTGATCCTGGAAATCCTGGCCCCACCCAGACAACTGGCCGCACACTGAGCACATCGGACCCCTCATGGCCTTAGGTCGCCATCTCTTCTCAACCTCGGTTTTCAGGCTTCAGAACCTAGACCTTATCTTTAATCACGGCCTGGTTTGAAAATGATGCAGAAATCAGTACTCTTTCCCCATGGCAGGAAACCTTGTGGTTGGCATGTTGTCCAAGGTTCAGTGTAGTTGAAACCAGTGTGGCCCATGAGGCCCCGCCCAAGCTTGCGGGCCACATTGGTCACAAACACACATTGTGACCCTCAGCCTGAGCCCAGTCTTCAGGTAAGGCCTCTCAGTGGCTGGATGGAGAGACAGCATATTGGGCTTGCCATGCCCCTAGGCCCCAATTTTTAACCATAGTTCAGGTTGTCCCTTCACTCTTCCCCAGGGCTTTGCTTTGGAATTCCTCTTTTTGTGGAACCTGAGGTAACAAACCTGAAAGGAGTCCTCCCATCCCACAGATTGACGGAAAACAATTGGGATAGGGCCAAATCCACTGAGAACAAGATTCGTCCATGGACCATGAGGCCTCCCCAACCTTCCACGGACATCGCTGACAAAAAATCCAGAGACAAAAGCCTGAGCACGCGCCTCAGACTCGCTCATTCTTCATATCCTGAAGAGTTCTTCAGATAAGAACATACACGGCACTCGAATGCACCCAAAATATATTGTCTAACCTGGGCACCAATGCACTGTCTGACAACCTGAGCCCGGACCTATTGACCAACACCCAGACAGCTGACCGCACACTGGGCACATCAGACCCAGCATGTCCTTAGGTGATCATCTCTTCCCTACCTCAGTTTTCAGGCTTCAGAACCTAGACCTTATCTCCAATCACTGCCCAGGGGTAACTGTGATGCAGAAATCAGAACTCTTCCTTACCCATAGCAAGAAACCTTGTGGTTGGCATGTTGTCCAACGTTCAGTGTAGGAGAAACCAGCATTCACCCTGAGGCCCCGCACATTCTTGAGTGCGACGAGGGCATAAACACGCATTGTGACCCTCAGCTTGAGTACTGTCCTCTAGTACGTCCTCTCAGGGGCTGGACCATTAGATGTCTTATTGGGCTTGACATGTCCCTAGGCCCCAATTTTTAACCAGATTTCTGGTTGTCCATTCGCCCCTCCCCAGGACTCTACTCTGGAATCTCTCATTTGGTGGGACACCTGAGGTTGAAAAACAAAACAAAACAAATCAACAACAATAGAGCAACGGACTTCTTCCATTCCACAGAATGACCCCAAACTCTTTGGACGGGGCCAAACCCCAGAGAGTAAGACTCGTCCATTTCCCATGAAGTCACCCGGAAATTTCACGACCATGAGTGACAAGATATCCAGAGAAAAAACTTGAGCAGAGCCTCACACTCGCCCTTTTTTCATATCCCGAAGAGTTTTCCTTATGGTCTGTACATCAGTCCTGCCATACCTATGACCCGAAACATAAGCCGAGTTTGTGTTTTCAGACAACTGTCCAAACAGCCCTGGCCTACACACCCTACAGGCTCAGGCCCCTGGAGCCAAACCTGACGACTGTGATTGCCCTCTCCACGGGAATTGTATCTGCCCATTCCAATGGCCACATACCTAATAATAGGATAAACCTCCAAAGTCCCTGAGGCCATCCCAATATTTGTGGCTTCCCAGGGCAAATGGGGCAATCTGGGCCCATCTGAGCACCTACCGGCACTCAGACCCGTAGACTGATGTCCCCAGGCGTAAAAAGGAACGAACAGGCCCCTAGGCACCTATCGGATCCATTGCTTTGGTTTCCAGGCATCTCACCTCAGAAGCCTGGATTTCAATAACAGCATATGGCTGTTTCTTGACTCACCCATCAGAACAAATCTCATCTACACATGGGAATCTTGCATGATGGGGCTATGTGAAATCCTCTCTTTAGGAGAACCCTTCAGGGCCCCAGTGCCACCGCTTCATTCTAAGGTCTCCATAGACACAAAATCATATAAGGACACATCCACGGGAGAGTCCATTTCAACTCAGCCTCCTCGGTTGCTCCCCCAGATCCAGCAGATCTAACCTGTCTTGTTGCTTGGAGACAATTGGAATGCGAGTGGGCTACCGAGCCATCCATCCTTAGAACCCTGCTCAGAATCGTTGTCCTGGTACCAACCAACAGGTCTCAATTGTCCTGCAGAAGAATCTTTGCAGTTGGGAGCTTCCCACAACTCCCATCGCGGGAAAAACCTATGGCTTCGTGATCCACCCCCGCTTCAAGAAGGCGCCATCAGGAACAGACTGTCCAACCTGAGCGATCGTCTGATCCTCGCCCTGACTTCAGATGCACGAGATCTCGATTCAGGTCTGTAGATTGTGCCTGCCATATCCTCACCCAGAAACCTAGGCCTAGCTTGGGTCTCAGACTTCCTTCCTCAGACTACTGGCCCACAAGCCCTCCAGTTTGGCAATCCAGAAGTACAATGCAGGACTCTGCCTGCCCTCCAGAAGAAAAACATTGCCCTCTGGCGTTACCCATAAATCACAAATGAGGATAAACGGGGCACACCATTCGGCTGTACCCCAAATATATAGGCTGACCTGGGCACTAATGCCCTTTCTGACACAGCCTGATCCTGGACCTCCTGGCCACACCCAGATAGCTGGACGCACACTGAGCACATCGGACCCGACATGGCCTTAGGTCGTCATCTCTTCTCAACCTCGGTTTTCAGGCTTCAGATCCTAGAACTTATCTCCAATCACGGCCCGGGTTTGAAAACGATGCAGAAATCAGAACTCTTTCCCCATGGCAAGACACCTTGTGGTTGGCATGTTGTCCAAGATTCAGTGTAGTTGAAACCAGTGTGGCCCATGAGGCCCCGCTCATCCTTGCGGGCCACATTGGTCACAAACACACATTGTGACCCTCAGCCTGAGCCCAGTCCTCAGGTAAGGCCTCTCAGTGGCTGGATGGAGAGACAGCATATTGGGCTTGCCATGTCCCTAGGCCCCAATTTTTAACCATAGTTCGGGTTGTCCCTTCACTCTTCCCCAGGGCTCTGCTTTGGAATTCCTCTTTTGATGGGACACCTGAGGTAACAAACCTGAAAGGAGTCCTCCCATCCCACAGATTGACGAAAAACAATTGGGATCGGGCCAAATCCACAGAGAGCAAGATTCGTCCATGGCCCATGAGGCCTCCCCAACATTCCACGGCCATCGCTGATACAAAATCCAGAGACAAAAGCCTGAGCACGCGCCTCAGACTCGCTCATTCTTCATATCCTGAAGAGCTCTTCAGATAAGAACCTACAGGGCACTAGCAGCCACCCAAAATATATAGTCTAACCTGGGCACTAATTCACTGTCTGACAACCTGAGCCCGGACCTCGTGACCAACACCCAGACAGCTGACCGCACACTGAGCACATCAGACCCGCCATGGCCTTAGGTCATCATCTCTTCCCTACCTCAGTTTTTAGGCTTCAGAACCTAGACCTTACCCTACGTTTTCAGGCTTCAAAACCATGAACCTAACCCTAACCCTGACCCCTACCCTAAGCCTTATGCTAACCCTGACCTCAACGATGTCTAACCCTAACCCTGACCCTAAGTCTTTCTTAACCCTAACCCTAACACTAACCTTGTCTAAACCCAGCTCTGTTCCCTCCAGCACGGACATCCCCTGCACCCAGGCCTCCCACGTGTTGGAAGGAGGCTATTTGGGGGTCACTGGATGGGCACTGCATTGAGTGGAGTGTGAACCTTGAGCAGCATGGGGACCGGTAGCTCAGGGAGTTCTGCTGCAGCAGGAAGTTCGGTAAGGAGCCCCCAGGCTGTCGTGACCTCACTTCCCTGACGACAGAGCCCAAAGTAATTGGAACCCACTTATCCAGGAACCCCATTACAGAGAAAGCCCCCTGCCCAGCTCATTTCTAGGCACATCCTAAAGGAAGCGACATGTTCTTCTGCTGTACTGAAGCCGAGAGGATTCAGGGAGAAGAGAGCTCGCCGGCCAGACAAGTCCCCTCCCTGGCAGGTCATATCAGGTTTCCCCAACGCCTCAGGCCTTTGGCTAATAAAATCAAAAGGAGACATGAGAGGGCTCAGAGTCAGAGAGTCCCACACCTTCTATTCGTCCGGTGTAGCCCTAGGTCTCCTCCCCGTCTCTGTGTGTTTGTGTGTATGTGTGTGTCTGTGTGTGTGTGTGTGCCACTGGGTTTCTGTGTCTGTGTGTAAAGAGGACCTGGCCATGCCATCGTGGATGGAGATGCCCCAAGCAGGATGAGGCTGATATGCGGTTAGATGTCTGTTGGGTAAGTCATGTTCACCCCCCAGTTTAAGGCTGCTTAAGTGGGATCAGTTTTAGGGTCTACACAACTTCTGCCCAGGGTTTATCCTGAGACACTGAATGGATGGGTCCATGACTCAGGAGCAGGGCTAACCCTAACAGTAACCACTAAGCCAGACCCTGACACTGACTGTGAGCCTGCCCCAAACCATAACCCAAGCCCTGACCCTGACTCTGACCCTGACCCTGACTGTGATCCTTACCTGAACGCAAAACAAAACCTAAGCCTGGCAAGGACCCTGATGTGGACCCTGAACCTAAACTTAACTCTTACATTACCGTAAATATGACTAATACCTAACCATGACCCAGACCCTGACCCTAATCCTAACCCTGATGCTGATCTAAACCTTACCCTAACACTAACCCTGACACTGAATGTGAGCATGAACTTAACTCTAACCCTAAACCTAACCCTGACCCTGACACTAACACGGGCCCTGACCCGAAACCTAACGCTGAGCCTAACCCTAAAACTAACCCCTAACATTATCTCTATCTCTGACCCTAACCCGGTCTAACCCTAACCCGCAAACTATCTCTAATCCTAACTCTAACCCCACTTTAACAATAATCCTGACCCTCTCCCTGACCCTGATCATAACCCTCACTCTGAACTTTGCCTATGTCAGAACTTAACCTTAAACCTGACCCTGGCCTTGACCTTAACACTGACCCTAACCCTGACTGTAAACCTAACTCTGACCCAATCCGTGAGCCTGAACAGAATCTTAACCCTAAAGTTAACACTGATCCTGAACGTACTCATAAAACAGAACCTAAACATAAAGTTGACCTTACCATAACCGTAAACCTAATCCTGACCCTAACCCTAACCCTGACACTAAACCTGTCCCTAACCTAACCCTGACCCTGACATGAACCTTGCCCCCACACCAAAACTTGAACCTGACCCTAAATCTGACCATGACCCTGAACCTGACCCTAAACCTAACCTTCATCCTAACACTGATCCTGTCCCTGACTGTGACTGTAACACTAACCATGACCCTACTGTGAGCCTGACTCTAAACCTAACCATGAACCTAACCCTAACCCTGACCCCTACCCTAAGCCTTACGCTAACCCTGACCTCAAAGACGTCTAACCCTAACCCTGACCCTAAGTCTTTCTTAACCCTAACCCTAACACTAACCTAGTCTAAGCCCAGCCTTGCTCCCTCCAGCGGGGACAACAGCTGCACCCAGGCTTCCCAGGGACTAGGGGGAGGCTCTATGGGGGTCACTGAATGGGCACTGCGTTGAGTGGAGTGTGAGCCTTGAGCAGCTTGGGGACCGGTAGCTCAGGGAGCTCTGGTCGAGCAGGAAGTTCGGTAAGGGGCCCCCAGGCAGTGGTGACCTCACTTCCCTGACGACAGAGCCCAACGGAATTGGAACCCACGTATCCAGGCACCCCATTACAGAGAAAACACCCCTGCCCAGCTCATTTCTAGGCACATCCTAAAGGAAGCGACACGTTTCTTCTTCTGTACTGAAGCTGAGAGGATGCAGGGAGAAGAGAGCTCGCCCACCAGACACGTCCCCTCCCTGGCAGGTCATATCAGGTTTCACCAACGCCTCAGGCCCTTTGGCTAATAAAATCAAAACGTGACACCAGGGAGCTCAGAGTCAGAGAGTCCCACACCTTCTATTCGACTGGTGTAGCCCTAGGTCGCCTCCCTGTCTCTCTCTCTGTGTGCGTGTGTGAGTGTTTTGCCACTGGGTTTCTGTGTCTGTGTGTAAAGAGGACCTGGCCATGCCATCGTGGATGGAGATGCCACAAGCAGGATCAGGCTGATGATGGGTTAGATGCCTGGTGGGCAAGTCATGAGTCCATGACCCAGGAGCGGGGCGAACCCTAACAGTAACCACTAACCGTGACCCTGACACTGAATCTGAGCCTGCCCCAAACCCTAACCCGAACCCTGACCCTGACCCTGACGCTAAAACTAACCGTGATCCCGACCTGAACCCTTAATCTGAACCTGAGCCTGACACTGACCTTGTCCGGATCCTGGACCTAAAACTAACTCTGGAATAACCTAGCTATGACTCATCCCTAACCGTGACCCTGACCCTGACCCTAAACCTAATACTGACCTTGAACTAACCCTGACCATAACTGAACCCTGTCCGTGACTGTGTGCCTGACCCTAAAACTAACCCTAAGGTAACCCTAACCCTGACCCTTATACGGACATTGTACCTAAACCGAACACTGACCCTGACCCTAACACTAAGCCCTACCATAAACCAAACCCTCACCCTGACCTTACGCAGTGTAACCCTAACCCTCACGTTAGCACTACTTCTAACACTAACCCTAAACCCATCCCAAATTTTCCCATGAACCTAACTGTGAACCTGAACCGAACATAAAACAAAGCCTGAACCTAAATCTGACCCTGGCCCTGACCTTCACCTGACCCTGACCCTAATCCTAACCATGACCTTAACACTGACCACTACATAACCCTGTCCCTGACCGGAATGTGGACTTTAACCAATACCTGATCCTGACACTAAACCTGACACTGGCCCAAACTTCACCCTGACCCTGACCCAGGCCATGACCATCAACCTAACCCTGACCCTAACAGTGACCCTGATCCAAACCTAACACTAACCCTGAGACTGAATGTGAGTCTGATCCTAACTCTACCCCTAAACGTAACCCTAACCCTGACAGCACCACGGGACCTCCGCCGATCCTATCGCCGAACCTAACCCTAACACTATACTCTAACCCTACCGCGGATCCTGACCCTAACCAATCTAACCCTAACCCTCAACCTAACTCTAACCCTAACACTAACCCTAAACTTTAACAATAACCCTTACCTTATACCTGACTATGATCATAACCCTAACCCTGAACTTTGCCTCTACCAGACCCTGACCCTAAACCTGACCCTGGCCCTGACCCTAAACCTAACCATGACACTAACACTGACCACTACATAACCTTGTCCCTAACCCAAATGTGGACTTTGAACCAATACCTGATCCTGACCCTAAACCTGACACTGGCTCTAAACTTCACCCTGACCCTGACCCAGGCCATGATCATAAACCTAACCCTGAGCCTAATAGTGATCCCGAACCTGACCTGAACACTAAACCTGAGCCTGGCTGTTAGCCTACCCTACTCTAACCCTAAATGTAACCCTGACCCTGACATTAACGTGGGCCCTACCCCGAATCCTATTGCTGAAACTAACCCTAACACTAACCCCTAACCTACCACGGACCCTGACCCTAACAAGTTCAAACCCTAACCATCAACCTAACGCTAACCCTAACACTAACGCTGAACTTTAACAATAACCCTGACCCTAGCTGACTATGATCATAACCCGGAACCTGAACTTTGCCTATACCAGACACTGACCCTAAACCTAACCCTGAACTTTGCTATTAGAGACCCTGATCCTAATCCTGACCCTGGCCGTGACCCTAAACCTAACCATGACCCTAACAATGACCACTACATAACCCTGTCCCTGACCCGAATGTGGACTTTAAACCAATACCTGATCTTGACCGTAAACCTGACACTGGCCCTAGACTTCACCCTGACCCTGAGAAAGGCAAACCATAAACCTAACCCTGACCATAACAGTGACCCTGACCCTGACCCTAACAATCATGACCCTGAATGTGAGCCTGAACCTAACTCTTACCCTTAACATAACCCTGAATCTGACACTAACACGGGCCCTGACCCGAAACCTAATGCTGAACCTAACCCTAATACTAACCCCTAACATTATCCCTGACTCTGACCCTAACCTGGTCTAACCCTAACCCACAAACTACCTCTAAGCCTTACTCTAACCCCACTTTAACAATAATCCTGACCCTTTCCCTGACCCTGATCATAACCCTAACTCTGAACTTTGCCTATGTCAGACCTTAACCTTAAACCTGACCCTGGCCTTGACCTTAATACTGACCCTAACCCTGACTGTAAACCTAACTCTGACCCAATCCGTGAGCCTGAACAGATTAGTAACCCTAAAGCTAACACTGATCCTGAACCTACTCATAAAACTGAACCTAAACATAAAGCTGACCTTACCATAACCATAAACCTAATCCTGACCCTGACCCTAACCCTGACACTAAACTAGTCCCAAACCTAACCCTGACCCTGACATGAACCTTGCCCCCAACAAAACTTGAACCTGACCCTAAATCTGACCATAACCCTGAACCTGACCCTTAACCTAACCGTCACCCTAACACTGACCCTGACCCTGACTCTGACAGTAATGGTAACCCTGACCCTATTGTGAGCCTGACCCTTAACCTAACCATGAACCTAACCCTAAACCTGACCCCTACCCTAACCCTAACACTAACCCTGACCCCAACGATGGCTCACCCTAACCCTAACCCTAACCCTAAGTCTCTCGCTAACACTAACCCTAACCCTAACCCTAACCCTAACCTTAACTCGGTCTGAACCCATCTCTGTTCCCTGAAGCGGGGACAATAGTTGCATCCAGGACTCCCAGGGGCTGGGATTGGCTGTGTGGGGGTCACTGGATGAACAGGGCATGGAGTGGTGGGTGAGCCTTGAGCAGCTAGGGGATGGGCACGCTCACGGTGCTCTGGTGGGAGCAGAAAGTTTGGTAAGGAGCCCCCATTCAATGGTGACCTCACTTCCCTGACGACAGAGCCCAACGGAATTAGAATCCACGTATCCAGGCACCCCATTACAGAGAAAACCCCCCTGCCCAGCTCATTTCTAGGCACATCCTAAAGGAAGTGACATGTTCTTCTGCTGTACTGAAGCCCTGAGGATGCAGGGAGAAGAGAGCTCACCCACCATACACGTCCCCTCACTGGCAGGTTATATCAGGCTTCCCCAATGCCTCAGGCCCTTTGGCAAATAAAATCAAAAGGTGACACCAGGGGGCTCAGAGTCAGAGAGTCCCACACCTTTTAATTGAGCGGTATAGCTCTAAGTCCCCTCCCCATGTGTGTGTGTGTGTGTGTGTGTGTGTGTGTGTGTGTGTGTGTGTGTGTGTGTGTGTGTGCCTCTGGGTGTCTGTGGCTCTGTGTGTAAAGAGGACCTGGCCATGCCATCGTGGGTGAAGATGTCCCAAGCAGGAGCAGGCTGATGAGGGGTTAGATGCCTGGTGGGCAGGTCATGTTTACATCCCAGTGTAATGCTGGCTAAGTGGGATCGGGTGTGGGGTCTACAGCCTTCTGCCCAGGGTTTTTCCTGAGAACCTAAAGGGAGGGGACAATGAACCAGGAGCGGGGAGAACCCTAACAGTAACCACTGACCCTGACCCTGAACTGTGAGCCTGCCCCAAACCCTAACCCGAGCCCTGACCCTGACACTGACCCTAACCCTGACCGTGATCCTGACCTGAACCCTAAACCTAAACCTAAGCCTGATGCTGACCCTGATCCGGACCCTGAAACTAAACCTAAGTCTGAGATAACCTAACTATGACTCATCTCTAAACAGGACCCTGACCTGACCCTAATCGTAATCCTGACACTGACCTAACCCTGACCCTAACCCTAACCCTGACCCTGACTGTGTGCCTGACCCTAAACCTAAACCTAAAGGTAACCCTAACACTGACCCTAATATGGACCTTGTACCCAAACCGAACACTGACCCTGAACCTAACACTAACCCCTTCCCTAAACCAAACCCTCACCCTGACCTTACCCTGTCTAACCCTAACCCTCACGATAACACTACTTCTAACTCTAACCCTAACCCCATCCCAAACTTTTCCCCTAAACCTAACTGTGAACCTGAACCGAACATAAAGCAAAGACTGAACCTAAACCTGACCCTGGCCCTGACCTTAACCTGACCCTGACCCTGACCCTAATCCTAACCATGACCTTAACACTGACCAACATAACCCTGTCCCTGACCGGAATGTGGACTTTAACCAATACCTGATCCTGACGCTAAACATGACACTGGCCCAAACTTCACCCTGACGCTGACCCAGGCCATGACCATCAACCTAACCCTGACACTAACAGTGACCCTGATCCAAACCTAACACTAACCCTGAGACTGAATGTGAGCCTGACCCTAACTCTACCCCTAAACATAACCCTAACCCTGACAGTACCACGGGTCCTCCGCCGATCCTTTCCCTGAACCTAACCCTAACACTATACTCTAACCCTACCGCGGATCCTGACCCTAACCAATCTACCCTAACCCTCAAACTAACTCTAACCCTAACACTAAACCTAAACTTTAACAATAACCCTTACCTTTTACCTGACTATGATCATAACCCTAACCCTGAACTTTGCCTCTACCAGACCCTGACCCTAAACCTGACCCTGGCCCTGACCCTAAACCTAACCATGACATTAACACTGACCACTACATAACCTTGTCCCTAACCCAAATGTGGACTTTGAACCAATACCTGATCCTGACCCTAAACCTGACACTGGCTCCTTCACCCTGACCCTGACCCAGGCCATGATCATAAACCTAACCCTGAGCCTAATAGTGATCCCGACCCTGACCTGAACACTAAACCTGAGCCTGGCTGTTAGCCTACCCTACTCTAACCCTAAATGTAACCCTGACCCTGACACTAACGGGGGCCCTACCCCGAATCCTATTGCTGAAACTAACTCTAACACTAACCCCTAACCTATCACGGACCCTGACCCTAACAAGTTCTAACCCTAACCATCAACCTAACGCTAACCCTAACACTAACGCTGAACTTTAACAATAACCCTGACCCTATAGCTGACTATGATCCTAACCCTAACCCTGAACTTTGCCTATACCAGACACTGACCCTAAACCTAACCCTGAAAATTGCTATTAGGGACCCTGATCCTAAACCTGACCATGGCCCTGACCCTAAACCTAACCATGACAGTAACACTGACTACTGCATAACCTTGTCCCAACCCAAATGTGGACTTAGAACCAATACCTGATCCTGACCCTAAACCTGACACTGCCCTAAACTATACCCTGACCCTGACGCAGGCCATGACCATAAACCTAACCCTGACCCTAACACTGACCCTAACCCTGACCCTAACACTAACCCTGACACTGAATGTGAGCCTGACCCTAACTCTACCCCTAAACGTAACCCTGACCCTGACACTAACACATGCCCTCTGCGAATCCTATCGCTGAAACTAACCCTAACACTAAACCCTAACCCTACCACGGACCCTGACCCTAACGAGGGCTAATCCTAACTCTCAACCTAACTCTAACCCTAAACCTAACCCTAAACATAAACAATAACCTGGACCCTATGCCTGATTATGATCATTACCCTTACCCGGTACTTTGCATATAGCAGACCCGGACCCTAAATCTGACCCTGGCCCAGACTCTCAACAGAACCATGACCCTAAAATGACCACTAAATAATCATGTCCCTGACCCGAATGTGGACTTTAAACCAATACCTGAACCTGACCGTAACCTGACACTGGCCCTAGACTTCACCATGACCCTGACCCAGGCAAAGACTATAAACCTAACCCTGACTCTAACAATGATGCTGACACTGACCCTAACACTAACCCTGACATTGAATGGGAGCCTGACCCTAACTCTAACCCTAAACGTAACCCGCACACTGACACTAACACGGGCCCTGACCCGAAACCTAATGCTGAACCTAACCCTAAAACTAACCCCTAACATTATCCCTGACACTGACCCAAACCCGATCTAACCCTAACCCTCAACCTAGCTCTAACCCTAACCCTAAACCCACTTTAACAATTATCCTAACCCTCTCCCTGAACCTGATCATAACCCTAAGTCTAAACATTGCCTATGTCAGAACTTAACCTTAAAACTGACCCTGGCCTTGACCTTAACTCTGACCCTAACCCTGACTGTAAACCTAACTCTGACCCAATCCGTGATCCTGAACAGAATCGTCACCCTAAATCTCACCCTGATCCTGAACCTACTCATAAAACAGAACCTAAACATAAAGCTGGCCTTACCATAACCATGAACCTAACCCTGACCCTGACCCTAACCCTGAAAATAAACCTGTCCCAAATCTAAACCTGACCCTGACATGAACCTTGCCCCCACACCAAAACTTGAACCTGACTCTAAATCTGACCATGACACTGAACCTGACCCTAAAACTAACCGTCATCCTAACACTGACCCTGTCCCTGACTGTGACCATAACGCTAACCGTGACCCTACTGACCCTAAACCTAACCATGAACCTAACCCTAACCCTGACCCCTACCCTAAGCTTTACGGTAAGCCTGACCTCAACGACGTCTAACCCTAACCCTGACCCTAAGTCTTTCTTAACCCTAACCCTAACACTAACCTAGTCTAAACCCAGCTCTGTTCCTTCCAGTGGGGACAACAGCTGCACCTAGTCCTCCCAGGGGGTGGGAGGAGGCTGTATGGGGGTACTGCATGGGCACTGCATTGAGTGGAGTGTGAGCCTTGAGCAGCTTGGGGACCAGTGGCTCAGGGAGCTCTGGTGCAGCAGGAATTTCGGTAAGGAGCCCCCAGGCAGTGGTGACCTCACTTCCCTGACGACAGAGCCCAAGGGAATTGAAACCCACGTATCCAGGCACCCCATTACAGAGAAACCCCCAATGCCCAGCTCATATCTAGGCACATCCTAAAGGAAGCGACATGTTCTTCTGCTGTACTGAAGCTGAGAGGATGCAGGGAGAAGACAGCTCGCCCGCCAGACAAGTCCCCTACCTAGCAGGTCATATCAGGTTTCCCCAACGCTTCAGGCCCTTTGGCTAATAAACTCAAAAGGGGACACCAGGGGGCTCAGAGTCAGAGAGGCCCACACCTTCTTATCGACCAGTGTAGCCCTAGGTCTCCTGCCTGTCTCTGCTCTGTGTGTGTGTGTGTGTGTGCTTGTGTGTGTGTGCCACTGGGTTTCTGTGTCTGTGTGTAAAGAGGACCTGGCTATGCCATCGTGGGTGGAGATGACCCAAGCAGGATCAGGCTGATGAGGGTTTAGATATCTGGTGAGCAAGTCATGTTCACACCCCAGTTTAAGGCTGGTTAAGTTGGATCGGGTGTAGGGTATACACCCTTCTGCCCAGGGTTTATCCTGAGACCCTGAACGGATGGGTCCATGACCCAGGATCAGGGCTAACCCTAATAGAACCACTAACCCTGACCCTGAAACTGACTGTGAGCCTGCCCTATACCTAACCCAAGCCCTGACCCTGACCCTGACCCTGACCCTGACCCTGACTGTGATTTTAAACCAACCTAAACCTGACCCTCAACCTGACACTGGTGCTAAACTTCACCCTGAGCGTGACCCAGACCATGACCATAAACCTAACCTTTACCCTAACAGTGACCCCGACCCTGACCTGAAAACTAAACCTGACCCTGACTGTGAGCCTGACCTTAACTCGAACCATAAATGTAACTCTGACCCTGACGCTGACACTGGCCCTCCTCGAATCCTATTGCTGATCCTAACCCTAACACTAACCCCTAAACCTACCACGGACACTGACCCTAACAAATTCTTACCCTAACAGACAACCTAACGCTAACCCTAACACTAACCCTAAACTGAAACAATAACCATGATCCTATACCTGATAATGATCATAACCCTAACCCGGAACGTTGCCTATACCAGACCCTGACCCTAAATCACCCTCACCCTGACCCTAAACCTAACCATGACCCTCACAATGACCACAACATAACCCTGTCCCTGACCCGAATGTGGACTTTAAACCAATACCTGATCCTACCATAAACCTGACACTGGCCCTAGACTTCACCCTGACCCCGACCCAGGCAAAGACGATAAACTTAACTCTGACCCAAACAATGACCCTGACCCTGAAACTAACACTAAACCTGACACTGAATGAGAGCCTGACCCTAACTCTAACCCTAAACGTAACCCTGACCCTGACACTAACATGGGCCCTGACCCGAAACCTAAGGCTGAACCTAACCCTAAAAAACCCCTAACATTATCCCTGACACTGACCCTAACCCAGTCTAACCCTAACCCTCAACCTATCTCTAAGCCTAACTCTAACCTCACTTTAACAATTATCCTGACCCTCTCTCTGAACCTGATCATAACCCTAACTCTGAACATTGCCTATGTCAGAACTTAACCTTAAAACTGACCCTGACCTTGACCTTAACACTGACCCTAACCCTGACTGTAAACCTAACTCTGACCCAATCCGTGAGCCTGAACAGATGAATAACCCTAAAGCTAACCCTGATCCTGAACCTACTCATAAAACAGAACCTAAACATAAAGCTGACCTTACCATAACCATGAACCTAACCCTGACCCTGACCCTAACCCTGACACTAAACCTGTCCCAAACCTAACCCTGACCTGACATGACCTTGCCCCCAAACCAAAACTTGAACTTGCACCTAAAACTGACCATGACCCTGAACCTGACCCTAAACCTAACCGTCACCCTAACACTGACCCTGACCCTGACTCTGACCGTAACGCTAACCCGGAACCTACTGTGATCCTGACCCTAAACCTAACCATGAACCTAACCCTAACCCTGACCCCTACCCTAAGCCTTATGCTAACCCTGACCCCAAAGACGTCTAACCCTAAACCGGACCCTAATTCTTTCCTAACCCTAACCATAACACTAACCTGGTCTAAACCCAGCTCTGTTCCCTCCAGCGGGGAAAACAGCTGCACGCAGGCCTCCCAAGGGCTGGGGGGAGGCTGTATGGGGGTCACAGGATGGGCACTGCATTGAGTGGAGTGTGAGCCTTGAGCAGCGTGGGGACCAGCGGCTCAGGGAGCTCTGGTGGAGCAGGAAGTTTGGTAAGGAACCCCCAGGCAGTGGTGACCTCACTTCCTTGACGAAGGGCCCAACGGAATTGGAACCCACGTATCCAGGCATCCCATTACAGAGAAACGCCCTCCCCAGCTCTATCTAGGCACATCCTAAAGGAAGCGACATGTTCTTCTGCTGTACTGAAGCCGAGAGGATGCAGGGAGAAGAGACCTGGCCCGTCTGACACGTCCCCTCCCTGGCAGGTCATATCAGGTTTCCCCAATGCCTCAGGCCCTTTGGCTAAAAAATCAAAAGGTGACACCAGGGGGCTCAGATCAGAGAGTCCCACACCTTCTGATCCACTCGTATAGGCTTAGGTCTCTTCCCCGTTTGTGTGTGTGTGTGTGAGGGGGGGTGCATCTGTGTGTCTGTGTTCTGTGTGTAAAGAGGTCCTGGCTATGCCATCGAGGGTGGAGATGCCCCAAACAGGATCAGGCTGATGAGGGTTTAGATATCTGGTGGGCAAGGCATGTTCACACTCCAGTTTAAGGCTGGTTAAGTGGGATCAGGTGTAGGGTCTACACCCTTCTGCCCAGGGTTTATCCTAAGACCCTGAACGGATGGGTCCATGACCCAGGATCAGGGCTAACCCTAACAGTAACTACTAACCCTGACCCTGACCCTGACTGACTCTGAGACTGCCCCAAAACCTAACCCAAGCCCTGACCCTGACCCTGAACCTGACCCTGACTGTGATCCTGACCTGAACCCTAAACCTAAACCTAAGCCTGACACTGACCCTGATGTGGACCCTGAACCTAAACCTAACTCTGACATTACCGTAACCATGACTCAAACCTAACCAGGACCCTGACCCTGACCCTAATCCTAACTCTGATGCTGACCTAACCCGGACCCTAACCCTAACCCTGATCGTGACTTGAATTGACCCTAACCCTAAACCTTATGGTAACTCTAACCATGACCCTAATAAGGACCCTGAACCTACACCTCATGCTGACCCTGAACCTAACACTAACCCCTACCCTAAACCAAACCCTAACCCTGACCTTATGCTGTCTCTCACCCACCCTAACCATAACCCTACTTAAAAATCTAACCCAAACCCCATCCCAACCCCTACCACCAAAACCTAAGTATGACACTGAACCGAATATTGACCCTCTACCAAAGCCTGACCCTCAACCTGACCCTGGCCCTGACCTTCATCTGACCGTGACCCTGACCCTAATCCAAACCATGACACTAACACTGACCACTACATAAACATGTCCCTGACCCAAATGTGGATTTTAAACCAACCTGAACCTGACCCTCAACCAGACACTGGTGCTAAACTTCACCCTGAGCGTGACCCAGACCATGACCATAAACCTAACCTTGACCCTAACAGTGACCCCGACCCTGACCTGAAAACTAAACCTGACCCTGACTGTGAGCCTGACCTTAACTCGAACCATAAATGTAACCCTGATCCTGACGCTGACACTGGCCCTCCTCGAATCCTATTGCTGTTTCTAACACTAACACTAACCCCTAAACCTACCACGGACACTGACCCTAATAAGTTCTAACCCTAACAGTCAACCTAACGCTAACCCTAACACTAACCCTAAACTTAAACAATAACCATGATCCTATACCTGATAATGGTCATAACTCTAACCCGGAACGTTGCCTATACCAGACCCTGACCCTAAATCACCCTTACCCTGATCCTAAACCTAACCATGACCCTCACAATGACCACAATATAACCCTGTCCCTGACCCGAATGTGGACTTTAAAACAATACCTGATCCTACGTAAACCTGACACTGGCCCTAGACTTCACCCTGATCCCGACCCAGGCAAAGACCATAAACTTAACTCTGACCCAAACAATGACCCTGACCCTGAAACTAACACTAAACCTGACACTGAATGTGAGCCTGACCCTAACTCTAACCCTAAACGTAACCCTGACCCCGACACTAACATGGGCCCTGACCCGAAAGCTAAGGCTGAACCTAACCCTAAAAAAACCCCTAACATTATCCCTGACACTTACCCTAACCCAGTCTAACCCTAACCCTCAATCTACCTCTAAGCCTAACCTGTCCCAAACCTAACCCTGACCCTGACATGAACCTTGCCACCAAACCAAAACTTGAACCTGACCGTAAATCTGACCATGACCCTGCCTGGACATAAACCTAACCGTCAGCCTAACACTGACCCTGAACCTGACTCTGACTGTAACGCTAACCCTGAACCTACTGTGATCCTGACCCTAAACCCTAACCATGAACCTAACCCTAACCCTGACCCCTACCCTAAGCCTTACGCTAACCCTGACCCCAAAGATGTCTAACCCTAAACCTGACCCTACGTCTTTCTTAGCCCTAACCCTATCACTAAGCTGGTCTAATCCCAGCTCTGTTCCCTCCAGCGGGGAAAACAGCTGCACCCAGGCCTCCCAGCGTCTGGGAGGAGGCTGTATGTGGGTCAATGGATGGGCACTGCATTGAGTGGAGTGTGAGCCTTGAGCAGCGTGGGGACCGGCGGCTCAGGGAGCTCTGGTGGAGCAGGAAGTTTGGTAAGGAACCCCCAGGCATTCGTGACCTCACTTTCCTGACGACAGAGCCCAACGCAATTGGAACCCATGTATCCAGGCATCCCATTACAGAGAAACGCCCTCCCCAGATCTATCTAGGAACATCCTAAAGGAAGCACCACGTTCTTCTACTGTACTGAAGCCCAGAGGATGCAGGGAGAAGTGAGCTCACCCGCCAGACACGTCCCCTCCCTGGCAGGTCATATCAGGTTTCCCCAACGCCTCAGGCCCTTTGGCTAATAAAATCAAAAGGTGACACCAGAGGGCTCAGAGTCGGAGAGTCCCACACCTTCTGATCTATGGGTGTAGCCCTAGGTGTCCTCCCTGTCTCTCTCCCTGTGTGTGTGTGTGTGTGTGTGTGTGTGTGTGTGTGAGTGCGAGTGCCTCTGGGTGTCTGTGTGTCTGTGTGTAAAGAGTACCTGGCCATGCCATCCTGGGTGGAGATGCCCCAAGCAGGATGAGGCTGATATGGGGTTAGATGTCTGGTGGGTAAGTCATGTACACACCCCAGTTTAAGGCTGCTTAAGTGGGATCAGTTGTAGGGTATACACCCTTCTGCCCAGGGTTTATCCTGAGACCCTGAATGGATGAGTCCATGACTCAGGAGCGGGGCTAACCATAACAGTAACCACTAACCCTGACCCTGACACTGACTGTGAGCCTGCCCCAAACCCTAACCCAAGCCCTGACCCTGACTCTGACCCTGACCCTTACTGTGATCCTTACCTGAACCATAAACCGAAACCTAAGCCTGGCAAGGACCCTGATGTGGACCCTGAACCTAAACCTAACTCTGACATTACCGAAAATATGACTAATACCTCACCATGACCCATACCCTGACCCTAATCCTAACCCTGACGCAGACCTATCCCTGACCCTAACACTAACCCTGACACTGAATGTGAACCTGAACCTAACCTAAGTCTAACCCTAAAACGTAATCCTGACCCTGACACTAACACGGGCCCTGACCTGAAACGTAATGCTGAACATAACCCTAAAATTAACCCCTAACATTATCCCTGACACTGACCTTAACCCGGTCTAATCCTAACCCTCAACCTACCTCTAACCCTAACCCTAACCCCACTTTAAAAATTATCCTGACCCTCTCCCTGAACCTGATCATAACCCTAACTCTGAACTTTGCCTACGTCAGAACTTAACCTTAAAACTGACCCTGGCCTTGACCTTAACACTGACCCTAACCCTGACTGTAAACCTAACTCTGACCCAATCCGTGAGCCTGAACAGATTAGTAACCCTAAAGCTAACCCTGATCCTGAATCTACTCATAAAACAGAACCTAAACATAAAGCTGACCTTACCATAACCATGAACCTAACCCTGACCCTGACCCTAACCCTGACACTAAACCTTTCCCAAACCTAACCCCTGACCTGACATGACCTTGCCCCCAAACCAAAACTTGAACCTGACCCGAAAACTGACCATGACCCTGAACCTGACCCTAAACCCAACTGTGAGCCTAACACTGACCCTGAGCCTGACTCGGCCTATAACGCTAACCCTGAACCTACTGTGATCCTGACCCTAAACCTGACCATGTACCTAACCCTAACCCTGACCCCTACCCTAAGCCTTACGCTAACCCCTGACCCCAAAGACGTCTAACCCTAACCCTGACCCTAAGTCATTCTTAACCCTAACCCTACCCTTACACTAACCTGGTCTAAAACCAGCTCTGTTCCCTCCAGCGGGGAAAACAGCTGCACGCAGGCCTCCCAGGGGCTGTGGGGAGGCTGTATGGGGGTCACAGGATGGGCACTGCATTGAGTGGAGTGTGAACCTTGAGCAGCTTGGGGACTGGCGTCTCAGGGAGCTCTGGTGGAGCAGGAAGTTCGGTAAGGAGCCCCCAGGCAGTGGTGACCTCACTTCCTTGATGACCGAGCCCAAGGGAAGTGGAACCCACATATCCAGGCACCCCATTACAGAGAAAACCGCCATGCCCAGCTCATTTCTAGGCACAACCTAAAGGAAGCGACATGTTCTCTGTTGTACTAAAGCCGAGAGGATGCAGGGAGAAGAGAGCTGGCCCGTCTGACACGTCCCCTACCTGGCAGGTCATATCAGGTTTCCCCATCACCTCAGGCCCTTTGACTAATAAATTTCAAAGGTGACACCAGGGGGCTCAGAGTCAGATAGTCCCACACCTCTTATCCACTTGTGTAGCCCTAGGTCTCCTCCCTGTCTCTGTGTGTGTGTGTGTGTGTGTGTGTGTGTGTGTGTGTGCCTCTGGGTGTCTGTGTGTCTGTGTGTAAAGAGGACCTGGCCATGCCATCCTGGGTGGAGATGCCCCAAGCAGGATCAGGCTGATGAGGGAGGTAGATGTCTCGTGGGCAAGTCATGTTCACACCCCAGTTTAAGGCAGGTTAAGTGGGATCGGGTGTAGGGTCTATACCATTCTGCCCAGGTTTTTATCCTGAGACCCTGAAGGGACGGGTCCATGACCCAGGAGCGGGGCTAACCCTAACAATAACCACTAACCCTGACCCTGACACTGATATGAGCCTGCCCCAAACCCTAACCCAAGCCCTGGCCCTGACCCTGACCCTGACCCTGACTGTGATCCTGACCTGAACCCTAAACCTAACCTAAGCCTGACACTGACCCTGATGTGGACCCTGAACCTAAACCTAACTCTGACATTACCATAACCATGATTCAAACCTAACCAGGACCCTGACCCTGACCCTAATCCTAACCCTGATGCTGACCTAACCCGGACCCTAACCCTACCCCTGAACGTGACAGTGTGCTTGACCCTAACCCTAAACCTAATGGTAACTCTAACCGTGACCCTAAAAAGGACCCTGAACCTACACATCATGCTGACCCTGACCTTAACACTAACCCCTAACCTAAACCAAACCGTAACCCTGACCTTCCGCTGTCTATCCCTAACCCTAACCATAACCCTACTTCTAACCCTAACCCTTACCCCAATCTCAAACCCTACTGCCAAAACCTAACTGTGACACTGATCCAAACATTGACCCTATACGAAAGCCTGACCCTCAACCTGACCCTGGCCCTGACCTTTAGCTGACCCTGACTCTGACCCTAATCCTAACCTTGACACTAACTCTGACCACTACATAACCCTGTCCCTGACCCGAATGTGGACTTTAAACCAATACCTGAACCTGACCCTAAGCAGGCAGGACACTGGTGCTAAACTTCACCCTGACCCTGACCCAGACCATGACGATAACCTAACCTTGACCCTTACAGTGACCCCGACAATCAACTGAACACTAAACCTGGCCCTGAATGTGAGACTGAACCCTAGTCAAACCCTAAATGTAACCCTGACCCTGACACTAAAATGGGCCCTCCCTCGAATCCTATATCTGAACCTAACCCTAACACTAACCCGTAACCCTACCACGGACCCTGACCGTAACAAGTTCTAACCCTAACCGTCAACCTAACGCTAAACATAAAACTAACCCTAAACTTTAACAATAACCCTGACCCTATACCTGCTTAAGATCATAACCCTAACCCTGAACTTTGCCTATACCAGACCCTGACCCTAAACCGGACACTGGCCCTGACCCTTAACCTAACCATGAACCTAACAATGACCACTACCTAACCCTGTCCCTGACCCGAATGTGTACTTTAAACCAATACCTGATCCTGACCGTAAACCTGACTGACACTGGTCCTAGACTTCACCCTGTCCCCGACCTAGGCAAAGAACAGAAACCTAAGTCTGACCCTAACAGTGACACTGACCCTCACCCTAACACTAAACCTGACACTGAATGTGAGCCTGAACTTATCTATAACCTTAAACGTAACCGTGACCCTGACACTAACACGGGCCCTGACCCGAAACCTAACGCTGAACCTAACCCTAAAAAAAAAACCCCTAACATTATCCCTGACACTGACCCTAACCCAGTTAACCTAACTCTCAACCTACCCCTAAGCCTTACTCTAACCCCACTTTAACAATTATCCTGACCCTCTCCCTGAACCTGATCATAACCCTAACTCTGAACATTGCCTATGTCAGAACTTAACCTTAAAACTGACCCTGGCCTTGACCTTAACACTGACCCTAACCCTGACTGTAAACCTAACTCTGACCCAATCCGTGAGCCTGAACAGATGAGTAACCCTAAAGCTAACCCTGATCCTGAATCTACTCATAAAACAGAACCTAAACATAAAGCTGACCTTACCATAACCATGAACCTAACCCTGACCCTGACCCTAACCCTGACACTAAACCTGTCCCAAACCTAACCCTGACCTGACATGACCTTTCCCCCCCAAACCAAAACTTGAACCTGACCCGAAAACTGACCATGACCCTGAATCTTACCCTAAACGTAACCGTGAGGCTAACACTGACCCTGAGCGTGACTCTGACCATAACGCTAATCATGAACCTACTGTGAGCCAGACCCTAAACCTAACCATGAACCTAACCCTAACCCTGACCCCTACCCTAAGCCTTATGCTAACCCTGACACCAAAGACGTCTAACCCTAACCCAGACCCTAATTCTTTCTTAACCCTAAGCCTAACACTAACCTGGTCTAAATCCAGCTCTTTTCCATCCAGTGGGGAAAACAGCTGCACGCAGGCCTCCCAGGGGCTGTGGGGAGGCTGTATGGAGGTCACAGGATGGGCACTGCATTGAGTGGGAGTGTGAGCCTTGAGCAGCGTGGGGACCGGCGGATCAGGGAGCTCTGGTGGAGCAGGAAGTTCGATAAGGAACCCCCAGGCAGTGGGGACCTCACTTCCTTGACGAAGGGCCCAACGGAATTGGAACCCACGTATCCAGGCATCCATTACAGAGAAACGCCCTCCCCAGCTCTATCTAGGCACATCCTAAAGGAAGCGACATGTTCTTCTGCTGTACTGAAGCCGAGAGGATGCAGGGAGAAGAGACCTGGCCCGTCTGACACGTCCCCTCCCTGGCAGGTCATATCAGGTTTCCCCAATGCCTCAGGCCCTTTGGCTAAAAAATCAAAAGGTGACACCAGGGGGCTCAGATCAGAGAGTCCCACACCTTCTGATCCACTCGTATAGGCTTAGGTCTCCTCCCCGCTGTGTGTGGGTGTGTGTGTGGGGGGGGTGCCTCTGTGTGTCTGTGTGTCTGTGTGTCTGTGTGTAAAGAGGTCCTGGCTATGCCATCGAGGGTGGAGATGCCCCAAACAGGATCAGGCTGATGAGGGCTTAGATATCTGGTGGTCAAGTCATGTTCACACCCCAGTTTAAGGCTGGTTAAGAGGGATCGGGTGTAGGGTCTACACCCTTCTGCCCAGGGTTTATCCTGAGACCCTGAACGGATGGGTCCATGACCCAGGATCAGGGCTAACCCTAACAGTAACCACTAACCCTGACCCTGACCCTGACTGACTGTGAGACTGCCCCAAAACCTAACCCAAGCCCTGACCCTGACTGTGATCCTGACCTGAACCCTAAACATAAACCTAAGCCTGACACTGACCCCTATGTGGACCCTGAACCTTAGCCTAACTCTGACATTACCGTAACCATGACTCAAACCTAACCAGGACCCTGACCTTGACTCTAATCCTAACCCTGACACTGACCTAACCCGGACCCTAAACCTAATCCTGACCGTGACGTGTGCTTGACCTTAACCCTAAACCTAATGGTAACTCTAACCATGACCCTAACAAGGACCCTGAACCTACACATCATGCTGACCCTGACCTTAACACTAACCCCTAACCTAAACAAAACCCTAACCCTGACCTTACGATATCTATCCCTTATCCTAAACATAACCCTACTTCTAACTCTAACCCTAACCCCAATCCCAAACCCTACCGCCAAAACCTAACTGTGACAGTGAACCGAACATTGACCCTATACGAAAGCCTGACCCTCAACCTGACCCCCTGGCCCTGACATTTACCGGACCCTGACTCTGACCCTAATCCTAACCTTGACACTAACTCTGACAACTACATAAACCTGTGCCAGACCCGAATGTGGACTTTAAACCAATACCTGAACCTGACCCTAAACAGGACACTGGTGCTAATCTTCACCCTGACCCTGACCCAGACCATGACGATAACCTAACCCTGACCCTTACAGTGACCGCGAAATCAACTGAACACTAAACCTGACCCTGACTGTGAGACTGTAACTAACTCTGACCCTAAATGTAACCCTGACCCTGACACTAACATGGGCCCTCCCCCGAAACGTATCTCTGAACCTAACCCTAACGCAAACCCCTAACCCTACCACGGACCCTGACCCCAACAAGTTCTAACCCTAACCGTCAACCTAACGCTAAATGTAGAACTATCCCTAAACATTAACAATAACCCTGACCCTATACCTGACTCTGATCATAACCCTAACCCTGAAATTTGCCTATACCAGACCCTGACCCTAAAAACCGGACACTGGACCTGACCCTTAACCTAACCATGAACCTAACAATGACCACTACATAACCCTGTCCCTGACACGAATGTGAACTTTAAACTAATACCTGATCCTGACACTGGCCCTAGACTTCACCCTGACCCCGACCCAGGCAAAGACCAGAAACCTAAGCCTGACCCTAACAGTGACCCTGACCCTCACCCTAACAATAAACCTGACACTGAAAGTAAGCCTGAACCCATCTCTAACCCTAAACGAAACCCTGACCCCTGACACTAACACGGGCCCTGACCCGAAACCTAACGCTGAACCTAACCCTAAACCTAACCCCTAACATTATCCCTGACACTGACCCTAACCCGGTCTAACCCTAACACGCAACCTACCTCTAACCCTAAACCTAACCACAATTTAACAATAATCCTGACCCTCTCCCTGAACCTGATCATAACCCTAACTCTGTACTTTGCCTATGTCAGACCTTAACCTTAAAACAGACCCTGGCCTTGACCTTAATACTGACCCTAAACCTGACTTTTAACCTAACTCTGACTCAATCCGTGATCCTGAACAGATTAGTAACACTAAAGCTAACCCTGATCCTGAACCTACTCATGAAACAGAACCTAAAAATAAAGCTGACCTTACCATAACAATGAACCTAAACATAACCCTGACCCTAAGCCTGACACTAAACCTGTCCAAAACGTAACCCTGACCTGACATGACCTTGCCCCCAAACCAAAACTTGGACCGGACCGTAAATCTGATCATGACCCTGCCTGGACATAAACCTAACTGTCAGGCTAACACTGACCCTGACCCTGACTCTGACCGTAAGGCTAACCCTGAACCTACTGTGATCATGACACTAAACCTAACCATGAACCTAAACCTAACCCTGACCCCTACCCTAATCCTTATGCTAACCCTGACTCCAAAGACGTCTAACCCTAACTCTGACCCAACGTCATCTCTTCCCAATTCGGGCCTCGTGATCCACCGACTCTTCATGAAGAGGGCCATAAGGGACAGAAACTCCAACCTGAGCGTTCGTCATTTGATCTAAACCTGACTTTTCAGATGCATGAGATCTCGTTTCAGCCTGCAGAGCGTACCTGCCATGCCCTGCCCATGAACCTCATGTTTGCTTGTGTTCTCAGACTTCTGTCCTCAAATGAACCTGGCCTAACAAGACCCTCCAGTTTGGCAATTCCAGTACTACAAAGCCCTGACCTGACCTGCCTTGTCCAGAAGAAAAACATTACCCTCTGGGGGCTAACCAGAAGCCCCAAAGGAGGATAAACCTTTCAGGCCACACTGACTGTACCCTGACTTCTACAGGCTAACCCTGAACCCTGTGATCATGCCCTTCTGTCACATGAACCTGAGCCTGGCCCCTTTGACCCACACCCAGCCAGCTGACTCACACTGAACACATCGGACCTGCCAAAGCCTTCTGACCCACGTCATCTCTTCCCAATTCGGTTTTCAGGCTTCAGAACCTAGACGTTTTTTCCAATCCAATCACTGCCCAGGGTTGAACATGAGGCAGAAATCTGAAATCCTTCCCCATGGCAAGAAATCTTGTGGTTGGCGTGTTGCCCAACGTTCAGTGTAGTTGATAGCAGTGTGGCCCTTTGACCCCGCCATGCTTGAGGGCTGCGTTGGTCACAAATACGCATTGTGACCCTCAGCGTGAGCCCAGTCCCCAAGTAAGGTCTCTCAGTGGCTGGACCAAGAGACGGCATATTGGGCTTGCCATGCCCCTAGGCCCCAACTTTTTAACCATAGTTCGTGTTGTCCATTCGCCCCTCCCCAGTGCTCTGCTTTAGAATGAGGTAACCAAACTGAAAGGACTCCTCCCATCCCACCGATTGACCCCCAAATTGGGATCGGGCCAAATCCACAGAGAGGAAGACTCATCCATGGCCCATGAGGCCTCCCCGACATTCCACGCCCATCGTTGACACAAAATCCAGAGACAAAAGCCTGAATAAGCGCCTCACACTCGCTATTTCTTCATATCCCAAAGAGATCCCCTCACGATCTGTAGATCGGGACTGCCATACATATGTCACAAAAACAAGCCGAGTGTGTGTTTTCAGACTTCTATCCCCACATTCCTGGCTTCCACACCCACCAGCCTGGGGACCCTGGAGCCACACATCAGATCTGTGCCTCTCAACTCCACAGGAATTCTGCCCCTTCCATTAACCACAATCATACAAACTCAGAGAAACCTCCCAAGTCCCCAAGGCCATCCCCCATAGTATAGAACGCCCAGGACAAACAAGGGCTGCCTGGAACCAGCTGAGCATCCATCTCCACTCATACTGTAGATGGATGTCCCCAGAGAAGGAGATTGAACGGGACAGGGCCCTAGGCCCTAATGGGGTCCATTGTTTTGGTTTCCTGCTATCTCTCATCAGAGGCCTGGTTTCCAATATCAGCATGTGGGGCTTTCCTGAGGCACCAATCAGATCAAATCTAGTCTCCACATGGGAAACTTGTCTTTTGGAGATGATGCAAAACCTCTGCTTAGGAGAAGCATTCAGGGTCCGTGTGCCACCGCCCCGTGCCAAGGTCTCCATGCACACAAACCCACAATAGGACCCATCCGCAGGAGAGTCCATTTCAAATCAGCCCCCTCCGTTGCTCCCCTAGAGCTAGCATATCAAAACTGTCTACTAACTAGGAGACAGTTAGAATCGAGGCAGTCTGCCCAGGGTTCCATCCTTCGATCCCTGCTTTGCTGTCGTTCCGTATGAAACATCCTTGAGCGATCCAAAAGATCTCAATTGTTGATCAGAAAAAATCCTTGTGGCTTGGAGCATATCCCTACTCCCCTCCTGGGTAAACCTCCATGGCCTCGAGATGCTGCCCCCTTCAAGAAAGGACCATAATGGACAGAAACTCCAACCTGAGCCTAGGTCTGAACCCTCCCTGACTTCAGATGCACGAAGTCCCGATTCAGATGTGCAGATAGTGCCTGCCCTGCCCTCACCCCGAAACCTAAGCCTAACTTGTGTTCTCATTCTTCTGTCCTCACACTCCTTGCCCAAAGGGCATTCAGTTTGGGAATTCCGGAGCCACAAAGCAGCACTCGGCCTGCCCTCCAGAAGAAAAACGTTGACCTTGGGGCTACCCAGAAACGCTAAATGAGGATCAAGCTGCACGGCACTCGACTCTCCCCCATTTATACAATATACCCTGAAAACTAATGCCTGGTCTGACGCAGCCTAGGCCTGAACCTTCCGACCAACACTCAGCGACCTGGCTCCACACACTGAGCACGTCGGACCTGTCATGGACTTAAGTCGTCATCTCTTCCCAAGCTCGGTTTACAGACTACACAACCTAGACCTTAACTCCAATCACGGCCCAGCGGTGTGGTGAAAGAATGAAAAAAATCAGAACTACTACTTCCCCATGGCAAGAATACATGTGGTTGGCATGGAACCCAATGTTCAGTGTGTAGAGAGCAACAGTGTGGACCGTGATTCCCGCCCATGCTTGAGCGCCTAGAAAGCATAAAACACACATTGTGACCCTCAGTGTGAGTTCTGTCCTCAAGGAAGGCCTCTCAGTGGCTGGAACTAACCATAGTTCGGTTTGTCCATTCGCCCCTCCCCAGGGCTCTGCTTTGAAATCCCTCTTTTGGTGGGACACCTGAGGTAACCAAACTGAAAGGACTCCTCCCATCCCCAAGATGGACCCAAAACAATTGGGTTCGTGCCAAATCCACAGAGAGGAAGACTTGTCCATGGCCCATGAGGCCTCCTCGTCATTCCATGGCCATTGTTGACACAAAATCCAGAGACAAAAGCCTGAATAAATGCCTCACACTCACTCTTTCTTCATATCCCGAAGATTTCTCCTCACAGACTGTAGATCGGGCCTGCCATACTTTTGTCCCCAAATGTAAGCCACGTTAGTGATTTCAGACTTCTATCCCCACGCACCTGGCCCACACACCCTCCAGGCTGGGGCCCCTGGAGCCACACATCAGGTCTGTGCCTGCCCACTCCACTGGAATTCTGCCCATTCACTTGACCACACGCCTCCAAATTAGGAGAAACCTCCACAGTCCCTGAAGCCATCCCAATTGTGTAGGCCGCCCGGGACAAACAAGGGCGTCTGACAACAGCTGAGCATCTACCTCCACTCATACCGTAGTTGGATGTCACCAGGGTAGTAGATTGAACCTCACAGGTCCCTAGGCCGTAATCGGACCCATTGCTTTGGTTTCCAGGCATCTCTCCTCAGAGGCATGTTTTCAAAATACCAGCATGCGGGGGTTTCTGGAGGCAAATCTTGTCTCGACATGGGAAAATAGCAGGCTGGAACTGTGTCAAAACTTCCGGTTAGGAGAATCCTTCAGGGCCCAGTGCCACCACCCCTTTCCAAGGTCTCCATGGACACAAACCCACATTAGGTTCCATCCGCCGGAGAGTCCATTTCAATCTGGCTTCTCGGTTGCTCCCCCAGAGCCAGCAGATAGAACCTGTCTTGTCGCTAGGAGACGATTGAGATGCGAGGCGGCTTGCCCAGGGCTCCGCCCTTAGAACCCTGCTCTGGCGTCGTTCCATATGGAACGTCCTGGACCCATCCAAAAGGTCTCAAATGTCCTGCAAAAGGAATCCTTGCGTTTTGGAGCATCTCACAACTCCCAACCTGGGAAAACCGTGATGGCTTTCTGAAGCCCCCACCCCCTTTCTGAAGGGGAAATCATGGACAGGAACTCCAACCTGAGCCAACGTCTGATCCTCGCCCTGAATTCAGATGCACGACATCTCAATGCAGCTCTGCAGAGTGTGCCGGCCTTGCCCTCGCCCTTAAACCTATGTGAAACTTCTGTTCTCCAATGTCCGTCCTCACACTCCTGGGCCCCAAGACCTCACGTTTGGCAATTCTGGACCCACCAGGCAGCACTCTGCCTGCCCTCCAGATAAAAAGCAAAATGTTGCCCTATGGAGCTTCCCAGACACCCGAAATGAGGATAGACCTACACGGCACCCTTCTGTACACAAATTATATCGATAAATCTGGGCACTAATACACTGTCTCACACAGCCTGAGCCCGGACTTCCTGACAAACACCCAGACAGCTGACCACACAGTGAGCACAACAGACCCGCCATGGCCTTAGCTCGTCATCTCTTCCCAACCTAGCTTCTCAGGCTTCAGGACATAGACCTTAACTCCACACCCCGCCAAGGGGTGAATGTGATGCAGAAATCAGAACTCCTCCTTCCCTATGGCAAGAAACCTTGTGGTTGGCCATGTTGTCCCACGTTCAGTGTAGGAGAAACCAGCGTTCACCATGACGCCCCCGGCCCATGCTTGAGTACGAAGAGGGCACAAACACGCATTGTGACCCTCAGCGTGAGTCCTGTCCTCTAGTAAGTCCTCTCAGTGGCTGGACCATTAGACGTCATAATGGGCTTGCCATGCCCCTAAGCCCCAAGTTTTAACCAGCTTTATGGTTGTCCAGTCGCCCCTCCCCAGGGCTCTGCCCTGGAAACTCTCTTTTGGGTGGGGGACACGTGAGGTGAAAACAAAACAAAACGGACTCCTCCCATCTCAAAGAATAACCCCAAACTCTTGGGATCGGGCCAAATGCCCAGAGAGGAAGACTTGTCCATGGCCCATGAGGCCACCCGGACATTCCACGGCCATCAGTGACACAATATCCAGAGACAAAATCTTGAGCAAGCGTCTCACACTCGCCCCCTTGTTCATATCCTGAAGAGTTCTCCTCACGGTCTGTAGATCTGTCCTGCAATACCTACGACCCGAAACCTAAGCCGGGGGTTTGTGTTTTCAGACAACTGTCCCCACAGCCCTGGCCAACAAAACCTACAGGCACAGGTTCTTGGAGCCAAACCTGAGGACTGTACCTGGGATTTCTGCCCATTCCATTGGCCACAAACCTAGAAATAGGATGATAAACCTCCAAAGTGCCCGGGGCCATCCCAATAGTGTTGACTGCCCAGGAAAAACAAGGGCAGTCGGACACCAGCTGAGCATCTACCTGCACTTAGACCCGTGGACAGATGTCCCCAGAGGTAAATTGGAATGAGCAGGCCCCTAGATCCTAATCGGAACCATTGCTTTGTTGTCCAGGCATCTCTCCTCAGAGGCCTGGATTCCAATAGCAGCATATGGCTGTTTTTGAGGCACCCATCAGAACAAATCTCGTCTCCACGTGGGAATCATGCACGTTGGAGCTGTGTCAAAGCCTCTGGTTAGGAGAACCCTTCAGGGACCCTGTGCCACTGCCTCATTCCAAGTTCTCCATGGACACAAACCCACATTAGGACCCATCCACAGAGAGTCCATTTCAACTCAACCCTCTCAGTTTCTCCCCCAGATCCAGCAGATCTAACCAGTCTTGTCACTAGGACACAAGAGGAATAAGAGTCGGGCTTCCCAGCCATCCATCCTTAGAACCCTACTCGTAATCGATCCGTATGGGAAGTCCTGGAGCCAACCAACAGGTCTCAATCGCCCTGCAGAAGAATCTTTACGGTTTGGAGCATCTCACAACTCCCATCGTGGGAAAAATTCCATGGCCTCGTGATCCACCACCTCTTCATGAAGAGGGCCATAAGGGACAGAAACTCCAACCTGAGCGTTCGTCAGATCCTCACCTGATTTCAGATGCACGAGATCTCGTTTCAGCTCTGCAGAGCGTACCTGCCATGCCCTCGCCCAGAAACCTAAGTTTGCTTGTGTTCTCAGACTTCTGTCCTCAACTCCTGGCCCACAAGCCCTCCAGTTTGGCAATTCCAGTACTACAATGCAGCCCTCTGCCTGCCGTCCAGAAGAAAAAACATTACCCTCTGGGGCTAACCAGAAGCCCCAAAGGAGGATCAACCTTTTCGCCACGTGACTGTACCCCAATTCTACAGGATGCCCTGGGCACTCATGCCCTTTCTGTCACAGCCTGAGCCTGGACCTCCCGACCCACACCCAGCCAGCTGGACTCACACTGAACACATCGGACCTGCCAAAGCCTTAGGGTCATCATCTCTTCCCAACTTCGGTTTTCAGGCTTCAGAACCTAGACGTTTTTTCTCCAATCACTGCCCAGGGTTGAAACATGAGGCAGAAATCAGAAATCCTTCCCCATGGCAAGAAATCTTGTGGTTGGCGTGTTGCCCAACGTTCAGTGTAGTTGATAGCAGTGTGGCCCTTTGACCCCGCCATGCTTGAGGGCCGCGTTGGTCACAAATACGCATTGTGACACTCAGCGTGAGCCCAGTCCCCAAGTAAGGTCTCTCAGTGGCTGGACCAAGAGACGGCATATTGGGCTTGCCATGCCCCTAGGCCCCAATTTTTAACCATAGTTCGTGTTGTCCATTCGCCCCTCCCCAGTGCTCTGCTTTAGAATGAGGTAACCAAACTGAAAGGACTCCTCCCATCCCACAGATTGACCCCCAAATTGGGATCGGGCCAAATCCACAGAGAGGAAGACTCATCCATGGCCCATGAGGCCTCCCCGACATTCCACGCCCATCGTTGACACAAAAATCCAGAGACAAAAGCCTGAATAAGCGCCTCACACTCGCTCTTTCTTCCTATCCCAAAGAGTTCCCCTCACGGTCTGTAGATCGGGACTGCCATACCTACGTCCCCAAAACAAGCCGAGTGTGTGTTTTCAGACTTCTATCCCCACATTCCTGGCTTCCACACCCACCAGCCTGGGGACCCTGGAGCCACACATCAGGTCTGTGCCTCTCAACTCCACGGGAATTCTGCCCCTTCCATTGACCACAATCATACAAACTAGGAGAAACCTCCAAAGTCCCCAAGGCCATCCCCATAGTATAGAACGCCCAGGACAAACAAGGGCTGCCTGGAACCAGCTGAGCATCCATCTCCACTAATACTGTAGATGGATGTCCCCAGAGAAGGAGATTGAACGGGACAGGGCCCTAGGCCCTAATGGGGTCCATTTTTTTGGTTTCCTGCTATCTCTCATCAGAGGCCTGGTTTCCAATATCAGCATGTGGGGCTTTCCTGAGGCACCAATCAGATCAAATCTAGTCTCCACATGGGAAACTTGTCTTTTGGAGATGACGCAAAACCTCTGCTTAGGAGAAGCATTCAGGGTCCGTGTGCCACCGCCCCGTGCCAAGGTCTCCATGCACACAAACCCACAATAGGACCCATCCGCAGGAGAGTCCATTTCAAATCAGCCCCCTCCGTTGCTCCCCTAGAGCTAGCATATCAAAAGTGTCTGTTAACTAGGAGACAGTTAGAATCGAGGCAGTCTGCCCAGGGTTCCATCCTTCGATCCCTGCTTTGCTGTCGTTCCGTATGAAACATCCTGGAGCGATCCAACTGATCTCAATTGTTGATCAGAAAAAATCCTTGTGGCTTGGAGCATATCCCAACTCCCCTCCTGGGTAAACCTCCATGGCCTCGAGATGCTGCCCCCTTCAAGAAAGGACCATAATGGACAGAAACTCCAACCTGAGCCTAGGTCTGAACCCTCCCTGACTTCAGATGCATGAAGTCCCGATTCGGATGTGCAGATAGTGCCTGCCGTGCCCTCGCCCCGAAAACCTACGCCTAACTTGTGTTCTCATACAATATACCCTGAAAACTAATGCCTGGTCTTACGCAGCCAAGGCCTGAACCTTCCGACCAACACTCAGCGACCTGGCTCCACACTGAGCACGTCGGACCTGTCATGGACTTAAGTCGTCATCTCTTCTCAAGCTCGGTTTTCAGACTACACAACCTAGACCTTAACTCCAATCATGGCCCAGCGCGGTGAAAGAGATGAAAAAAAATCAGAACTACTACTTCCCCATGGCAAGAATACATGTGGTTGGCATGGAACCCAACGTTCAGTGTAGGAGCAACTGTGTGGACCATGATTCCCGCCCATGCTTGAGCGCCTAGAAAGCATAAACACACATTGTGACCCTCAGTGTGAGTTCTGTCCTCAAGGAAGGGCCTCTCAGTGGCTGGAAGTAACCATAGTTCGGTTTGTCCATTCGCCCCTCCCCAGGGCTCTGCTTTGAAATCCCTCTTTTGGTGGGACACCTGAGGTAACCAAACTGTAAGGACTCTTCCCATCCCCAAGATGGACCCAAAACAATTGGGTTCGTGCCAAATCCACAGAGAGGAAGACTTGTCCATGGCCCATGAGGCCTCCTCGTCATTCCATGGCCTTTGTTGACACAAAATCCAGAGACAAAAGCCTGAATAAATGCCTCACACTCACTCTTTCTTCATATCCCGAAGATTTCTCCTCACAGACTGTAGATTGGGCCTGCCATACTTTTGTCCCCAAATGTAAGCCACGTTAGTGATTTCAGACTTCTATCCCCACGCACCTGGCCCACACACCCTCCAGGCTGGGGCCCCTGGAGCCACACATCAGGTCTGTGCCTGCCCACTCCACTGGAATTCTGCCCATTCACTTGACCACACGCCTCCAAATTAGGAGAAACCTCCACAGTCCCTGAAGCCATCCCAATTGTGTAGCCCGCCCGGGACAAACAAGGGCGTCTGACAACAGCTGAGCATCTACCTCCACTCATACCGTAGTTGGATGTCACCAGGGTAGTAGATTGAACCTCACAGGTCCCTAGGCCATAATCGGACCCATTGCTTTGGTTTCCAGGCATCTCTCCTCAGAGGCACGTTTTCAAATACCAGCATGCGGGGGTTTCTGGAGGCAAATCTTGTCTCGACATGGGAAAATAGCAGGCTGGAACTCTGTCAAAACTTCCGGTTAGGAGAATCCTTCAGGGCCCGGTGCCACCACCCCTTTCCAAGGTCTCCATGGACACAAACCCACATTAGGTTCCATCCGCAGGAGAGTCCATTTCAACTCTGGCTTCTCGGTTGCTCCCCCAGAGCCAGCAGATAGAACCTGTCTTGTCGCTAGGAGACGATTGAGATGCGAGGCGGCTTGCCCAGGGCTCCGCCCTTAGAACCCTGCTCTGGCGTCGTTCCATATGGAACATCCTGGACCCATCCAAAAGGTCTCAAATGTCCTGCAGAAGGAATCCTTGCGTTTTGGAGCATCTCACAACTCCCAACGTGGGAAAACCGTGGTGGCTTTCTGAAGCCCCCACCCCCTTTCTGAAGGGGAAATCATGGACAGGAACTCCAACCTGAGCCAACGTCTGATCCTCGCCCTGAATTCAGATGCACGACATCTCGATGCAGCTCTGCAGAGTGTGCCGGCCTTGCCCTCGCCCTTAAACCTATGTGAAACTTCTGTTCTCCAATGTCCGTCCTCACACTCCTGGGCCCCAAGACCTCACGTTTGGCAATTCTGGACGCACCAGGCAGCACTCTGCCTGCCCTCCAGATAAAAAGCAAAATGTTGCCCTATGGAGCTTCCCAGACACCCGAAATGAGGATAGACCTACACGGCACCCTTCTGTACACAAATTATATCGATAAATCTGGGCACTAATACACTGTCTGACACAGCCTGAGCCCGGACTTCCTGACAAACACCCAGACAGCTGACCGCACAGTGAGCACAACAGACCCGCCATGGCCTTAGCTCGTCATCTCTTCCCAACCTAGCTTCTCAGGCTTCAGGACATAGACCTTAACTCCACACCCCGCCAAGGGGTGAATGTGATGCAGAAATCAGAACTCCTCCTTCCCTATGGCAAGAAACCTTGTGGTTGGCATGTTGTCCCATGTTCAGTGTAGGAGAAACCAGCGTTCACCATGACGCCCGGCCCATGCTTGAGTACGAAGAGGGCACAAACACGCATTGTGACCCTCAGCGTGAGAGTCCTGTCCTCTAGTAAGTCCTCTCAGTGGCTGGACCATTAGACGTCATAATGGGCTTGCCATGCCCCTAAGCCCCAAGTTTTAACCAGCTTTATGGTTGTCCAGTCGCCCCTCCCCAGGGCTCTGCCCTGGAAACTCTCTTTTGGTGGGACACGTGAGGTGAAAACAAAACAAAACGGACTCCTCCCATCTCAAAGAATAACCCCAAACTCTTGGGATCGGGCCAAATGCCCAGAGAGGAAGACTTGTCCATGGCCCATGAGGCCACCCGGACATTCCACGGCCATCAGTGACACAATATCCAGAGACAAAATCTTGAGCAAGCGTCTCACACTCGCCCCCTTGTTCATATCCTGAAGAGTTCTCCTCACGGTCTGTAGATCTGTCCTGCAATACCTACGACCCGAAACCTAAGCCGGGTTTGTGTTTTCAGACAACTGTCCCCACAGCCCTGGCCCACAAAACCTACAGGCACAGGTTCTTGGAGCCAAACCTGAGGACTGTACTGTACCTGGGATTTTTGCCCATTCCATTGGCCACAAACCTAGAAATAGGATGATGAAACCTCCAAAGTGCCCGGGGCCATCCCAATAGTGTTGACTGCCCAGGAAAAACAAGGGCGGTCTGACACCAGCTGAGCATCTACCTGCACTTAGACCCGTGGACAGATGTCCCCAGAGGTAAATTGGAATGAGCAGGCCCCTAGATCCTAATCGGATCCATTGCTTTGTTGTCCAGGCATCTCTCCTCAGAGGCCTGGATTCCATATAGCAGCATATGGCTGTTTCTTGAGGCACCCATCAGAACAAATCTCGTCTCCACATGGGAATCATGCACGTTGGAACTGTGTCAAAGCCTCTGGTTAGGAGAACCCTTCAGGGACGCTGTGCCACTGCCTCATTCCAAGTTCTCCATGGACACAAACCCACATTAGGACCCATCCACAAGAGAGTCCATTTCAACTCAACCCTCTCAGTTTCTCCCCCAGATCCAGCAGATCTAACATGTCTTGCCACTAGGACACAAGAGGAATGAGAGTCGGGCTTTCCAGCCATCCATCCTTAGAACCCTACTCGGAATCAATCCATATGGGAAGTCCTGGAGCCAACCAACAGGTCTCAATCGCCCTGCAGAAGAATCTTTATGGTTTGGAGCATCTCACAACTCCCATCGTGGGAAAAATTCCATGGCCTCGTTATCCACCACCTCTTCATGAAGAGGGCCATAAGGGACAGAAACTCCAACCTGAGCGTTCGTCAGATCCTCACCTGATTTCAGATGCACGAGATCTCGTTTCAGCTCTGCAGAGCGTACCTGCCATGCCCTCGCCCAGAAACCTAAGGTTGCTTGTGTTCTCAGACTTCTGTCCTCAACTCCTGGCCCACAAGCCCTCCAGTTTGGCAATTCCAGAACTACAATGCAGCCCTCTGCCTGCCGTCCAGAAGAAAAAACATTGCCCTCTGGGGCTAACCAGAATCCCCTGAAATATATGGGGAAAAATCCCTAGAAATACAGCAATAATCACTGGCTGCTCTTTATTGATCCAGATCCTGCAGTAGGCAAAGTAGATCTGGTTTTAGCCAGAGGATGATCTCCGTTTCTCTTCATGATCTGGCATTTCCTGCAAGCCAGGCATGGGGCTCTGCACTAGAGCTGAAAATGCTGGGTGGCCCTCACTGTCCCTTTTCTCTTCTCAAGGGGACATGGTGATAAACCTCCAAAGTGCATGTCCATGGTGCAGTGTGACAGGCTTTACCACAGGGAGATAAAAGACTGCCAAGGGTAGGTTGGAGCTGGGAAAAGCCACTTAGGAACAGATTTTCAGGGGAGGTGATAGACAAGGGCAAAGCGAAGAATGAGGATGAGTGTGTCAAGTTTCAAAGTGCCAGGAGGCAGCACAGTGCATTCGGGAAACTACAGCAAGTTCATTACAACCGACAGCTGATCTGGCAGCATCACCTGGGGATGGAGGCTGAGCCCCGGGGTTAACACTAGGGGTGAGATGGTTTTTGTATACTATGCCGAGGAGGTGAGGTTCTACACTGTGGGGGCACAGGGAGCTACCGGAGGATTTCAAATATCAGAATCGTAACCATAATAGAGTATTTAATTGCATCCTAGCTTTCATCAAGGGTAAGATGCACTATAGTTTATGTTTGACTAAGAAAGAGAAATGCTGACAGTTAAACTAGGATATGTCATCAAGTGCAACGTGAGTGCCACCTTAAGAGATATTAAAATGGGGGGGTGGAAAAATCTTAGAACTATAAATTGTGGTACTAGAATAATTAAGAAAAATAATACAAGAACACTTGGATCAACAAAAAAAATTGATTATTGCTTACCATGTGCCCCAAACTATATTAAGTCTCCAAACGTTTTATATCATTTGCAAGATCAGATATATATAAAATTACATTTAAAGTTTTTAAAATATCAGCAAATATTTTCATTTAAATGCAAATTTCAAAGAAAATGTACTTTTCCAATCACGACATTTTTATCCTACTGTTTTTTAATTTTGTCAAAAACAGATAAAATGTTTAGTGAGACTATAAATGTTTGATCGAAAAAAAATGATTAATAGATGTAGGTTCAAATTATTATGCTCCAGTAAAAATGATTTAGTCTTTGATGAACATCTGTTTGGTAATATGTTGTATCCAGATATAGTAAATTAATGAAATATATAAAATTATAGGGAAATGACACTTTCCGTTCCATTATGAGTAGAGCTTTTAAAATGCTATTTGTCACAACCTGTCATCTTGTCATTATGTAGCATTATGTAACATTTAAAAAATGTATACTCTTCACTTTGAAGATTTAGAAATCTAAAATATGACTTTCTATCGTTTGTGTGTTTCCATATTCTTTAATGCCAGTTTGAACAAATCCACATGCTTTGATTCGAAGGTAATAAATTCCTCTTATTTGGAAAAATGATGTTTTTTTTGTTCTCTCACCCTTAGCAGGTGGATTCATTTTTTAGCACACTTCAGAGTTATAATTTCAGGCTTATTAAAAACATTTTTATGATCTACATAGATGAATGAAACGTTTATTTTATTAAATTATTCGCCAAAAAATCTGTTATTTTTAAAAATGTATTTCCTTTAAGGGTTATTTTAGAGCATTCAGAGAGGATCTAGGAGTGTGGTATTATGCAATTTTTAAGTAGGTATGAAATGGTTATTTATATGATTGTTGCCCTGGGGAAGACTGAAAGGACAACCCGATCTATGGTTAAAAATTGGGGCCTGGGGGCATGGCAAGCCCAATATGCTGTCTCTCCATCCAGCCACTGAGAGGCCTTACCTGAGGACTGGGCTCAGGCTGAGGGTCACAATGTGTGTTTGTGACCAATGTGGCCCGCAAGCATGGGCGGGGCCTCATGGGCCACACAGGTTTCAACGACACTGAACCTTGGACAACATGCCAACCACAAGGTTTCTTGCCATGGGGAAAGAGTTCTGATGTCTGCATCATTTTCAAACCCGGGCCATGATTGGAGATAAGGTCTAGGTTCTGAAGCCTGAAAACCGAGGTTGAGAAGAGATGACGACCTAAGGCCATGACGGGTCCGATGTGCTCAGTGTGCGGCCAGCTGTCTAGGTGGGGCCAGGAAGTCCAGGCTCAGGCTGTGTCAGAAAGGGCATTAGTGCCCAGGTCAGCCTATATATTTGGGGTACAGCCGAATGGCGTGCCGCGTTTTTCCTCATTTGGGGATTCTGGGTAGCCCAGAGGGCAATGTTTTTCTTCTGGAGGGCAGGCAGAGTGCTGCATTGTAGTTCTGGATTGCCAAACTGGAGGGCTTGTGGGCCAGTAGTCTGAGGACGGAAGTCTGAGAAGCCAAGCTAGGCCTAGGTTTCTGGGTGAGGATATGGCAGGCACAATCTCCAGACCTGAATCGAGATCTCGTGCATCTGAAGTCAGGGCGAGGATCAGACGATTGCTCAGGTTAGACAATCTGTCCCTGATGGCCCCTTCTTGAAAGGGGGTGTGGATCACGAAGCCATGGGGGGTTTTCCCATGATGGGAGTTGTGAGAATCTCTCAAAAGCAAAGATTCTTCTGCAGGACAATTGAGACCTGTTAGTTGGCTCCTGGACAACGATTCCGAGCAGGGTTCTAAGGATGGATGGCTGGGTAGCCCACCTCGCATGCCAATTGTCTCCAAGCAACAAGACAGGTTAGATCTGCTGGATCTGTGGGAGCAACCGAGGAGGCTGAATTGAAATGGACTCTCCCGTGGATGTGTCCTAATATGATTTTTTGTCTATGGAGACCTTGGAATGAAGCGGTGTCACTGGGGCCCTGAAGGGTTCTCCTAAAGAGAGGCTTTCACACAGCTCCATCGTGCAAGTTTCCCATGTGTAGATGAGATTTGTTCGGATGGGTGACTCAAGAAACAGCCATATGCTGTTATTGAAATCCAGGCCTCTGAGGAGAGATGCCTGGAAACCAAATCAATGGATCCGATAGGTGCCTAGGGTCCTGTTCGTTCATTTTTACCTCTGGAGACATCATTCTACGGGTCTGAGTGACGGTAGGTGCTCAGATGGGCCCAGATTGCCCCTGTTTGTCCTGGGAAGCCACAAATATTGGGATGGCCTCAGGGAATTTGGAGGTTTATCCTCTTAGTTGGGTTGTGGCCATTGGAATAGGCACATACAATTCCCTTGGAGAGGAAAAGCACAGTCATCAGGTTTAGATCCAGGGGCCTGAGCCTGTAGGGTGTTTGGCCAGGGCTGTTTGGACAGTTGTCTGAAAACACAAACTCGGCTTATGTTTCGGGTCATAGGTATGGCTGGACTGATCTACAGACCATGAGGAGAACTCTTCGGGATATGAAAAAAGGGCGAGTGTGAGGCTCTTGCTCAAGTTTTTGTCTCTGGATATCGTGTCACTCATGGTCGTGATATTTCTGGGTGAATTCATGGAAAATGGACGATCCTTACTCTCTGGGGGTTTGGCCCTGTCCAAAGAGTTTGGGTTCATTCTGTGGGATGGAAGAAGTCCGTTGTTCTGTTGATGTTGGTTTGTTTTGTTTTGTTTTTCAACCTCAGGTGTCCCACCAAATGAGGGATTCCAGAGTAGAGCCCTGGGGAGGGGCGACTAACAACCAGAAATCTGGTTAAAAATTGGGGCCTAGGGACATGTCAAGCCCATTATGACATCTAATGGTCCAGCCACTGAGAGCACGTACTAGAGGACAGGACTCACGCTGAGGGTCACAATGCGTGTTTATGCCCTCGTCGCACTCAAGAATGGGCAGGGCCTCAGGGTGAGTGCTGGTCTCTCCTACACTGAACATTGGACAACATCCCAACCACAAGGTTTATTGCCATGGGTAAGGAAGAGTTCAGATTTCTGCATCACAGTCACCCCTGGGCAGTGATTAGAGGTAAGGTCTAGGTACTGAAGCCTGAAAACTGAGGTAGGGAAGAGATGATGACCTAAGGCCATGGCGGGTCTGACGTGCTCAGTGTGCGGTCAGCTGTCTGGGTGTTGGTCACGAGGTCCGGGCTCAGGTTTCAGACAGTGCATTAGTGCCCAGGTTCGACTATATATTTTGGGTGCATTCGAGTGCCGTGTAGGTTCTTATCTGAAGAACTCTTCAGGATATGAGGAATGAATGAGACTGAGGCGCGTGCTAGGCTTTTTTCTCTGGATTTTGTGTCAGAGATGGCCGTGGAATGTTGGGGAGGCCTCATGGGCCATGGATGAATCTTGCTCTCTGTGGACTTGGCCCGATCCCAATTGTTTTCCGTCAATCTGTTGGATGGGAGGACTACTTTCAGGTTTGTTACCTCAGGTGTCCCACCAAAAGAGGAATTCCAAATCAGAGCCCTGGGGAAGATTGAAGGGACAACCTGAACTATGGTTAAAAATTGGTGCCTAGGGACATGTCAAGCCCATTATGACATCTAATTGTCCAGCCACTGGGAGGACGTACTAGAGGACAGGGCTCTTGCTGAGGGTCAAAATGTGTGTTTATGTCCTCGTCGCACTCAAAAATGGGCGGGGCCTCAGGGGTGAGTGCTGGTTTCTCCTACACTGAACACATTGGAAAAATATGCCAACCACAAGTTTTCTTGCCATGGGTAAGGAAGAGTTCTGATTTCTGCATCACAGTCACCCCTGGGCAGTGATTGGAGGTAAGGTCTAGGTTCTGAAGCCTGAAAACTGAGGTAGGGAAGAGATGATGACCTAAGGCCGTGGCGGGTCTGATGTGCTCAGTGTGCTCAGCTGTCTGGGTGTTGGTCACGAGGTCCTGGCTCAGATTGTCAGACAGTGCATTAGTGCCCAGGTTCGACTATATATTTTGGGTGCATTCGAGTGCCGTGTAGGTTCTTATCTGAAGAACTCTTCAGGATGTGAGGAATGAATGAGACTGAGGCGCGTGCTAGGCTTTTTTCTCTGGATTTTGTGTCAGAGATGGCCGTGGAATGTTGGGGAGGCCTCATGGGCCATGGATGAATCTTGCTCTCGTGGACTTGGCCCGATCCCAATTGTTTTCCGTCAATCTGTTGGATGGGAGGACTACTTTCAGGTTTGTTACCTCAGGTGTCCCACCAAAAGAGGAATTCCAAATCAGAGCCCTGGGGAAGATTGAAGGGACAACCCGAACTATGGTTAAAAATTGGGGCCTAGGGACATGTCAAGCCCATTATGACATCTAATTGTCCAGCCACTGGGAGGACGTACTAGAGGACAGGTCTCTTGCTGAGGGTCAAAATGTGTGTTTATGTTCTCGTCGCACTCAAAAATGGGCGGGGCCTCAGGGTGAGTGCTGGTTTCTCCTACACTGAACATTGGAAAACATGCCAACCACAAGTTTTCTTGCCATGGGTAAGGAAGAGTTCTGATTTCTGCATCACAGTCACCCCTGGGCAGTGATTGGAGGTAAGGTCTAGGTTCTGAAGCCTGAAAACTGAGGTAGGGAAGAGATGATGACCTAAGGCCGTGGCGGGTCTGATGTGCTCAGTGTGCTCAGCTGTCTGGGTGTTGGTCACGAGGTCCTGGCTCAGATTGTCAGACAGTGCATTAGTGCCCAGGTTAGACTATATATTTTGGGTGCATTCGAGTGCCGTGTAGGTTATTATCTGAAGAACTCTTCAGGATATGAAGAATGAGCGAGTCTGAGGCGCGTGCTCAGGCTTTTGTCTCTGGATTTTGTATCAGCAATGGCCGTGGAATGTTGGGGAGGTCTCATGGGCCATGGACTAATGTTGCTCTCTGTGGACTTGGCCCGATACCAATTGTTTTCCGTCAATTTGTTGGATGAGAGGACTCCTTTCAGGTTTGTTACCTCAGGTGTCCCACCAAAAGAGGAATTCCAAAGCAGAGCCCTGGGGAAGAGTGAAGGGACAACCCGAACTACGGTTAAAAATTGGGGCCTAGGGGCATGGCAAGCCGAATATGCTGTCTCACCATCCAGCTACTGAGAGGCCTTACCTGAGGACTGGCCTCTGGCTGAGGGTCACAATATGTGTTTGTGACCAATGTGGCACGCAAGCCTGGGCGGGGCCTCATGGGCCACACTGGTTTGAACTACACCTAACCTTGGACAACATGCCAACCACAAGGTTTCCTCCATGGGGAAAGAGTTCTGATTTCTGCATCATTTTCAAACCCAGGCCGTGAATGGAGATGAGGTCTAGGTTCTGAAGCCTGAAAACCTGGGTTGAGAAGTGATGACGACCTAAGGCCATAGCGGGTCCAATGTGCTCAGTGTGCGGCCAGCTGTCTGGGTGGGGCCAGGAGGTCCAGGCTCAGGCTGTGTCAGAAAGGGCATTAGCGCTCAGGTCAGCCTATATATTTGGGATACAGCCGAATGGTGTGCAGGTTGATCCTCATTTGTGGTTTTGGGTAGCCCCAGATGGCAATGTTTTCCTTCTGGAGGGCAGGCAGAGGGCTGCATTGTAGTTCTGGATTGCCAAACTGGAGGGCTTGTGGGCCAGTACTCTGAGGACGGAAGTCTGAGAAGCCAAGCTAGGCCTAGTTTTCTGGGTGAGGATATGGAGACACAATCTAGAGACCTGAATCGAGATCTCGTGCATCTGATGTCAGAGCGAGGATCAGACGATCCCTCAGGTTGGACATTCTGTCCCTGATGGTCCCTTCTTGAAGGGGGGATGGATCACGAGGCCATGGGGTTTTTCCCACGATGGGAGTTCTGAGAAGCTCCCAACTGCCTACAGGCTCAGGCCCCTGGAGCCAAACCTGACGACTGTGCTTGCTCTCTCCAAGGGAATTGTATGGGCCCATTCCAATGTCCACAACCCTACTAATAGGATAAACCTCCAAAGTCCCTGTGGCCATCCCAATATTTGTGGCTTCCCAGGACAAACAGGGGCAATCTGGGCCCATCTGAGCACCTACCGGCACTCAGTCCTGTAGACTGATGTCCCCAGAGGTAAAAAGGAACGTACAGGCCCCTAGGCACCTATCGGATCCATTGGTTTGGCTTCCAGGCATCTCTCCTCAGAGGCCAGGATTTCAATAACAGCATATGGCTGTTTCTTGACTCACCCATCAGAACAAAACTCATCTACACATGGGAAACTTGCACGATGGAGCTGTGTGAAAGCCTCTCTTTAGGAGAACCCTTCAGGGCCCCAGGGCCACCGCTTCATTCCAAGGTCTCCATAGACACAAAATCATATTAGGACACATCCACGGGAGAGTCCATTTCAACTCAGCCTCCTCAGTTGCTCCCCCGATCCAGCAGATCTGACCTGTCTTGTTGCTTGGAGACAATTGGAATGCGAGCTGGGCTACCCAGCCATCCATCCTTAGAACCCTGCTCGGAATCGTTTTCCTGGAGCCAACCAACAGGTCTCCATTGTCCTGCAGAAGAATCTTTGCAGTTGGGAGCTTCTCACATCTCCCATCGTGGGAAAACCCCCATGGCCTCGTGATCCACCCCCACTTCAAGAATGGGCCATCAGGGACAGAATCTCCAACCTGAGCGATCGTCTGATCCTTGCCCTGACTTCAGATTCACGAGATCTTGATTCAGGTCTGGAGATTGTGCCTGCCATATCCTCACCAAAATCCTAGGCCTAGCTTGGGTTCTCAGACTTCTGTCCTCAGACTATTGACCCAAAAGCCCTGCAGATTGGCAATCCATACTACAATGCAGCACTCTGCCTGCCCTCCAGAAGAAAAACATTGCCCTCTGGGGCTACCAGAAACCCCAAATGAGGATCAACCTGCACGCAATTCGGCTGTACGCCAAATATATAGGCTGACCTGGGCACTTGCCCTTTCTGACACAGCCTGAGCCTGGACCTCCTGGCCCCACCCAGACAGCTGGCCGCACACTGAGCACATCGGACAAGCCATGGCCTTAGGTCTTCATCTCTTCTCAACCTCGGTTTTCAGGCTTCAGAATCTAGACCTTATCTCCAATCACGGCTCGGGTTTGAAAATGATGCAGAAATCAGAACTCTTTCCCCATGGCAAGAAACCTTGTGGTTGGCATGTTGTCGAAGGTTCAGTGTAGTTGAAACCAGAGTGGCCAATGTGGCCCCAACCATGGTTGCTGGCCACATTGGTTACAAACAGACATTGTGACCCTCAGCCTGAGCCCAGTCCTCAGGTAAGGCCTCTCAGTGGCTGGATGGAGAGACAGTATTTTGGGCTTGCCATGCCCCTAGGCCCCGATTTTTAACCGTAGTTCAGGTTGTAACTACACTCTTCCCCAGGGTTCTGCTTTGGAATTCCTCTTTTGTTGGGACACCTGAGGTAACAAACCTGAAAGGAGTCCTACCATCCAACAGATTGAGAAAAAAAACAGTTGGGATCGGGCCAAATCCACAGAGAGCAAGATTCGTCCATGGCCCATTAGGCTCCCCCCAACATTCCACGGCCATCGCTGATATAAAATCCAGAGACAAAAGCCTGTGCACGGGCCTCAGACTTGCTTCTTCTTCATATCGTGAAGAGTTCTTCAGATAAGAACTTACACGGCACTCGAATGCACCCAAAATATATAGTCTAACCTGGGCACTAATGCACTGTCTGACAACCTGAGCCCGGACCTCGTGACCAACACCCAGACAGCTGACTGCACACTGAGCACATGGACCCGCCATGGCCTTAGGTCATCATCTCTTCCCTACCTCAGTTTTCAGGCTTCAGAACCTAGACCTTATCTCCAATCACTGCTCAGGGGTGACGGTGATGCAAAATCAGAACTCTTCCTTACCCATGGCAAGAAACCTTGTGGTTGGCATGTTGTCCAACGTTCATGTAGGAGAAACCAGCATTCACCCAGAGGCTCCGCCCATTCTTGAGTGAGACGAGGGCATAAACACGCATTGTGACCCTCAGCGTGATTCCTGTCCTCTAGTACGTCCTCTCAGTGGCTGGACCAATAGATATCATAATGGGCTTGATAGGTCCCTTGGCCCCAATTTTTAACCAGATTTCTGGTTGTCCAGTCGCCCCTCCCCTGGGCTCTACTCTGGAATCCCTCATTTGGTGGGACACCTGAGGTTGAAAAACAAAACAAACAAATCAACAACAACAGAACAATGGACTTCTTCCATCTCACAGAATGAACCCAAACTCTTTGGACGGGGCCAAACCCCCAGAGAAAGACTCGTCCATTTCCCATGAAGTCAACCTGATATTTCACGACCATGAGTGACACGATATCCAGAGACAAAAACTTGAGCATGAGCCTCACACTCGCCCTTTTTTCATATACCGAAGAGTTCTCCTCATGGTCTGTAGATCAGTCCTGCCATACCTATGACCCGAAACATAAGCCGTGTTTGTGTTTTCAGACAACTGTCCAAACAGCCCTGACCTACACACCCTACAGGCTCAGGCCCCTGGAGCCAAACCTTACGACTGTGCTTGCCCTCTCCAAGGGAATTGTATGTGCCCATTCCAGTGGCCACAACCCAACTAAGAGGATAAACCTCCAAAGTCCCTGAGGTTATCCCAATATTTGTGGTTTCCCAGGACAAACAGGGGCAATCTGGGCCCTACTGAGCACCTACTGGTACTCAGATCCGTAGACTGATGTCCCCAGAGGTAAAAAGGAACGAACAGGCCCCTAGGCACCTATCGGATCCATTGCTTTGGCTTCCAGGCATCTCTCCTCAGAGGCCTGGATTTCAATAACAGCATATGGCTGTTTCTTGACTCACGCATCAGAACAAATCTCATCTACACGTGGGAAACTTCCACGATGGAGCTGTGTGAAAGCCTCTCTTTAGGAGAACCCTTCAGGGCCCCAGTGCCACCGCTTCATTCCAAGGTATCCATAGACACAAAATCGTATTAGGACAATCCACGGGAGAGCCCATTTCAACTCAGCCTCCTCGGTTGCTCCCCCAGATCAAGCAGATCTCACCTGTCTTGTTGCTTGGAAACAACTGTAATGTGAGGTGAGCTACCCAGACGTCCATCCTTAGAACCCTTCTCAGAATCGTTGTCGTGGAGCAAACCAACAGGTCTCAATTGTCCTGCAGAAGAATCTTTGCAGTTGGGAGCTTCTCACAACTCCCATCGTTGGAAAACGCCCATGGCCTCGTGATCCACCCCCCCTTCAAGAAGGGGCCATCAGGGACATAATGTCCAACCTGAGCGATCATCTGATCCTTGCCCTGACTTCAGAAGCACGAGATCTCGATTCAGGGCTGTAGATTGTGCCTGCCATATCCTCACGCAGAAACCTAAGCCTTTCTTGGGTTCTCAGACTTCCGTCCTCAGACTACTGGCCAACAAGCCCTCCAATTTGGCAATCCTAACTATAATGCAGCACTCTGCCTGCCCTCCAGAAGAAAAACTTTGCCCTCTGGGGCTACCCTGAAACCCCAATTGAGGATCAACCGGGCACGCAATTTGGCTGTACCCCAAATATATAGAATGACCTCAGCACTGATGCCCTTTCTGACAAAGCCTAAGCCTGGACCTCCTGGCCCCACACAGACAGCTGGCCGCACACTGACCACATCGGACCCGCCATGGCCTTAGGTCGTCATCTCTTCTCAACCATGGTTTTCAGGCATCAGAACCTAGACCTTATCTCCAATCACGGCCCGGGTTTGAAAATGATGCAGAAATCAGGATTCTTTCCCCATGGCAAGAAACCTTGAGTTTGGCATATTGTCCAAGGTTCAGTGTAGTTGAAACCAGTGTGGCCCATGAGGCCAGGCCATGCTTGCAGGCCACATTGGTCACAAACACACATTGTGACCCTCAGCCTGAGCCCAGTCCTCAGGTAAGGCCTCTCAGTGGATGAATGGAGAGACAGCATACCTGGCTTGCCGTGCCCGTAGGCCCCCATTTTTAAACCTAGTTCGGGTTGTGTCTTCACCCTTCCCCAGGGCTCTGCTTTGGAATTCCTCTTTTGGTGGGACACCTGAGGTAACAAACCTTAAAGGAGTCCTCTCATCCCAAAGATTGACGATAAACAATTGGGATTGAGCCAAATTCACAGAGAGCAAGATTCGTCCATGGCCCATGAGGCCTCCCCAACATTCCATGGCCATCGTTGATACAAAATCCAGAGACAAAAGCCTGAGAACGCGCCTCAGACTCGCTCATTCTTCATATCCTGAAGAATTCTTCAGATAAGAACCTACACGGCACTCAAATGCACCCAAAATATATAGTCTAACCTGGGCACTAATGCAATGTCTGACAACCTGAGCCCGGACCTCGTGACCAACACCCAGACAGCTGACCGCACACTGAGCACATCAGACCCGCCATGGCCTTAGGTCATCATAACTTCCCTACCTCAGATTTCAGGCTTCAGAACCTAGACCTTATCTCCAATCACTGCCCAGGGGTGACTGTGATGCAGAAATCAGAACTCTTCCTTACCCATGGCAAGAAACCTTGTGTTTTGCCTGTTGTCCAACGTTTAGTGTAGGAGAAACCAGCATCCACCCTGAGGCCCCGCCCATTCATGTGTGCGACTAGGGCATAAACACGCATTGTGACCCTCAGCCTGAGTCCTGTCCTCTAGTACGTCCTCTCAGTGGCTGGACCATTAGATGTCATAATGGGCTTGACATGTCCCTAGGCCCCAATTTTTTACCAGATTTCTGGTTGTACAGTCGCCCTTCCCCAAGGCTCTACTCCAGTATCCCTCATTTGGTGGGACACCTGAGGTTGAAAAAGAAAACAAAACAAATCAACAACAACAGAACAACGGACTTCTTCCATCCCACAGAATGACCCCAAACTCTTTGACTGGGCCAAACCCCCAGAGAGTAAGACTCGTCCATTTCCCATGAAGTCACCCGGAAATTTAACGACCATGTGTGACACGATATCCAGAGACAAAAACTTGAGCAAGAGCCTCACACTCACCCGTTTTTCATATCCCGAAGGGTTCTTCTCATGGTCTGTAGATCAGTCCTACCATACCTATGACCCGAAACATAAGCCGAGTTTGTGTTTTCAGACAACTGTCCAAACAGACCTAGCCTACACACCCCACAGGCTCAGGCCCCTGGAGCTAAACCTGACTACAGTGCGTGGCCTCTCCAAGGGAATTGTATGTGCCCATTCCAATGGCCACAACCCTACTAAAAGGATAAACTTAAAAATACCCTGAGGCCCTCCCAGTATTGTGGTTTCCCCGGACAAACAGGGGCAATCTGGGCCCATCTGAGCACCTACCTGCACTCAGACACGTAGACTGATGTCCACAGAGGTAAAAAGGAACGAAAAAGCCCCTAGGCACCTATCGGACCCTTTGCATTGGTTTCCAGGCTTCTCTCCTCAGAGGCCTGGATATCAATAACAGCATATGGCTGTTACTTGACTCACCCATCAGAAAAATCTCATCTACACATGGAAAACTTGCACAATGGAGCTGTCTGAAAGCCTCTCTTTAGGAGAACCCTTCAGGGCCCCAGTGCAACTGCTTTTTTCCAAGGTCTCCATAGACACAAATTCATATTAGGACACATGCACGGTACAGTCCATTTCAACTCAGCCTCCTCGTTTGCTCCCCCAAATCCAGCAGATCTAACCTGTCTTGTTGCTTTGAGACATTTGGAATGTGAGGTGTGCTACCCAGCCATCCATCATTAGAACCCTGCTCGGAATAGTTGTCCTGGAGCCAACCAACAGGTCTCCATTGTCCTGCAGAAGAATCTTTGCAGGTTGGAGCTTCTCACATCTCCCATCGTGGGAAAACCGACATGGCCTCGTGATCCACCCCCCCTTCAAGAAGGGGCCATCAGGGACAGAGTGTCCAACCTGAGCGATCATCTGATCATCGCCCTGACTTCAGATGCACCTGATCTCGATTCAGGTCTGTAGATTGTGCCTGCCATATCCTCACCCAGAAACCGAGGACTAGCTTTGGTTCTCAGACTTCCGTCCTCAGACTACTGGCCCACAAGCCCTCCAGTGTGGCAATCCAGAACTACAATGCAGCACTCTGCCTGCCCTCCAGAAGAAAAACATTGCCCTCTGGGGCTACCCAGAAACCCCCAATGTGGATCAACCTGCACGGCATTTGGGTGTACCCCAAATATATAGGCTGACCTGGGCACTAATGCCCTTTCTGACACAGCCTGAGCCTGGACCTCCGGGCCCCACCTAGACAACTGGCCGCACAATGAGCACATCGGACCCGCCATGGCCTTAGGTCGTCATCTCTTCTCAACCTCGGTTTTCAGGCTTCAGAACCTAGACCTCATCTCCAATCAAGGCCCGGGATTGAAAATGATGCAGAAATCAGAACTCTTTCCCCATGGCAAGAAACCTTGTGGTTGGCATGTTGTCCAAAGTTCACTGTAGTTGAAACCAGTGTGGCCCATGAGGCCCCGCCCATGCTTGCGGGCCACATTGGACAGAAACAAACATTGTGACCCTCAGCCTGAGACCAGTCCTCAGGAAAGGCCTCTCAGTGGCTGGATGGAGAGACAGCATACTGGGCTTGTCATTCCCCTAGGCCCCAATTTTTAACCGTAGTTCGGGTTGTCCCTTCACTCTTCCCCAGGGCTCTGCTTTGGAAATCCTCTTTTGGTGTGACACCTGAAGTATCAAACCTGAAAAGAGGCCTCCCATCCCACAGATTGACGAAAAACAATTCGGATCAGGCCAATCCACAGAGAGCAAGATTCGTCCATGGCCCATGAGGCCTCACCAATATTCCACGGCCATTGCTGATACAAAATCCAGAGACAAAAGCCTGAGCACGCGCCTCAGACTCGCTCATTCTTCATATCCTGAAGAGTTCTTCAGATAAGAACCTACACGGCACTCGAATGCACCCAAAATATATAGTGTAACCTGGGCACTAATGCACTGTATGACAACCTGAGCCCAGAGCTCGTAAACAACACCCTGACAGCTGACCGCACACTGAGCATATCAGACCCGCCATGGCTTTAGGTCATCATCTCTTCCCTAGCTCAGTTTTCAGGCTTCAGAACCTAGACCTTATCTCCAATCACTGCCCAAGGGTGACTGTGATGCAGAAATCAGAACTCTTCCTTACCCATGGCAAGAAATCTTGTGGTTGGCATTTTGTACAACGTTTAGTGTAGAAGAAACCAGCATTCACCCTGAGACCCCGCCCCTTCTCGAGTGCACCGAGGGCATAAACACGCATTGTGACCCTCAGCGTGATTCCTGTCCTCTAGTACATCCTCTCAGTGAATGGACCATTAGATGTCATAATGGGCTTGACAAGTCCCTAGGCCACAATTTTAACCAGATTTCTGGTTGTCCACTCGCCCCTCCCCAGAGCTCTACTCTGGAATCCCTCATTTTGTGGGACACCTGAGGTTGAAAAACAAAACAAAACAAATCAACAACAACAGAACAACGGACTTCTTCCATCCCACAGAATGACCCCAAACTCTTTGGACGGGGCCAAACCCCCAGAGAGTAAGACACGTCCATTTCCCATGAAGTCACCAGGAATTTCACGACCATGAGTGACACGATATCTAGAGACAAAAACTTGAGCAAGTGCTTCACACTCCCCCTTTATTCATATCCAGAAGTGTTCTCCTCATTGTCTGTAGATCAGTCCTGCCATACCTATGAACCGAAACATAAGCCGAGTCTGTGTATTCAGACAACTATCCCAAGAGCCCAGGCATACACACCGTACAGGCTCAGGCCCCTGGAGCCAAACCTGACTACTGTTTTTGCCCTCTCCAAGGGAATTGTATGTGCCCATTCCAATGGCCACAACCCTACTAATAGAATAAACCTCCAAAGTCCCTGAGCCCATTCCAATATTTGTGGCTTACCAGGTCAAACAGGGGCAATCTGGGCCAATATGAGCACTTACCTGCACTCAGACCAGTAGACTGAAGTCCCCAGAGGTAAAAAGGAACGAACAGGTCCCTAGGCACCTATCGGATCCATTGCGTTGTTTTCCAGGCATCTCTCCTCAGAGGCCTGGATTTCAATAACAGCATATGGCTGTTTCTGGACTCACCCATCAGAACAAATCTCATCTACACATGGGAAACTTGCACGATGGAGCTGTGTGAAAGCCTCTCTTTAGGAGAATCCTTCAGGGCCCCAGGGCCACCGCTTCATTCCAAGGTCTCCGTAGACACAAAATCATATAAGGACACATCCACGGGAGAGTCCATTTCAACTCAGCCTCCTCGGTTGCTCCCCCAGATCAAGCAGATCTAAACTGTCTTGTTGCTTGGAGATAATTGGAATGCGAGGTGGGCTAGCCAGCACTCCATCCTTAGAACCCTGCTCGGAATCGTTGTCCTGGAGTCAACCAACAGGTCTCAATTGTCCTGCAGAAGAATCCTTGCAGTTGGGAGCTTCTCACTACTCCCATCGTGGGAAAACCCTCATGGCCTCGTGATCCACCCCCCTTTTCAAGAAGGGGACATCAGGGACAGAATTTCCAACCTGAGCGATCGTCTGATCCTCGCCCTGACTTCAGACACACGAGATCTCGATTCAGGTCTGTAGATTTTGCCTGCCACATCCTCACTCAGAAACCTAGGCCTAGCTTGGTTTCTCAGACTTCCGTCCTCAGACTACTGGCCCACTAGCCCTCCAGTTTGGCAATCCAGAACTACAATGCAGCACTCTGCCTGCCCTCCAGAAGAAAAACATTGCCCTCTGGGGCTACCCAGAAACCCCCAATGAGGATCAACCTGCACGCCATTCGGCTGTACCCCAAATATATAGGCTGACCTGGGCACTATTCCCTTTCTGACACAGCCTGAGCCTGGACCTCCTGGCCCCACCTAAACAGCTGGCTGCACACTGAGCACATCGGACCCGCCATGGCCTTAGGTCCTCATCTCTTCTCAACCTCGGTTTTCAGGCTTCAGAACCTAGACCTTATCTCCAATCACTGCACTGGTTTGAAAATGATGCAGAAATCAGAACTCTTTCCCCATGACAAGAAACCTTGTGGTTGGCATGTTGCCCAAGGTTCAGTGTAGTTGAAACCAGTGTTGACCATGAGGCCCCGCCCATGCTTGCGGGCCACATTGGTTCACAAACACACATTGTGAACTTCAGCCTGAGCCCAGTCCTCAGGAAAGGCCTTTCAGTGGCTGGATGAAGAGACAGCATATCGGGCTTGCCATGCCCCTAGGCCCCAATTTTTAACCATAGTTCGGGTTGTCCCTTCACTCTTCCCCAGGGCTCTGCTTTGGAATTCCTCTTTTGGTGGGACACCTGAGGTTTCAAAACTGAAAGAGGCATCCCATCCCACAGATTGACGAGAAACAATTGGGATCAGGCCAAATCCACAGAGAGCAAGATTCGTCCATGGCCCATGAGGCCTCCCCAACATTCCACGGCCATCGCTGATACAAAATCCAGAGACAAAAGCCTGAGCACGCGCCTCAGTCTCGCTCATTGTTCATATCCTGAAGAGTTCTTCAGATAAGGACCTACATGGCACTCGAATGCACCCAAAATATATAGTCTAACCTGGGCACTAATGCACTGTCTGACAACCTGAGCCCGGACCCCGTGACCAACACCCGGACAGCTGACCGCACACTGAGCACATCAGAACCGCCATGGCCTTAGGTCATCATCTCTTCCCTACCTCAGTTTTCAGGCATCAGAACCTAGACCTTATCTCCAATCACAACCCATGGGTGACTGTGATGAAAAAATCAGAACTCTTCCTTACCCATGGCAAGAAACCTTGTGGTTGGCATGTTGTCCAACGTTCAGTGTAGGAGAAACCAGCATTCACCCTGAGGCTCCGCCCATTTGAGTGAAACGAGGGCAGATGCACGCATTGTGACCCTCAGCGTGAGTCCTGTCCTCTAGTACGTCCTCTCAGTGGCTGGACCCTTAGATGTCATAAAGGGCTTGACATGTCTCTAGGCCCTAATTTTTAACCAGATTTCTGGTTGTCCAGTCGCCCCTTCCCAGGGCTCTACTCTGGAATCCCTCATTTGGTGGGACACCTGAGGTTGAAAAACAAAACAAAACAAATCAACAACAACAGAACAACGGACTTCTTCCATCCCACAGAATGACCCCAAACTCTTTGGACGGGGCCAAATCCCCAGAGAGTAAGACTCGTCCATTTCCCATGAAGTCACCCGGAAATATCACGACCATGAGTGACACGATATCCATAGACAAAAACTTGAGCAAGAGCCTCACACTCTCCCTTTTTTCATATCCAGAAGAGGTCTCCTCATGGTCTGTAGATCAGTCCTGCCATACATATGACCCGAAACATAAGGCGAGTTTGTGTTTTCAGACAACTAGCCAAACAGCCCTGGCATACACACCCTACAGGCTCAGGCCCCTGGAGCCAAACCTGGCGACTGTGCTTGCCCTCTTCAAGGGAATTTATGTGCCCATTCCAATGCCCACAACCCTACTAAGGGATAAACCTCCAAAGTCCCTGAGGCCATCCCAATATTTGTGGCTTCCCAGGACAATCAGGGGCAATCTGGGCACATCTGAGCACCTACCGGCACTCAGACCCGTAGACTGATGTCCCCAGAGGTCAAAAGGAATGAACAGGCCCCTTGGCACCTATCGGATCCATTTCTTTGGTTTCCAGGCATCTCTCCTCAGAGGCCTGGATTTCAATAACAGCATATGAATGTTTCTGGACTCACCCATCAGAACAAATCTCATCTACACGTGGGAAACTTGCATGATGGAGCTGTGTGAATTCCTCTCTTTAGGAGAACCCTTCAGGGCCCCAGTGCCACCGCTTCATTCCAAGTTCTCCATAGTCACAATATCATATTAGGACTCATCCACGGGAGAGTCCATTTCAACTCAGCCTCCTCGGTTGCTCTCCCAGATTCCAGCAGATCTATCCTGTCTTGTTGTTTGGAGACAATTGGAATGCGAGGTGGGCTACCCAGGCATCCATCCTTAGAACCCTGCTCGGAATCGTTGTCCTGGAACCAACCAACAGGTCTCAATTGTCCTGCAGAAGAATCTTTGGAGTTGGGAGCTTCTCACAGCTCCCCTCGTGGGAAAACCCCCGTGGCCTCGTGATCCACCCGGCCTTCAAGAAGGGGCCATCAGGGACAGAATGTCCAACCTGAGTGATCGTCTGATCCTCGCCCTGACTTCAGATGCACGAGATCTTGATTCAGGTTGGTCTGTGGATTGTGCCTGCCATATCCTCACCCAGAAATTTAGGCCTAGCTTGGATTCTCAGACTTCCGTCCTCAGACTACTGGCCCACAAGCCCTCTAGTTTGGAAATCCAGAACTACAATGCAGCACTCTGCCTGCCCTCCAGAAGAAAAACATTGCCCTCTGGGCTACACAGAAACCACAAATGAGGATCAACCTGCACGCCATTTGGTTGTACCCCAAATATATAGGCTGACCTGGGCACTAATGCCCTTTCTGACACAGCCTGAGCCTGGACCTCCTGGCCTCACCCAGACAGCTGGCCTCACAATGAGCACATCGGACCCGCCATGGCCGTAGGTCATCATCTCTTCTCAACCTCGGTTTTCAGTCTTCAGAACCTAGACCTTATCTCCAATCACGGCCCGGGTTTGAAAATGATGCAGAAATCAAAAATCTTTCCCCATGGCAACAAACCTTGTGGTTGGCATGTTGTCCAAGTTTCAGTGTAGTTGAAACCAGTGTGGCCCATGAGGCCCCGCCCATGCTTGCGGGCCACATTGGTCACAACTCACATTGTGACCCTCAGCCTGAGCCCAGTCCTCAGGTAAGGCCTCTCAGTGGCTGGATGGAGAGACAGCATATTGGGCTTGCCATGCCCCTAGGCCCCAATTTTTAACCATAGTTCGGGTTGTGTCTTCACTCTTCCCCAGGGCTCTGCTTTGGAATTCCTCTTTAGGTGGGACACCTGAGGTAACAAACCTGAAAGGGGTCCTCCCATCCCACAGATTGACAAAAACAATTGGGATCGGGCCAAATCCACAGAGATCAAGATGCATCCATGGCCCATGAGGCCTTCCCAACTTTCCACGGCCATGGCTGATAAAAAATCCAGAGACAAAAGCCTGAGCACGCGCCTCAGACTCGCTCATTCTTCATATCCTGAAGAGTTCTTCAGATAAGAACCTACACGGCACTCGAATGCACCCAAATATATAGTCTAACCTGGGCACTAATGCCCTGTCTGACAACCTGAGCCCGGACCTCCTGACCAACACCCAGACAGTTGACCGCACACTGAGCACATCAGAGCCGCCATGGCCTTAGGTCATCATCTCTTCCCTACCTCAGTTTTCAGGCTTCAGAACCTAGACCTTATATCCAATCACTGCCCAGGGGTGACTGTGATGCAGAAATCAGAACTCTTCCTTACCCCTGGCAGGAAACCTTGTGGTTGGCATGTTGTCCAACGTTCAGTGTAGGAGAAACCAGCATTCACCATGAGGCCCCGCCCAACCTTGAGTGCGAAGAGGGCATAAACACGCATTGTGACCCTCAGCGTGAGTCCTGTCCTCTAGTAAGTCCTCTCAGTGGCTGGACCATAGGATGTCATAATGTGCTTGACATGTCCCTAGGCCCCAATTTTTAACCAGAATTCTGGTTGTCCAGTCGCCCCTTCCCAGGGCTCTACTCTGGAATCCCTCATTTGGTGGGACACCTGAGGTTGAAAAACAAAACAAAACAAATCAACAACAACAGAACAACGGACTTCTTCCATCCCACAGAATGACCCCAAACTCTTTGGACGGGGCCAAATCCCCAGAGAGTAAGACTCGTCCATTTCCCATGAAGTCACCCGGAAATATCACGACCATGAGTGACACGATATCCATAGACAAAAACTTGAGCAAGAGCCTCACACTCTCCCTTTTTTCATATCCAGAAGAGGTCTCCTCATGGTCTGTAGATCAGTCCTGCCATACATATGACCCGAAACATAAGGCGAGTTTGTGTTTTCAGACAACTAGCCAAACAGCCCTGGCATACACACCCTACAGGCTCAGGCCCCTGGAGCCAAACCTGGCGACTGTGCTTGCCCTCTTCAAGGGAATTTATGTGCCCATTCCAATGCCCACAACCCTACTAAGGGATAAACCTCCAAAGTCCCTGAGGCCATCCCAATATTTGTGGCTTCCCAGGACAATCAGGGGCAATCTGGGCCCATCTGAGCACCTACCAGCACTCAGACCCGTAGACTGATGTCCCCAGAGGTCAAAAGGAATGAACAGGCCCCTTGGCACCTATCGGATCCATTTCTTTGGTTTCCAGGCATCTCTCCTCAGAGGCCTGGATTTCAATAACAGCATATGAATGTTTCTGGACTCACCCATCAGAACAAATCTCATCTACACATGGGAAACTTTGCATGATGGAGCTGTGTGAATTCCTCTCTTTAGGAGAACCCTTCAGGGCCCCAGTGCCACCGCTTCATTCCAAGTTCTCCATAGTCACAATATCATATTAGGACTCATCCACGGGAGAGTCCATTTCAACTCAGCCTCCTCGGTTGCTCTCCCAGATTCCAGCAGATCTATCCTGTCTTGTTGTTTGGAGACAATTGGAATGCGAGGTGGGCTACCCAGGCATCCATCCTTAGAACCCTGCTCGGAATCGTTGTCCTGGAGCCAACCAACAGGTCTCAATTGTCCTGCAGAAGAATCTTTGGAGTTGGGAGCTTCTCACATCTCCCCTCGTGGGAAAACCCCCGTGGCCTCGTGATCCACCCCGCCTTCAAGAAGGGGCCATCAGGGACAGAATGTCCAACCTGAGCGATCGTCTGATCCTCGCCCTGACTTCAGATGCACGAGATCTTGATTCAGGTTGGTCTGTGGATTGTGCCTGCCATATCCTCACCCAGAAATTTAGGCCTAGCTTGGATTCTCAGACTTCCGTCCTCAGACTACTGGCCCACAAGCCCTCTAGTTTGGAAATCCAGAACTACAATGCAGCACTCTGCCTGCCCTCCAGAAGAAAAACATTGCCCTCTGGGCTACACAGAAACCACAAATGAGGATCAACCTGCACGCCATTTGGTTGTACCCCAAATATATAGGCTGACCTGGGCACTAATGCCCTTTCTGACACAGCCTGAGCCTGGACCTCCTGGCCTCACCCAGACAGCTGGCCTCACAATGAGCACATCGCACCCGCCATGGCCGTAGGTCATCATCTCTTCTCAACCTCGGTTTTCAGTCTTCAGAACCTAGACCTTATCTCCAATCACGGCCCGGGTTTGAAAATGATGCAGAAATCAAAAATCTTTCCCCATGGCAACAAACCTTGTGGTTGGCATGTTGTCCAAGTTTCAGTGTAGTTGAAACCAGTGTGGCCCATGAGGCCCCGCCCATGCTTGCGGGCCACATTGGTCACAAACTCATATTGTGACCCTCAGCCTGAGCCCAGTCCTCAGGTAAGGCCTCTCAGTGGCTGGATGGAGAGACAGCATATTGGGCTTGCCATGCCCCTAGGCCCCAATTTTTAACCGTAGTTCGGGTTGTGTCTTCACTCTTCCCCAGGGCTCTGCTTTGGAATTCCTCTTTAGGTGGGACACCTGAGGTAACAAACCTGAAAGGGGTCCTCCCATCCCACAGATTGACGAAAAACAATTGGGATCGGGCCAAATCCACAGAGATCAAGATGCGTCCATGGCCCATGAGGCCTCCCCAACTTTCCACGGCCATGGCTGATAAAAAATCCAGAGACAAAAGCCTGAGCACGCGCCTCAGACTCGCTCATTCTTCATATCCTGAAGAGTTCTTCAGATAAGAACCTACACGGCACTCGAATGCACCCAAATATATAGTCTAACCTGGGCACTAATGCCCTGTCTGACAACCTGAGCCCGGACCTCCTGACCAACACGCAGACAGTTGACCACACACTGAGCACATCAGACACGCCATGGCCTTAGGTCATCATCTCTTCCCTACCTCAGTTTTCAGGCTTCAGAACCTAGACCTTATATCCAATCACTGCCCAGGGGTGACTGTCATGCAGAAATCAGAACTCTTCCTTACCCCTGGCAGGAAACCTTGTGGTTGGCATGTTGTCCAACGTTCAGTGTAGGAGAAACCAGCATTCACCATGAGGCCCCGCACAACCTTGAGTGCGAAGAGGGCATAAACACGCATTGTGACCCTCAGCGTGAGTCCTGTCCTCTAGTAAGTCCTCTCAGTGGCTGGACCATAGGATGTCATAATGGGCTTGACATGTCCCTAGGCCCCAATTTTTAACCAGATTTATGGTTGTCCAGTCGCCCCTTCCCAGGGCTCTACTCTGGAATCCCACATTTTGTGGGACACCTGAGGTTGAAAAACAAAACAAAACAAATCAACAACAACAGAACAAAGGACTTCTTCCATCCCACAGAATGACCCCAAACTCTTTGGACGAGACCAAACTCCCAGAGAGTAAGACTCGTCCATTTCCCATGAAGTCAACCGGAAATTTCACGACCATGAGTGACACGATATCCAGAGATAAAAACTTGAGCAAGAGCCTCATACTCGCCCTTTTTTCATATCCCGAAGAGTTCTCCTCATGGTCTGTACATCATTCCTGCCATACCTATGACCCGAAACATAAGCCGAGTTTGTGTTTTCAGACAACTCTCCAAACAGCCCTGGCCTACACACCCTACAGGCTCAGGCCCCTGGAGCCAAATCTGACGACTGTGCTTGCCCTCTCCAAGGGAATTGTATGTGCCCATTCCAATGGCCACAACCCTACTAATAGGATAAACCTCCAAAGTCCCTGAGGGTATCCCAATATTTGTGGCTTCCCAGGACAAACAGGGGCAATCTGGGCCCATCTGAGCACCTACCGGTACTCAGACCCGGAGACTGATGGCCCCAGAGGTAAAAAGGAACGAACAGGCCACTAGGCATCTTTCGGATCCATTGCTTTGGTTTCCAGGCATCTCTCCTCAGAGGCCTGGATTTCAATAACAGGATATGGCTGTTTCTTGACTCACCCATCAGAACAAATCTCATCTACACATGGGAAACTTGCACGATGGAGCTGTGTAAAATCCTCTCTTTAGGAGAACCCTTCAGGGCCCCAGTGCCACCGCTTCATTCCAGGTGTCCGTAGACACATAATCATATTAGGACACATCCACGGGAGAGTCCATTTCAACTCAGCCTCCTTGGTTACTCTCCCAAATCCCGCAGATCTAATCTGTCTTGTTGCTTGGAGACAATTGGAATTCGAGGTGGGCTACCCAGCCATCCATCCTTAGAAACCTGCTCGGAATCGTTGTCCTCGATCCAAACAACAGGTCTCAATTGTCCTGCAAAGAATCTTTGCATTTGGGAGCTTCTCACAACTCCCATCGTAGGTAAACACCCATGGCCTCGTGATCCACCCTCCTTCAAGAAGGGGCCATCAGGGACAGAATGTCCAACCTGAGCGATCGTCTGATCCTCGTCCTGACTTCAGATGCAGAAGATCTAGATTCTGGTCTGTAGATTGTGCCTGCCATATCCTCACCCAGAAACCTAGGCCTAGCTTGGTTTCTCAGACTTCCGTCCTCAGACTACTGGCCCAAAAGCCCTCCAGTTTGGCAATCCAGAACTATAATGCAGCACTCTGCCTGCCCTCCAGAAGAAAAACATTGCCCTCCGGGGCTACCCAGAAACCCCAAATGAGGATCAACCTGTACGCCATTCGGCTGTACCCCAAATATATAGGCTGACGTTGGCACTAATGCCCTTTCAAACACATCCTGAGCCTGGACCTCCTGGCCCTACCCAGACAGCTGGACGCACACTGAACACATCGGACCCGACATGGCCTTAGGATGTCATCTCTTCTCAACCTCGGTTTTCAGGCTTCAGAACCTAGACCTTATCTCCAAACACGGCCCGGGTTTGAAAATGATGCAGAAATCAGATCTCTTTCCCCATGGCAAGGAACCTCGTGGTTGCCATGTTGTCCAAGGCTCAGTTTAGTTGAAACCAGTGTGGCCCATGAGGCCCCCCCATGCTTGCGGGCCATATTGGTCACAAACACACATTGTGACCCTCAGCCTGAGTCCAGTCCTCAGGTAAGGCCACCCAGTGGCTGGATGGAGAGACAGCATATTGGGCTTGCTATGCCCCTAGGCCCCAATTTTTAACCATAGTTCGAGTTGTCCCTTCACTCTTCCCCAGGGATCTGCTTTGGAATTCCTCTTTTGGTGGGACACCTGAGGTAGCAAACCTAAAAGGTGTCATCCCATGCCACAGATTGACCAATAACAATTGGTATCGGGCCAAATCCACAGAGAGCAAGATTCGTCCATGGCCCATGAGGCCTCCCCAATATTCCACGGCCATCGCTGATAAAAAATCCAGAGATAAAAGCCTGAGCACGCGCCTCAGACTCGCTCATTCTTCATACCTGAAGAGTTCTTCAGATAAGAACCTACACGGCACTGGAATGCACCCAAAATATATAGTCTAACCTGGGCACTAATGCACTGTCTGACAACCTGAGCCCGGACCTTGTGACCAACATCCAGACAGCTGACCGCACACTGAGCACATCACACCTGCCATGGCCTTAGGTCATCATCTCTTCCCTACCTCAGTTTTCAGACTTCAGAACCTAGACCTTATCTCCAATCACTGCCCAGGGGTGACTGTGATGCAGAAATATGAACTCTTCCTTACCCATGGCAAGAAACCTTGTGGTTGGCATGTTGTCCAACGTTCAGTGTAGGAGAAACAAGCATTCACCCTGAGGCCCCGCCCAACCTTGAGTGCGACGAGGGCATAAACACGCATTGCGACCATCAGCGTGAGTCCTGTCCTCTAGTATCCTCTCAGTGGCTGGAACATTAGATGTCATAATGGGCTTGGCATGTCCCTAGGCCCCAATATTTAACCATATTTCTGGTTGTCTAGTCGCCCCTTCCCAGGGCTCTACACTGGAATCCCTCATTTGGTGGGACACTTGAGGTTGAAAAACAAATCAAAACAAATCAAGAAAAACAGAACAACGGACTTCTTCCATCCCCCAGAATGATCTCAAACTCTTTGGATGGGGCCAAAACCCCAGAGAGTAAGACTCGTCCATTTCCCATGAAGTCACCCGGAAATTTCACAACCATGAGTGACACCATATCCAGAGACAAAAACTTGAGCAAGAGCCTCACCCTCGACCTTTTTTCATATCCCGAAGAGTTCTCCTCATGGTCTGTAGATCAGTCCTGCCATACCTATGTTCCGAAACATAAGCCGAGTTTGTGTTTTCAGACAACTGTCCAAACAGCCCTGTCCTACACACCCTACAGGCTCAGGCCCCTGGAGCAAAACCTTACGACTGTGCTTGCCCTCTCCAAGGGAATTGTATGTGCCCATTTCAATGGCCACAACCCTACTAAGAGGATAAACCTCCAAAGTCCCTGAGGCCATCCCAATATTTGTGGCATCCCAGGACAAACAGGGGCAATCTGGGCCCATCTGAGCACCTACCAGCACTCAGAACCAGAGACTGATGGCCCCAGAGGTAAAAAGGAACGAACAGGCCCCTAAGCACCTTTCGGATCCATTGCTTTGGTTTCTAGGCATATCTGCTCAGAGGCCTGGATTTCAATAACAGCATATGGCTGTTTCTTGACTCACCCATCAGAACAAATCTCATCTACACATGGGAAACTTTCATGATGGAGCTGTGTGAAAGCCTCTCTTTAGGAGAACCCTTCAGGGCCCCAGTGGCACCGCTTCATTCCAAGGTCTCCGTAGACAAAAAATCATATTAGGACACATCCACGGGAGAGTCCATTTCAACTCAGCCTCCTCGGTTGCTCCCCCACATCCAGCAGATCTGACCTTTCTTGTTGTTTGGAGACAATTGTATTTCGAGGTGGTTACCCAGCCATCCATCCTTAGAACCCTGCTCGGAATCGTTGTCCTCGATACAAACAACAGGTCTCAATTGTCCTGCAGAAGAATCTTTGCAGTTGGGAGCTTCTCACAACTCCCATCGTGGGAAAACACCCATGGCCTCGTGATCCACCCCCCCTTCAAGAAGGGGCCATGAGGGACAGAATGTCGAACCTGAGCAATCGTCTGATCCTCGCCCTGACTTCAGATGCACGAGATCTCGATTCAGGTCTGTAGATTGTGCCTGCCATATCCTCACCCAGAAATCTAGGCCTAGCTTCGTTTCTCAGACTTCCGTCCTCAGACTACTGGCCCACAAGCCCTCCAGTTTGGCAATCTAGAACTTCAATGCAGCACTCTGCCTGCCCTCCAGAAGAAAAACATTGCCCTCTGGGGCTACCCAGAAACCCCAAATGAGGATCAACCTGCACGCCATTAGGCTGTACCCCAAATATATAGGCTGACCTGCGCACTTATGCCCTTTCTGACACAGCCTGAGCCTGGACCTCCTAGCCCCACCCAGACAGCTGGCCTCACACTGAGCACATCAGACCCGCCATGCCTTAGGTCGTCATCTCTTCTCAACCTCGGTTTTCAGGCTTCAGAACGTAGACCTTATCTCCAATCACGGCCCAGGTTTGAAAATGATGCAGAAATCAGAACACTTTCTCCATGGCAAGAAACCTTGTTGTTGGCATGCTGTCCAAAGTTCAGTTTAGTTGAAACCAGTGTGGCCCATGTGGCCCCGCCCATGCTTGCGGGCCACATAAGTCACAAACACACATTGTGACCCTCAGCATGAGCCCAGTCCTCAGGTAAGGCCTCTCAGTGGCTGGATGGAGAGACAGCATATTGGGCTTCCCATGCCCCTGGGCCCCAATTTTTAACCATATTTCGGGTTGTCCCTTCACTCTTCCCCTGGGCTCTGCTTTGGAATTCCTCTTTGGGTGGGACACCTGAGGTAACAAACCTGAAAGGAGTCCTCCCATCCCACAGATTGACGAAAAGCAATTGGGATCGGGCCAAAACCACAGAGAGCAAGATTCGTCCATGTCTCATGAGGCGTCCCCATCATTCCACGGCCATCGCTGATACAAAATCCAGAGACAAAAGCCTGAGCACGCGCCTCAGACTCGCTCATTCTTCATATCCTGAAGAGTTCTTCAGATAATAACCTACACGGCACTCGAATGCACCCAAATATATAGTCTAACCTGGGCACTAATGCACTGTCTGACAACCTCAGCCCGGACCTCGTGACCAACACCCAGACAGCTGACCGCACACTGAGCTCATCAGACCCTACATGGCCTTATGTCATCATCTCTTCCCTACCTCAGTTTTCAGGCTTCAGAACCTAGACCTTATCTCCAATCACTGCCCAGGGGTGACTGTGATGCAGAAATCAGAACTCTTCCTTACCCATGGCAAGAAACCTTGTGGTTGGCATGTTGTCCAAAGTTCAGTGTAGGGGAAACCAGCATTCACCCTAAGGCCCCGCCCATTCTTCAGTGCGACGGGGGCATAAACACGCATTGTGACCCTCAGCGTGAGTCCTGTCCTCTAGTACATCCTCTCAGTAGCTGGACCATTAGATGTCCTAATGGCCTTATCATGTCCCTAGGCCCCAATTTTTAACCAGATTTCTGGTTGTCCAGTCGCCCATCCCCAGCGCTCTACTCTGGAATCCCTCATTTGGTGGGACACCTGAGGTTGAAAAACAAAACAAAAACAAATCAACAACAACAGAACAACGGACTTCTTCCATCCCACAGAATGACCCCAAACTCTTTCGACGGGGCCAAACCCCCAGAGAGTAAGACTCGTCCATTTCCCATGAAGTCACCCGGAAATTTCACAACCATGAGTGACACCATATCCAGAGACAAAAACTTGAGCAAGAGCCTCACACTCGCCCTTTTTTCATATCCAGAAGAGTTCTCCTCATGGTCTGTAGAACAGTCCTGCCATACCTATGACCCGAAACATAAGCCGAGTTTGTGTTTTCAGACAACTGTCCAAACAGCCCTGGCCTACACACCCTACAGGCTCAGGCCCCTGGAGCCAAACCTGACGACTGTGCTTGCCCTCTCCAAGGGAATTGTATGAGTCCATTCCAATGGCCACAACCCTAGTAATAGGATAAACCTCCAAGTCCCTGAGGCCATCCCAATATTTGTGGCTTTCCAGGACAAACAGGGGCAATCTGGGCCCATCTGAGCACCTACCGGCACTGAGACCCGTAGACTGATGTCCCCAGAGGTAAAAAGGAAGGGACAGGCCCATAGGCACCTATCGGATCTATTGCTTTGGTTTCCAGGCATCTCTCCTTTGAGATCCTTAGAACCCTTAGAACCCTGCTCGTGTGTCGTTCCTTATCCTTGAGCCATCCAACAGTTTTCGACTTTCCCACAGGAGTCCTTGTTCATGGACCACCTCACAACTCATATCATGGAAAGCTTCCAAGGTCACATGATGCCCCCAATCTTCATGAAGTCAGATCATGGAAAGAAACTCCAACCTGAGCCAACGGCTGATCTTCGCCTTGACTTCAGATGCATGAGATCTTGATTAAGCTCTTCAGAGTGCACCTGCTGTGCCCTCACCCCAAAACCTAAGCATAGCTAGTGTTCTCAGACTTCCGTCCTCACTCTCCTAGACCACACGCCCTCCATTTTGGGATTTCTGATGACACAGTGCTGCACTCTGCCTGCCCTCTAGAAGAAAAACGTTGCCCTATGGGTCTACCCAGAAACCTCAAATGAGGATAAACCTGCATGCCACTCAACTGTACACCAATTATATAGTCTAGCCTATGCACTAATGCCCTGTCTGACACAACCTGAGGCCTGAATTCCCAAACGACACCCAGACAGCTTGCCGTACACTGAGAACATCTGAACCGCCATGGCCTTAGGTTGCCATCTCTTTCCAACCTGGTTTTCAGGCTACAGAAATCTAGACCTTATCTCTACTCATTTCCCATGGGTGAACGTGATGCAGAAATCATAACTCCTCCTTCCCTCTCGGCAGAATCATGTCGTTGGCATCTTATCCAAAGTTCAGTGTAGGACCCCTGTAGGGCCTACAGGTGTAGTAGTAGGGCCCCTGAGGGTAGTGTAGGGTCCCTGAGGCCCTGCCCATGCTTAAGAGCTGCGGTGGGCACAAACACACATTGGGACCCTCAGTTTGAGCCCTGTCCTCAAGTAAAGACTCTCAGTGGCTGGACCATGAGCCCGCATATGGGGCCTGCCATGCCCCAAGTCACCCAATCTTAACCAAAGGTAGAGACATCTAGTCACCCCTACTCAGGGCTCTGCTCTGGAATCCCTCTTTGGTGGGACATTTGAGGTAAGTAAACACAGAAAGGATTCCTCCCACCCACAGAATAACCCCAATCACTTGGGATCAGGCCATCCCCAGAAAGAAAGACTCGTCCATGGCCCATGAGGCCAGCCCGACATTCCACGGCCACTATTGACACAAAATCCAGAGACATAAGCCTCACCCTTAGGTCATAGCCCAAAAAATTCTCCTCATAGTCTGTAGATCGGGCCTGCCATACCTACGTCCTCAAACCGTGTTTTCAGACTTCTATCCTGACATCCCTGTCCCACACACCATCCAGGCTGAGGCTCCTGGAGCCACAGCTCAGGACTGTGCCTGCCCTCTCCAAGGAAATTCTTCCCATTCCATTGGCCACAACCCTACAGATTAGGAGAAACCACCAAAGTCCCAGAGGCCATTCCAATAGTGTAGGCTGTCCAGTACAAAGAGGGGTGATCTGTCACAAGCTGAGCAACGACCTCAACTCACCCGTAGACAGATATCCCAAGAGAAAGGTATTAAACTGCACAGGCCCCTAGAACGTAATTGGTTCCATTGCTTTTGTTTCTAAGCATCTCTCCTCAGAGGCCTGTTTTTCAATACCAGCATATGGGGGATTCCAGAGATACCAAGCAGAACAAATCTTGTCTCCACATGGGAAACTTATCCTTTGGAGCTCTGTAAAATCCTCCAGTTAGGAGAAACCTTCAGGTAACCGGAGCCACCGCCCTATTCCAAGGTCTCCATGGACACAAACCCGCATTATGACCATTCGGCAGGAGAGTACATTTCAACTCAGCCCCGTTGATTACTCCCCCAGAGCCAGAATATCAAACCTGCCTTGTCGCTAGGAGACAACTGGAATGCAAAGCAGACTCTCTAGGCATCCATCGTTGGAATCCTGCTCTGGCGCCGTTCCATATGGGATGTCCTGGGAGCCTTACAACAGGTCTTGATTGTCCCGCAGAAGGAATCCTTGCAGATTGGAGCATCTCACAACTCCTATCGTGGGAAAACCTACATGGCCTCATGAGATGCTCCCCTTTATAAATGGGCCATCATGGACAGAAACTCCAACCTGAGCCAACTTCTGATCTATTGCTTTGGTTTCTATGTACCTCTCCTCAGAGGCCTCGTTTCCAATATCAGAATATGGGGGTTTCCTAAGGAAACAATCAGAACAGATCTCATCTCCACATGAGAAACTTGCTCTTTGGAGCTTTGTCAAAACCTCAGTGTTAGGAGGATCCTTCAGGGCGCTAGCACCATGGCCCAATTCCAAGGTCTCCAAGGACACAAACTTACATTATGATCCATCCTCAGGAGAGTCCATTTCAAATCAGCCCCCTCGGCTGCTCACCCAGAGCCAGCAGATCAAACGGGCCTTGTCAATAGGAGACAGTTGGAATGCGAGGTGGGCTGCCCAGGCATCCATCCTTAGAACCCTGCTCTGGGGAATTTCTTTACGGGATGTCTTGAATCCAAGCAACCTGTCTTGACTGTCTCGCAGAATGAATCCTTGTGGTTTGAAGCATCACACAATCCCACTATGAGAAAACCTCCATTTCCTCATGATGCCCCACACCTTCATAAATGGGCCATCATGGACAGAAACTCCATCCTAAGCCAAAGTCTGATCCGCGCCCTGAATTCAGAAGCACGAGATCTCGATTCAGCACTTGAGAGTGTGTCTGCTGTGCCCTCGCCCCGAATCCTAAGCCTAACTTGTGTTCTCAGAATTCCGTCTTCACAATCCTGGCCACACCCCTCCAGTTTGGCAATTCTGGAGACACAATGCAGCACTCTGCCTGCCCTCCAGAAGAAAAATGTTGCCCTATAGGGATAACCAGAAACGCCAAATGAGTAACAACCTGCATGCCACTCGACCATACCCCAATTATACAATCTAGCCTGTGCACTAAAGCCCTGTCTGACACAGCCTGAGGGCAGACCTCCAGTCCAACACCCAGACAGCTGGCCGTACACTGAGCATATCAAACCCACAATGGCTTTCGGCCATCATCTCTACCCAACCTCAGTTTTCACCTTCAGAACCTAGACCTTATCTCCACTCACTGCTCAGGAGTGAACGTGATACAAGAATCAGAACTTCTCCTTCGCCATGGCAAGAAACCTTGTGGTTGGCATATTCTCCAACGTTCAGTGTAGGAGAATCCAGCGTGGCCCATGAGGCCCTTCCCATGCTTGAGGGCCTTGTTGGGCACAAATAGGCATTGTGACCCTCAGCATGAGCCCTGTCCTCAGGGAAGACCTCTCAGTGTCTGAATCAAGAGCCCACATATTGGACTTGCCAAGCCCCTAGGGCCCCCAAACTTAAACAGAGGTGGGGTTATCCAGTTGTCCCTCCCAAGGAGTCTGCTCTGGAATCCCTCTTTTATTGGCATTCATGAGGTACATAAAATAAAAAAAAAAAACAGAAAGGACTCCTCCCATCCCACAGAATGTACCCAAACTCTTGGGATTGGGTCAAATCCTCAGAGAAGGAAAGCCGTCCACAACCCATGAGGCCACGCCAGCATTCGACCCACATTGTTGACACAAATCCAGAGACAAAACCTGAGCAAGCACCTCAAACTCACCCTTTTTCATATCCCGAAGTGTTATCACGGTCTGTAGATTGGGCGTGCCATACCTATGTCCCCAATCCTAAGCGGAGTTTGTGTTTTCAGACTTCTGTCCCCACAGGCCTGGCCCACACACCCTCAAGGCTGGGCCCCTAGAGCCAAACTTAGAACTGTGCCTGCCCTCTCCAGGGGATTTCTGCCCATTCCTTTGGCCACAACCCTATTGCTTAGGAGAAACTCCAACGTCCCGAGGCCATTCCCAATATTATAGGCTGCCCAGGACAAACAGGGGCGATCTGACACAAGCCGAGCAACTACCTCCCCTCAGATCCATAGACACGTATCCCCAGGAAAGACATTGAACCGGACAGGCACCTAGGCCCTAATCATATCCATTGCTTTTGTTTCCAGGCATCTCTCCTCAGAGGCCTGGTTTCCAATACCAGCATATGGGAGATTCCTTAGGCACTCATCAAAACAATTCTCTTCTCTACATAGGAAACGTACTCTTTAGAGCTCCATCAAAACCTCCGGTTATGAACATCCCTCAAGGCCCCGGATCAAGCACCCCATTCCAAGGTCTCCATGGACACAAATGCACATTATGACCCATCCTCAACTCACCCATTTTCACACACACCCGCCTCGGTTACTCCCCTAGATCTAGCAGATCGAACCTGCCTTGGCGCTATGAGACACCTGGAATGGGAGGCAGGCTGCCCAGGCATCCATCCTTAGAACCCTGCTCTGGATAACTTCCTTATGGGATGTCCTGGAGCCATCCAGCAGGTTCGACTGTCCCACGGAAGGAATCATTGCGGTTTGGAGCATCTCACATTTCCCATCGTGGGAAAACCTCCATGGCCTCGTGACACCCTCCCCTTCATGAAGGGGCCGTCACGGACAGAAACTCCAACGTGAGCCAAAGTCTGATCCTAGCTCTGTCTTCAGGTACACGGGATCTCGAATCATCTCTGCAGAGGGTTCCTGCCGTCCCCTCACCCCGAAATCTAAGTCTGGCTTGTGTTCTCAGAATTTTTTCCTCACACTCCTGGCCCACAAGCCTTCCAGTTTGGGAATGCTGGAGCCACTATGTGGCACTGTGTCTTCCTTCCAGAAGAAAAACGTTGCCTTCTGGGGCTACCCAGTAACCACAAATGATTACCAACCTGCACGAAACTCGACTGCACCCCAATGATACAGTCTAGCCTGGGCACTAATTCCCTTTCTGCCACAGCCTGTGCCTGCACCTCCCAACCCACACTCAACAGCTGGCTGAACACTGAGCACATCAGTCACACCATGGCCTTAGGTCTTCATCTCTTCCCAACCTCAGTTTTCAGGCTTCAGAACCTAGACTTTAAATCCAATCACAGTCCAGGAGTGAAAGTGTTGCAGAAATTAGAACTCCTTCTTCCCCATGGCCAGAAAACTTGTGGTTGCCATATTGGGCAACGTTCAGTGTAGGAGAAACCAGCATGGTACATTAGGCCACGTCCTGACTTGAGGGGCTCCTTGGGCACAACAACACATTGTGAAACTCAATGTGAGCCCTATGCTCAAGGAAGGCCTCTCAGTGTCTGGACCAAGAGCCCACATATGGGGCTTGCCATGTTCTTAGGTCCCAATGTGAACCAGAGTTCTGGTTGTCCAGTCGCCCCTCCCCAGGACTGTGCTGTGGAATCCCTCTTTTGGTGGTCCACCTGAGGAAAACAAAAAACAAAAAACAAAAACAAAAACAAAAAAACCAGAAAGGCCTCCTCCCTTCCCACAGAATGACACCAAACTCTTGGGATTGGGTCAAATCCCCAAAAAGGGAGCCTCATCGATGGCCCATGAGGACACCCGCACATTCCATGGCAATCGGTGACACATATCCAGAAAAAAATAAGCATGAGCAAGCACCTCACTTCGCCCTTTGTTCATATCCCGAAGAGTTCTCCTCACAGTCTATATATCGGGCCGGCCATACCTACAGACCCAAACCTAAGTGGAGTTTGTGTTTTCAGACTTTTGTCCAAATAGCCCTGGACCACACACGCTCCACACTTGGGTTCCTGGAGCCACACCTCAGGACTGTGCTTCCCTTTCAAGAGAATTCTTCCCATTCCATTGGCCACAACCTTGCAAATTAGGAAAAACCTCTAAAGTTACCGAGGCCATCCCAATAGTGTAGGCCGCCCAGGACAAACAGGTGTGATCTCAAACCAGCTGAGCAACTACCTCCACTCAGACAAAAGATGTCCCCAGAGAAGAATATTGAACCGGACAGGCCCCTAGGCCCTAATCAGATCCATTGCTTTGGTTTCCAGGCATCTCTCCTCAGAGGCCTCATTTCCAATACCAGCAAATGGTGGTTTCCTGAGGCACCAATAAGAACAAATCTCGTCTCCCCATGGAAAACTTGCTCATTGGAGCTTTGTTATAACCTCTGGTTAGGAGAATCCTTCAGGGCCCTGGTGCCACTGCCCCATACCAAGGTCTCAATGGACTCAAACCAACATTAAGACCATCCTCAGGAAAGTCCATTCCAACTCAGCCCCCTCTGATGCTACCCCAAGCCAGCAGATCAAACGTTTCTTGTTGCTAGGAGACAATTGGAATTGAGGCTGTCTGCCCAGGCATCCATACTTAGAACCCTGTTCTGGAAAAATACCTTATGAGACGTCCTGGAGCCATCCAACAAATCTTAATTGTCCCACAGAAGGAATCCTTGTGGTTTGGAGCATCTCACAACTCTAATAGTGGGAAAACCCCAATGGCCTCATAATGCCCCCCCCCCTTCATGAAGGGGCCAACATGGACAGAAACTCCAACCTGAGCCAAAGTCTGATCCTCGACCTGACTTCAGACTCATGAGATCTCAATTCAGCTCTGCAGAGTGTGCCTGCCATGTCCATTCCCCGAAACCTAAGCCTAGCTTGTGTTCTCAGACTTCCGTCCTCACTCTCCTGGCCCACAAGCCCTCCAGTTTGGGAATTCCGAAGCCACAATGCAGCACTCTGCCTGCCCTCCAGAAGAAAAATTTTGCCCTATGCTGCTAATAAGAAACCCCAAATGATTATCTAATGCATGCCACTCGACTGTAAAGCAATTATACAGCCTACCCTGAATACTAATGCCCTGTCTGGCACAGCCTGAGACAAGACATCCCAAACGACCATTGTGGACAAAAAAATATCCAGAGACAAAAGACTGAGCGACTGCCTCCCTCTCACCCTTCTTTCATATCCAGAGGAGCTCCCCTCACGGACTGTAGATCAGGCCTGCCATAACCTCGGCCCCAAACCTGAGCTGAGTTTGGGTTTTTGGATGTCTGTCTGCCCAGCCGTGGCCCACACCGCCTCCAGGCTGGGGTCTCTGGAGCCACACCACAGAACTGTGCCTGCTCTCTGCTAAGAAACTGCCCGTTCCATTGGCCACAACTCTACAAAATAGTAGAAACCTCAAGGTCCCCAAGGACATCCCACTACCGCAAGCCACACTGGACAAACAGGGGGATTATGACACCAGCTGAGCAACTACTACTTCCATGCAGCCACACAGACTGATATCCGCAGAGACAGAAGATTGAACCAGACAGGCCCCTAGGCCCTATTATGAACTCTGGCTTTGGTGTCCATGTATCACTCCTCAGAGGCCTGGGTTCGAAGACCAGCATTAGGGGCTATCCTGAGGCACCAGACAGAACACCTCTCATCTCCACATGGAAAGCTTCCTTGTTGGAGTTGTGTCAAACCCTTCGGTTTGGAGAATCCTGCAGAGTCCCTCAGCTACTGCCACATTCCAAGGTCTCCATGGCCACCAACCCACATTATGACTCATCCTCAGGAAAGTCCATTTAAACTCAGCCTTCTGGGTAGCTCACCCAAGAGCCCACAGATTGAGCGTGCCTTGTCTCGACCAGGCAATGGGAAGGGGAGTTGGCGTTTCTCGGCATCCATGCTTAGGCCCCTGCTCTCGAGTCTTTCTGTATGGGGCATCCTGGAACCATCCAATAGTACTCGACTGTCCTGAAGAAGGAAACTTTGAAGTTTGGAGCAGCTAACAACTCCCAGCGTAGGGAAACCTCCCTGGCCTCATGACGCCCCCACCCCCTTCAGGGAGGGGCTGTCATGGACTCAAACTCCAGCTTGAGGCAACATCTGATACTCGCCCTGACCTCAGATGCAGGAGATCTAGATTCAGCCTCTGCACAGTGGGCCCAAACCTCGTGCTCCCTTGTGTTTTCAGACTTCCTTCCTCACACTCCTGGCAAACATGTCCTCAAGACTTGGAATTCTGGAACCAAAATGCAGCCCTATGCTGGCCCTCCAGAAGAAAAACGTTGCTCTATGGGGATCTCCATAAACCCCAAATGAGGATCAACCTGCTCGGTTCTCGACCTCACCCCAATTGGATTGTTCGGGTTGTCCATTCATCCCTCCCCAGAGCTCTGCTTTGGAATCCCTCTTTTGGTGGGACACCTGAGGTAACAAAACTAAAAGGACTCCTCCCATCCTTCAGATTGACCCCAAACAATTGGGATTGGACCAAATTCACAGAGAGGAAGTCTCGTCCATGGCCCATGAGGCCTCCCCGAGATTCCACAGCCATCGTTGACAACAAATCCAGAGACAAAAGTCTGAGCAAGCGCCTCACACTCGCTCTTTTGTCGTATCCGTATTTTGTTCTCCTCACGGTCTGTAGATCGGGCCTGCCATACCTACTTCCCAAACCTAAGCCGAGTTTGTGTTTTCAGACTTCTGTCCCCACATTCCTGGCCAACAGACCCTTCAGGCTGGGGCCCCTGGAGACACACATCAGGACTGTGCCTGTCCATACCACGGGAATTCTGCCCATTCCATTGTCCACAATCGTACAAATTAGGAAAAACCTCCAGAGTCCCCAAGGACATCCCAATAATGTAGGCCGCCCAGGACAAACAAGGGTCATCTGAAACCAGCTGAGCACCTACCTCTACTCAGCGTAGATGGATGTCCCCAGAGAAGAAGATTGAATCAGACAGGCCCCTAGGCCTGAATCAGATTCATTGCTTTCGGTTACAGGTATCTCTCCTCAGAGGCCTGGTTTCCAATATTAGCATATGGGGATTTCATGAGGCAGCAATCAGAACAAATCTCTTCTCCACATGGGAAAATTATCCTTTGAAGATGTCTCAAAACCTCCAGTTAGGAGAATCCTTCAGGGCCTGTGTGCCACTGCCCCATTACAAGGTCTCCATAGACACAAAAACACATTAGGACCCATCCACAGGAGAGTCCATTTCAACTGAGCGTATTCGGTTGCTCCGCGAGGTCCAGCAGATCTAACTTGTCTTGTTGCTAGGAGACAATTGGAATGTGAGGTGGCCTACCCCGCCATCCAACCTTAAAACCCTGCTCGGAATCGTTGGCCTGGAGCCAACCAACAGGTCTCAATTGTCCTGCAGAAGAATCTTTGAAGTTTGGAGCTTCTCAGAACTCCCATCGTGAGAGAACCCCCATGGCCACATGATCCCCCCCCCTTCTTAAAGGGGCCATCAGGGACATAAGGTCCAACCTGAGTGATCGTCTGATCCTCACTCTGACTTCACAGGCTTCAGAACCTAGACCTTATCTCCAATCACTGCCTAGGTGTGACTGTGATGCATAAATCAGAACTCCTCCTTACCCATGGCAAGAAACCTTCTGTTTGGCATGTTGTACAATGTTCATTTTAGGAGAAACAAGCATTTACCCTGAGGCCCCACCCATTCTTGTGTACGACGTGGGCATAAACACGCATTGTGACCCTTAGCGTGAGTCCTGTCCTCTAGTAAGTCCTCTCAGTGGCTGGACAATTAGATGTCATAATGGGCTTGACATGTCTATATTCCCTAGTATTTAACCAGATTTCTGGTTTTCCATTCGCTCCACTCTGGAATCGCTCATTTGGTGGGACACCTGAGGTAAAAAAAACAAAACAACAACACAAAAAAAAACGGACTTCTTCCATCCCACAGAATGACCCCAAACTCCTTGGACGGGGCCAAACCCCCAGAGAGTAGGACTCGTCCATTTCCCATGAAGTCACCCTGAAATTTCATGACCATGAGTGACACGATATCCAGAGACAAAAACATGAGTAAGAGCCTCACACTCGCCCTTTTTTCATATCCCGAAGGGTTCTCCTCACGGTCTGTAGATCAGTCCTGCCATTCCTATGATCGAAACATAAGCCGTGTTTGTGTATTCAGACATCTGTTCCAAACAGTTCTGGCCTACACACCCTACATGCTCAGGCCCCTGGTGCCAAACCTGAGGACTGTACTTGCCCTCTCCAAGGGAATTGGGTGTGCCCATTCCAATGGCTATAAACCTACTAATAGGATAAACCTCCAAAGTCCCTGAGGCCATCTCAATATTGGTGGCTTCCCATGACAAACAGTGGCAATCTGAGCTCATCTGAGCACCTACCTGCACTCAGTCCCGTAGACTGATGTCCCCAGATGTAAAAAGGAACGACCAGACCCCTAGGCACCTATCAGATCCATTGCTTTGCTTTCCAGGCATCTCTCCTCAGCGTCCTGGATTTCAATACCAGCATATGGCTGTTTCTTGATTCACCCATCAAAACAAATCTCATCTACACATGGGAAACTTGCACGTTGGAGCTGTGTCAAAGCCTCTTTAGGAGATCCATTCCGACCCCCAGTGCCACCGCTTCATTCCAAGGTCTCCTTAGACACAAAAACACATTAGGACCCATCCACAGGAGAGTCCATTTCAACTCAGCCTCCTCGGTTGCTTCCCCAGATCCAACAGTTCTAACATGTCTTGTTGCTAGGAATCAATTGGAATGCGAGGTGGGCTACCCAGCCATCCATCCTTAGAACTCTGCTCGGAATCGTTGGCCTGGCTCCAACCAACAGGTCTCAATTGTCCTGCAGAAGAATCTTTGCAGTTTGGAGCTTCTCACAACTCCCATCTTGGGAAATCCCCCAATGGCCTCGTGAACCCCCCCCCCTTTTATGAAGAGGGCATCAGGGACAGAAAATCCCAACTGAGCGTTCGTCTGATCCTCGCCCTGACTTCAGATGCACGAGATCTCGATTCAGTTCTGTCCATTGTGCCTGCCATGTCCTCACCCAGAATCCTAAGCATAGCTTGTGTTCTCAGACTTCCGTTCTTAGGTTCAATGGGCACAAGGGTCTGACTGACACAGACTGAGCCACGACCTCCAGTCAATCACCCAGAGATGGGCCCCATTTCCTGAAGGTGTGACTTCCTGTGTCCTGAAACCAACATCTCTACTCAACCTGTATATTCAGTCCTCTGTCCCACACCGTAGCTCAAACCCATGCCTATGGGGGAGCCTCACACACAAGAGTACTCCTCCTTCCCAACTCTCTGTGTGGCAACCAGCTGCATGGCCCATGAGACCACGGTCACACATGGAAGACTCCCTGGATACAAACAGGCAGCGTGAGCTTGCTTTCAAACAAAACCCCGCAGTAGCTGGATCAGGAGCCCACAGAGTGGGACTTCCAGGACCCTAAGGGCAAATCCTCACCCTTGTTAATGTTTTCAAGTCACCCATACCCAGAACCTGTCTCTGGAATCCCTATTTGGGTGTCCTCTGAGACGTGAAACAACAGTCTTCCCTTCCCACAGAGACACCAAACTCTTGGGAGCTGAGCAGAATCCCCAGAGATGAAGAATTTCTCATGGACTCATGAAGCCACCCCTACCTTTCGCGACCATCCCGGCACACACACACCCGACAGAAGAACCTGCGCTATGACACCTTAATTTCAGTACACTATGAGCTGCCCTCTGGGCCTGAACATCGGACCTGTGATCACCTCGGCCCTCACTCTAACCCTAGTTTGCTTTTGCAGATATCTCTCCCCAAAGCGCTGGCCCACATGCCCCCCCAGGATGGGGCCTATGGTGCCACACCAGATGACTGTCCTTACACTCCCAAAGGAAACTCTGACCTTCACGGTTGCCCAAACACTGAAGATTAGGAGCAAAGTAAAACCCCCTGAGCCCACCTCAATTTCTAAGAAGGCTCTGGACCCAAATGCACATTCTGACACACAATATGCCACTGCCTCCAGGCAGACATCCAAATCCAAGGGCCTGAGTCAGAAGTTTGAACCTGCCATGACTATAGGACTTCATTGATACCCCAGTTTAGATTTTTAGGCACTGTTTCCAGAGGCCTGTTCTCCAATACTGACTTATATTCCAACATGTAATCCCTGAGCCCACACAACAGAACAACTCTTGTCCCCAGAAGGAAACCGTGCTCTTGGACATGTGTCAAACTCTCAGGGTAGAAGAATCCTGCAAGTACCCTTTGCCAACAGTGCATTGTAAGATCTCCCTGGTAACAAACCAGCATTGTGACCCATGTGCAAGATATTCCATGTCAACTCAAGGCCTTGGTATTCGCCCCAGTGTCATCAGAACGAAACTGCCATATTCCTCAGCTCCAATGGTCAATGGAGGTGTGCTTTCCAGGCATCCATGCCGAAGAGCTCTGCTACCCAAACATGGGGTACTGTGGAGCAAACAAACCAGACTCCACCTGTCCAGTAGAAAGAAACCTTGCTGTTTGGAGCATCTCATAAGTCTCAGCGTAGGAAATCATCCATGGGCTCTTGATGCCACCCCTCCATTTATTGGTCATTGTAGACAAAAACAGTAGTGTGAGCAAACATCTGACATCCGTCCTTACTCAGGTGCTGGATATATCAAAAAAGACGCTTCACACTGGAACTGCGTTCCGCTTGGCACTGAATTGTACAGTAGCTTGTGTCTACAATTCCATCCTCACCCTACTGCTCCCCAAGGCCTCTTGATATTGAATTCTGGAGCCGCAATGCAGCATTCTGTCTCCCTCATAGGAATAAGTGCCTGGTTAGTCTGCCCAGAATCCCCACATTAGGATCAGTCTGCTTGGCCCTGGAGGGAACCCCGATTTATAGACTTCCCTGGCCACTAGTGTTGTGTCTTACAGAGCCTGTGTCCCGACCTAGAGTCAGTCACAGGGAGTGCAGGTCCCATATCTAGCATGTGGGACTGGCCATGGCCCAAGTCTGTCACCTCTACCCATACTTGGTATTCTCGCACCTTTCCCCAGATTTTGCTGAAATCCTTCCAATGGGGGAACCTGAAACACTATAGAGTTCTACTCCTTTTCCATGAAGGACACCTGGGTGTTGAAATGGGTATCCAACTCTCAAAGTGGGAGCAAGGTACATGGCCAATGTGACCAGGCCAACTCCTGATGGCTCCCCAGGGCACAAACAGGCATTGTGACCCTCACCCAAGTATGCTTTCAAACAAACTCTCTCAGTTCCACCACAAGGTTCCTGCATTGCAGGCCTGGTACTCCCCTAACCCCAAATTCTAACCCTTGGTGGGATTTTCCAGGCGCCCAGACTTAGAACCCATATCTAAAATCCCTGTTTTGGGGCACCTCTAAGATGGAAAACAGCACTCTTATTTTCCCCGAAAAAGCCACCAAGCTAAGGGGAGCCGCCAGGATCCTTAGAGACAAAAAGTCTCCCATGGATGCATGAGACATCACCTACATTCTGAGGTCATTCTGGACACACAATCCAGATGGAAAAGTCTGTGCTACTGTCTTCTAGTCATCCTAATTACAGTTGCTGATGAGCTGACACCCAGGTCTATGCATTTGGCCTGTGATCACCTCGCGACTATTCCGAACCTGAATTTGTGTTTGCAGACTTCTTTCCCAAAACCATGGCTCACATGCCCTCCTGGATGGGGTCACACGAGGTGCACCAAAGGACTGTGGCTGAATTCCCCAAGGAAACTGTGCCTATCACAGTTGCCCAAACCTTCCAGATTAAGAGAAACCTGCAAGGCCCCTGAGCCCACTCCAATTTTGGTGGCTGTCTGGATGCAAATGCACAGTATGAAACACCCTGATTAGCTACATTCAGATGGACAGCCACGTCAATGGTCCTGAGTCAGAAGATTGAACCTCACAAGCCATTGGACCTCATTGGAACAACTGATTAGGTTTTCAGGCATCTGTCCTCAGGGTTCTGTTCTGGAATACCATCTTATGATACGACCTGTCCCTGAGCCCAGAAAACGCCCAGCAAACTCTCTTCGGGCGCTATACGTCTGAAGGGCAGCCCCAACGCGCATGGCCGGCATCGCGAGCGCTCGAGCATACACCTCATCAGGAAGCCCTCCTTGAGGCAGGCTACAGTGAGGCCGACGCCTCCTGCTAATCCTCGGCCTGCGGGGGTTCCCTCCCTGGTGCTGGCCCATGAGGCCGGGCCGACCAGGAACACCGGGCTCCAAATTTCACCTGCTTCCCAGCCTTCTGCTTCCGGGGTCCTGTCCGTTGGTGCCTCCATCTGGGGAACCCTGGGTCCCGCAGACACGCCTCCCCCCTCCCACCCCAGCGCCAACGGTGCCTTTGGGTGCTTCAGACAAGACACGGAGCGAGAGAAACCTGTCCAAACAGCTCTGGCCTACACACCCTACAGGCTCAGGCCCCTGGACCCAAACCTGAGGACTGTGCTTGCCCTCTCCAAGGGAATTGTATGTGCCCATTCAAATGGCCAAAACCCAACTAATAGGATAAACCTCCAAAGTCCCTGAGGCCATCCCAATAGTTGACTTCCCAGGACAAACAGGGGCAATCTGAGCCCATCTGAGCACCTACCGGCACTCAGACCCGTAGACTGATGTCCCCAGAAGTAAAAAGGAACGAACAGGCCCCTAAGCACTAATCAGATCCATTGCTTTGTTTTCCAGGCATTTCTCCTCAGAGGCCTGGATTTCAATACCAGCATATGGCTGTTTCTTGACTCACCCATCAGAACAAATCTCATGTACACATGGGAAACTCGCACGTTGGAGCTGTGTGAAAGCCTCTGTTTAGGAGAACCCTACAGGGCCCCAGTGCCACCGCTTATTTCCAAGGTCTCCATAGACACTAAATCATATTAGGACACATCCACGGGAGAGTCCATTTCATGTCAGCCTCCTCGGTTGCTCCCCCAGATCCAGCAGATCTAACCTGTCTTGTTGCTTGGAGAAAATTGGAATGCGAGGTGTGCTACCCAGCCATCCATCCTTAGAACCCTGCTCGGAATCGTTGGCCTGGAGCCAACCAACAGGTCTCAATTGTCCTGCAGAAGAATCATTGCAGTTGGGAGCTTCTCACAACTCCCATCGTGGCAAAACCCCCATGGCGTCGTGATCCACCCCCCCTTCAAGAAGGGGCCATCAGGGACAGAAAGTCCAACGTGAGCGATCGTCTGCTCCTCGCCCTGACTTCAGATGCACGAGATCTCGATTCAGTTCTGTAGATTGTGCCTGCCATATCGTCACCCAGACCAGGGCTAGCTTGGGTTATCAGACTTCCGTCCTCAGACTACTGGCCAACAAGCCCTCCAGTTTGGCAATCCAGAACTACAATGCAGCACTCTACCTGCCCTCCAGATGAAAAACATTGCCCTCTGGGGCTACCCAGAAACCCCAAATGAGGATCAACCTGCACGCCATTCGGCTGTAACCCAAATATATAGGCTGACCTGGGCACTAATGCCCTTTCTGACACAGCCTGAGCCTGGACCTCCTGGCCCCACCCAGACAGCTGGCCGCACATTGAGCACATCGGACCCGCCATGGCCTTAGGTCGTCATCTCTTCTCAACCTCGGTTTTCAGGCTTCAGAACCTAGACCTTATCTCCAATCACTGCCCGGGTTTGAAAATGATGCAGAAATCAGAACTCTTTCCCCATTGCAAGAAACCTTTTGGTTGGCATGTTGTCCAAGGTTCAGTGTAGTTGAAACCAATGTGGCCCATGAGGCCCCGCCCATGCTATGGGCCACATTGGTCACAAACACACATTGTGACCCTCAGCCTGAGCCCAGTCCTCAGGTAAGGCCTCTCAGTGGCTGGATGAAGAGACAGCATATAGGGCTTGCGATGAACCTAGGCCCCAATGTTTCACCATAGTTCGGGTTGTCCCTTCACTCTTCCCCAGGGCTCTGCTTTGGAATTCCTCTTTGGTGGGACACCTGAGGTAACAAACCTGAAAGGAGTCCTCCCATCCCACAAATTGACGAAAAACAATTGGGATCGGGCCAAATCCTCCGAGAGGAAGATTCGTCCATGGCCCATGAGGCCTACCCAACATTCCAGGGCCATCGCTGATACAAAATCCAGAGACAAAACCCTGAGCAAACGCCTTAGACTCGCTCATTCTTCATATCCTGAAGAGTTCTTCCCATGGTTTGTAGATCGGGCGTCCATACCTACGTCCCCAAACCTAAGCTGAGTTTGTGTTTTCAGACTTCTGTCCTCAAACTCCTGGGCCACACACCCTCCAGGCTGGGCCCCTGGAGCCACATATTAGGACTGTGCCTACCCAATCCTGGGAATTCTGCCCATTCCATTGTCCAAAATCGTACAAATTAGGAGAACCCTCCAAAGCCCCGGAGGCCATCCCAATGGTGTAGGTCTCCCGGGAGAAAAAAGGGCGGTCTGACACCAGCTGAGCATCTACCTCCACTCATACCATAGATGGATGTCCCCAGAGAAGAAGATTGAACCAGACAGGACCCTAGGCCATTATCGGATCCTTTGCTTTGGTTTACAGGCATGTCTCCTCAAAATCCTGGATTCCCATACCAGCATAGGGGTTTTCTTGAGGCACCATAAAACAAATCTCGTCTCCACAAGGAAACGTGTGCATGGGAGTTTATGCCAAAACTTAGGAGAATACTTCAGGTTACAGGTGCCACCGCCCCATTCCAAGGCCCTCATGGACACAAACACACATTAGGACCCATCCTCAGGAAAGTCCATTTCAACACAGCCTCCCCGGTTACTCCCGCAGATGCATCAGATCTAAACTATCTTGTTGCTAGGAGACAATTGGAATGCGATGCGGGCTTCCCAGTCATCCATCCTCGAACGGTGCTCTGGAGTAATTCCATATGGGATGTCCTGGAGCTGTCCAACAGGTCTCAATTGTCCCGCAGAAGGAATCCTTGAAGGGGGCTTCCCAGAACTCCCAACGTGGGAAAACCTCCAGGGCCTCGAGATTCCGCTCCCTTCATGAAGGGGCCGTCAGGCACAGAAACTCCAACCTGAGCCAACGTCTGATCCTCGCCCTGACATCAGATGCATGAGATATTGGTTCAGATCTGCAGGGGGTACCTGCCGTGCCCTCACCCTGAAACCGAAGTCTAGCTTGTGTTCTCAGACTTCCGTCCTCACACTACTGGCCCCGAAACCCTCAAGTTTGGCAATTCCGGAACGACAACAGCACTCTGCCTGCCCTCTAGAAAAAATATATTGATTAAGAGCTGCCCAGGCAGCTTAAAGGAGGAAAAACCTACACGGCACTCAAATGTACCCAAATTATATAGTCTAACCTGGGCACTAATGCACTGTCTGACACAACCTGAGCCCGGACCTCCTGAGAAACACCCAGACAGCTGACCGCACACTGAGCACATCAGACCTGCCATGGCCTTAGGTCATCATCTCTTCCCTACCTCAGTTTTCAGGCTTCAGAACCTAGACCTTATATCCAATCACTGCCCAGGGGTGACTGTGATGCAGAAATCAGAACTCTTCCTTACCAATGCCAAGAAAAGTTGTGGTTGGTATGTTGTCCAACGTTCACTGCAGGAGAAACCAGCATTCACCCTGAAGCCCCCCCCCCATTATTGAGAGCGACGGGGGCATAAACAGGCACTGTGACCCTCAGCGTGAGTCCTGTCCTCTAGTAAGTCCTCTCAGTGGCTGGACCCTTAGATGTCATCATGGGCTTGACATGTCCCTAGGCCCCAATTTTTGACCAGATTTCTGGTTGTCCAGTCGCCCGTCCCCAGTGCTCTACTCTGGAATCCCTCATTTGGTGGGCCACCTGAGGTTGAAAAACAAAACAGAACAAATCAACAACAACAACAAAACAGACCTCTTCCATCCCACAGAATGACCCCAAACTCCTTGGACGGGGCCAATCCCCCAGAGAGTAAGACTCGTCCAATTCCCATGAAGTCACCCGGAAATTTCACGACCATGAGTGACACGATATCCAGAGACAAAAACTTGAGCAAGAGCCTCACACTCGCCCTTTTTTCATATCTCGAAGTGTTCTCCTCATTTTCTGTAGATCAGTCCTGCCATACATATGACCCAAAACATAAGCCGAGTTTGTGTTTTCAGACAACTGTCCAAAGAACTCTGGCCTACCCACCCTACAGGCTCAGGCCCCTGGAGCCAAACCTGAGGACTGTGCTTGCCCTCTCCAAGGGAATTGTATGTGCCAATTCAAATGGCCAAAACCCAACTAATAGGATAAACCTCCAAAGTCCCTGAGGCCATCCCAATAGTTGTGGCTTCCCAGGACAAACAGGTGCAATCTGAGCCCATCTGAGCACCTACCGGCACTCACACCCGTAGACTGATGTCCCCAGAAGTAAAAAGGAACGAACAGGCCCCTAGGCACGAATCGGATCCATTGCTTTGTTTTCCAGGCATTTCTCCTCAGAGGCCTGGATTTCAATACCAGCATATGGCTGTTTATTGACTCACCCATCAGAACAAATCGCATCTACACATGGGAAACTTGCACGTTGGAGCTGTGTCTAAGCCTCTGTTTAGGAGAATCCTTCAGGGCCCCAGTGCCACCACTTCTTTCCAAGGTCTCCATAGACACAAAGACATATTAGGACACATCCACGGGAGAGTCCATTTCAGCTCAGCCTCCTCAGTTGCTCCCCCAGATCCAGCAGATCTAACCTGTCTTGTTGCTTGGAGACAATTGGATGCGAGGTGGGCTACCCAGCCATCCATCCTTAGAACCCTGCTCAGAATCGTTGGCCAGGAGCCAACCAACAGGTCTCAATTGTCCTGCAGAAGAATCATTGCAGTTGGGAGCTTCTCACAACTCCCATCGTGGCAAAACCCCCATGGCCTCGTGATCCAACCCCCCTTCAAGAAGGAGCCGTCAGGGACAGAATGTCCAACCTGAGCGATCGTCTGATCCTCGCCCTTACTTCAGATGCACGAGATCTCGATTCCGGTCTGTAGATTGTGCCTGCCATATCCTCACCCAGAAACCTAGGTCTAGCTTGGTTTCTCAGACTTCCGTCCTCAGACTACTGGCCCACAAGCCCTCCAGTTTGGCAATCCAGAACTACAATGCAGCACTCTACCTGCCCTCCAGACGAAAAACATTGCCCTCTGGGGCTATCCAGAAACCCCAAATGAGGATCAACCTGCACGCCATTCGGCTGTACCCCAAATATATAGGCTGACCTGGGCACTAATGCCCTTTCTGACACAGCCTGAGCCTGGACCTCCTGGCCCCACCCAGAGAGCTGGCCGCACATTGAACACATCGGACCCGCCATGGCCTTAGGTTCGTCATCCTTTCTCAACCTCGGTTTTCAGGCTTGAGAACCTAGACCTTATCTCCAATCACTGCCCGGATTTAAAAATGATGCAGAAATCAGAACTCTTTCCCCATGGCAAGAAACCTTGTGGTTGGCATGTTGTCCAAGGTTCAGTGTAGTTGAAACCAATGTGGCCCATGAGGCCCCGCCCATGCTATGGGCCACATTGGTCACAAACACACATTGTGACCCTCAGCCTGAGCCCAGTCCTCAGGTAAGGCCTCTCAGTGGCTGGATGAAGAGACAGCATATAGGGCTTGCGATGAACCTAGGCCCCAATGTTTCACCATAGTTCGGGTTGTCCCTTCACTCTTCCCCAGGGCTCTGCTTTGGAATTCCTCTTTTGGTGGGACACCTGAGGTAACAAACCTGAAAGGAGTCCTCCCATCCCACAAATTGACGAAAAACAATTGGGATCGGGCCAAATCCTCCGAGAGGAAGATTCGTCCATGGCCCATGAGGCCTACCCAACATTCCAGGGCCATCGCTGATACAAAATCCAGAGACAAAACCCTGAGCAAACGCCTTAGACTCGCTCATTCTTCATATCCTGAAGAGTTCTTCCCATGGTTTGTAGATCGGGCGTCCATACCTACGTCCCCAAACCTAAGCTGAGTTTGTGTTTTCAGACTTCTGTCCTCAAACTCCTGGGCCACACACCCTCCAGGCTGGGCCCCTGGAGCCACATATTAGGACTGTGCCTACCCAATCCTGGGAATTCTGCCCATTCCATTGTCCAAAATCGTACAAATTAGGAGAACCCTCCAAAGCCCCGGAGGCCATCCCAATGGTGTAGGTCTCCCGGGAGAAAAAAGGGCGGTCTGACACCAGCTGAGCATCTACCTCCACTCATACCATAGATGGATGTCCCCAGAGAAGAAGATTGAACCAGACAGGACCCTAGGCCATTATCGGATCCTTTGCTTTGGTTTACAGGCATGTCTCCTCAAAATCCTGGATTCCCATACCAGCATAGGGGTTTTCTTGAGGCACCATAAAACAAATCTCGTCTCCACAAGGAAACGTGTGCATGGGAGTTATGCCAAAACTTAGGAGAATACTTCAGGTTACAGGTGCCACCGCCCCATTCCAAGGCCCTCATGGACACAAACACACATTAGGACCCATCCTCAGGAAAGTCCATTTCAACACAGCCTCCCCGGTTACTCCCGCAGATGCATCAGATCTAAACTATCTTGTTGCTAGGAGACAATTGGAATGCGATGCGGGCTTCCCAGTCATCCATCCTAGAACGGTGCTCTGGAGTAATTCCATATGGGATGTCCTGGAGCTGTCCAACAGGTCTCAATTGTCCCGCAGAAGGAATCCTTGAAGGGGGCTTCCCAGAACTCCCAACGTGGGAAAACCTCCAGGGCCTCGAGATTCCGCTCCCTTCATGAAGGGGCCGTCAGGCACAGAAACTCCAACCTGAGCCAACGTCTGATCCTCGCCCTGACATCAGATGCATGAGATATTGGTTCAGATCTGCAGGGGGTACCTGCCGTGCCCTCAACCTGAAACCGAAGTCTAGCTTGTGTTCTCAGACATCCGTCCTCACACTCCTGGCACCGAAACCCTCAAGTTTGGCAATTCCGGAACGACAATGAAGCACTCTGCCTGCCCTCTAGAAAAAATATATTGATTAATGAGCTGCCCAGGCAGCTTAAAGGAGGAAAAACCTACACGGCACACGAATGTACCCAAATTATATAGACTAAACTGGGCACTAATACACTGTCTGACACAACCTGAGCCCGGACCTCCTGAGAAACACCTAGACAGCTGACCGCACACTGAGCTCATCAGACCTGCCATGGCCTTAGGTCATCATCTCTTCCCTACCTCAGTTTTCAGGCTTCAGAACCTAGACCTTATCTCCAATCACTGCCCAGGGGTGACTGTGATGCAGAAATCAGAACTCTTCCTTACCCATGCCAAGAAAACTTGTGGTTGGCATGTTGTCCAACGTTAAGTGCAGGAGAAACCAGCATTCACCCTGAGGCCCTGCCCATTATTGAGTGCGACCGGGGCATAAACAGGCATTGTGACCCTCAGCGTGAGTCCTGTCCTCTAGTAAGTCCTCTCAGTGGCTAGACCCTTAGATGTCATCATGGGCTTGACATGTCCCTAGGCCCCAATTTTTGACCAGATTTCTGGTTGTCCAGTCGCCCGTCCCCAGGGCTCTACTCTGGAATCCCTCATTTGGTGGGCCACCTGAGGTTGAAAAACAAAACAGAACAAATCAACAACAACAACAAAACAGACCTCTTCCATCCCACAGAATGACCCCAAACTCTTTGGACGGGGCCAATCCCCCAGAGAGTAAGACTCGTCCAATTCCCATGAAGTCACCCGGAAATTTCACGACCATGAGTGACACGATATCCAGAGACAAAAACTTGAGCAAGAGCCTCACACTTGCCCTTTTTTCATATCTCGAAGTGTTCTCCTCATTTTCTGTAGATCAGTCCTGCCATACCTATGACCCTAAACATAAGCCGAGTTTGTGTTTTCAGACAACTGTCCTAACAACTCTAGCCTACCCACCCTACAGGCTCAGGCCCCTGGAGCCAAACAAGAGGACTGTGCTTGCCCTCTCAAAGGGAATTGTATGTGCCAATTCAAATGGCCAAAACCCCACTAATAAGATAAACCTCCAAATTCCCTGAGGCCATCCCAATAGTTGACACTTCACAGGACAAACAGGGGCAATCTGAGCCCATCTGAGCACATACCAGCACTCAGACCCGTAGACTGATGTCCCCAGAAGTAAAAAGGAATGAACAGGCCCCTAGGCACTAATCGGATCCATTGCTTTGTTTTCCAGGCATTTCTGCTCAGAGGCCTGGATTTCAATACCAGCATATGGCTGTTTCTTGACTCAACCATCAGAACAAATCTCATCTACACTTGGGAAACTTGCACGTTGGAGCTGTGTCTAAGCCTCTGTTTAGGATTACCCTTCAGGGCCCCAGTGCCACCACTTCTTTCCAAGGTCTCCATAGACACAAAGACATATTAGGACACATCCACGGGAGAGTCCATTTCAGCTCAGCCTCCTCAGTTGCTCCCCCAGATCCAGCAGATCTAACCTGTCTTGTTGCTTGGAGACAATTGGATGCGAGGTGGGCTACCCAGCCATCCATCCTTAGAACCCTGCTCGGAATCGTTGTCCTCGAGCCAACAAACAGGTCTCAATTGTTCTGCAGAAGAGTCTTTGCAGTTTGTAGCTTCTCACAACTCCCATCGTGGGAAAACCACCATGGCCTCGTGATCCACCCCCCTTCAAGAAGTGGCCGTCAGGGACAGAAAGTCCAACCTGAGCGATCATCTGATCCTCGCCCTTACTTCAGATGCATGAGATCTCGATTCAGGTCTGTAGATTGTGCCTGCCATATCCTCACCCAGAAACCTAGGTCTAGCTTGGGTTCTCAGAATTCCGTCCTCAGACTACTGGCCCACAATCCCTCCAGTTTGGCAATCCAGAACTACAATGCAGCACTCTACCTGCCCTCCAGATGTAAAACATTGCCCTCTGGGGCTATCCAGAAACCCCAAATGAGGATCAACCTGCACGCCATTCGGCTGTACCCCAAATATATAGGCTGACCTGGGCACTAATGCCCTTTCTGACACAGCCTGAGCCTGGACCTCCTGGCCCCACCCAGACAGCTGGACGCACATTGAGAACATCGGACCCGCCATGGCCTTAGGTCGTCATCCTTTCTCAACCTCGGTTTTCAGGCTTGAGAACCTAGACCTTATCTCCAATCACTGCCCGGGTTTAAAAATGATGCAGAAATCAGAACTCTTTCCCCATGGCAAGAAACCTTGTGGTTGGCATGTTGTCCAATGTTCAGTGTCGTTGAAACCCGTGTGGCCCCTGAGGCCCGCCCATGCTTGCGGGCCTCATTGGTCACAAACACACATTGTGACCCTCAGCCTGAGCCCAGTCCTCAGGTAAGGCCTCTCAGTGGCTGGATGGAGAGACAGCATATTGGGCTTGCCATGCCCCTAGGCCCCAATTTTTCACCATAGTTCGGGTTGTCCCTTCACTCTTACCAGGGCTCTGCTTTGGAATTCCTCTTTTGGTGGGACACCTTAGGTAACAAACCTGAAAGGAGTCCTCCCATCCCACAGATTGACGAAAAATAATTGGGATCGGGCCAAATCCACAGAGAGGAAGATTCGTCCATGGACCATGAGGCCTACCCAACATTCCAGGGCCATCGCTGATACAAAATCCAGAGGCAAAAGCCTGAGCAATCGCCTCAGACTCGCTCATCCTTCATATCCTGAAGAGTTCTTCCCATGGTTGGTAGATCGGGCTTGCCATACCTACGCCCCCAAACATAATCTGAGTGTGTGTTTTCAGACTTCTGTCTCAAAGTCCTGGGCCACACACCCTCCAGGCTGGGGCCCCTGGAGCCACACATTAGGACAGTGCCTACACAATCCATGGTAATTCTGCCCATTCCTTTGTCCAAAATAGTACAAATTAGGAGAACCCTCCAAAGCCCCGGAGGCCATCCCAATAGTGTAGGTTGCCCGCAACAAAAAAGTGCGGTCTGACACCAGCTGAGCATCTACCTCCACTCATACCATAGATGGATTTCCACAGAGAAGAAGATTGAACCAGACAGGACCTTAGGCCATTATCTGATCCTTTGCGTTGGTTTACAGGCATGTCTCCTCAAAAGCCTGGATTCCAATACCAGAATAGGGGTTTTCTTGAGGCACCATAAGAAAAAATCTCGTCTCCACTAGGAAACGTGTGCATGGGAGCTATGTCAAAAGCTTACGATAATACTTCAGGGTCCCGGTGCCACCGCCACATTCCAAGGCCCTCATGGACACAAACACTCATTAGGACCCATCCTCAGGAAAGTACATTTCAACTCAGCCTCCCCGGTTGCTCCTGCAGATCCATCAGATCTAAACTGTCTTGTTGCTAGGAGACAATTGGAATGCGAGGCTGGCTTCCCAGGCATCCATCCTGGAACGGTGCTCTGGAGTCATTCCCTATGGGATGTCCTGGAGCTGTCCAACAGGTCTCAATTGTCCCGCAGAAGGAATCCTTGAAGGGGGCTTCCCACAACTCCCAACGTGGGAAAACCTGGGGCCTCGAGATTCCGCTCCCTTCATGAAGGGGCCGTCAGGCACAGAAACTCCAACCTGAGCCAACGTCTGATCCTCGCCCTGACATCAGATGCATGAGATATTGGTTCAGATCTGCAGGGGGTACCTGCCGTTCCCTCACCCTGAAACCGAAGTCTAGCTTGTGTTCTCAGACGTCCGTCCTCACACTCCTGGCCCCGAAGCCCTCAGGTTTGTCAATTCTGAACCGACAATGAAGCACTCTGCCTGCCCTCTAGAAAAAATATATTGCCTAATGAGCTGCCCAGGCAGCTTAAAGTAGGAAAAACCTACACGGCAGTCGAATGTACCCAAATTATATAATCTAAACTGGGCACTAATACAATGTCTGACACAACCTGAGCCCGGACCTCCTGACCAAAACCAGGACAGCTGACCGCACACTGAGCACATCAGACCCGCCATGGCCTTAGGTCATCATCATCATCTCTTCCCTACCTCAGTTTTCAGGCATCAGAACCTAGACCTTATCTCCAATCACTGCCCAGGGGTGACTGTGATGCAGAAATCAGAACTCTTCCTTACCCATGCTAAGAAACCTTGTGGTTGGCATGTTGTCCAAAGTTCGGTGTAGGAGGAACCAGCATTCACCCTGAGGCCCCCCGCCCATTCTTGAGTGCGAAGGGGGCATAAACATGCATTGTGACCCTCAGCGTGAGTTCTGTCCTCCAGTAAGTCCTCTCAATGGCTAGATCCTTAGATGTCATCATGGGCTTGACATGTCCCTAGGCCCCAATTTTTGACCAGATTTCTGGTCGTCCACTCGCCCCTCCCCAGGGCTCTACTCTGGAATCCCTCATTTGGTGGGACACCTGAGGTTGAAAAACAAAACAAAACATATCAGCAACACAACAAAACGGACCTCTTCCATCCCACAGAATGACCCCAAACTCTTTGGACGGGGCCAAACCCCCAGAGAGTAAGACTCGTCCAATTCCCATGAAGTCACCCGGAAATTTCACGACCATGAGTGACACGATATCCAGACACAAAAAATTGAGCAAGAGCCTCACACTCGCCCTTTTTTCATATCCCAAGAGTTCTCCTCATGGTCTGTAGATCAGTGCTGCCATACCAATGACCCGAAACATAAGCCGAGTTTGTGTTTTCAGACAACTGTCCAAACAGCTCTGGCCTACACACCCTACAGGCTCAGGCCCCTGGAGCCAAACCTGAGGACTGTGCTTACCCTCTCCAAGGAAATTGTATGGCCCATTCAAATGGCCACAACCCTACTAATCGGATAAACCTCCAAAGTCCCTGAGGCCATCCCAATAGTTCTGGCTTCCCAGGACAAACAGGGCCAATCGGGGCCCATCTGAGCACGTACCTGCACTCAGAACCGTAGACTGATGTCCCCAGAAGTAAAAAAGGAATGAACAGGCCCCTAGGCACTAATTGGATCCATTGCTTTGTTTTCCAGGCATTTCTCCTCAGAGGCCTGGATTTCAGTACCAGCATATGGCTGTTTCTTGACTCACCCATCAGAACAAATCTCATCTACACATGGGAAACTTGCATGTTGGAGCTGTGTCAAAGCCTCTGTTTAGGATTACCCTTCAGGGCCCCAGTGCCACCGCTTCTTTCCAAGGTCTCCATAGACACAAAGACATATTAGGACACATCCACGGGAGAGTCCATTTCAGCTCAGCCTCCTCGGTTGCTCCACAAGATCCAGCAGATCTAACCTGTCTTGTTGCTTGGAGACAATTGGAATGTGAGGTGGGCTACCCAGCCATCCATCCTTATAACCCTGCTCGGAATCGTTGGCCAGGAGCAACCAACAGGTCTCAATTGTCCTGCAGAAGAATCTTTGCAGTTGGGAGCTTCTCACAACTCCCATCGTGGGAAAATACCCATGGCCTCGTGATCCACCCACCCCTTCAAGTAGGAGCCATCAGGGACAGAAAGTCCAACCTGAGCGATCGTCTGATCCTCGCCCTGACTTCAGATGCAAGAGATCTCGATTCAGGTCTGTAGATTGTGCCTACCATATCGTCACCCAGAAACAAGGCCTAGCTTGGGTTCTCAGACTTCCGTCCTCAGACTACTGGCCCACAAGCCCTCCAGTTTGGCAATCCAGAACTACAATGCAGCACTGTGCCTGCCCTCCAGAAGAAAAACATTGCCCTCTGGGGCTAACCAGAAACCCCAAATGAGGATCAACCTGCACTCCATTCGGCTGTACCCCAAATATATAGGCTGACCTGGGCACTAATGCCCTTTCTGACACAGCCTGAGCCTGGACCTCCTGGCCCCACCCAGACAGCTGGACGCACATTGAGCACATCGGACCCGCCATGGCCTTAGGTCGTCATCACTTCTCAACCTCGGTTTTCAGGCTTGAGAACCTAGACCTTATCTCCAATCACTGCCCGGGTTTGAAAATGATGCAGAAATCAGAACTCTTTCCCCATGGCAAGAAACCTTGTGGTTGGCATGTGTTCCAACGTTCAGTGTCGTTGAATCCAGTGTGGCCCATGGGGCTCCGCCCATGCTTGCGGGCCACATTGGTCACAAACACACATTGTGACCCTCAGCCTGAGCCCAGTCCTCAGGTAAGGCCTCTCAGTGGCTGGATGGAGAGACAGCATATTGGGCTTGCCATGCCCCTAGGCCCCAATTTTTAACCATAGTTCGGGTTGTCCCTTCACTCTTCCCCAGGGCTCTGCTTTGGAATTCCTCTTTTGGTGGGACACCTGAGGTAACAAACCTGAAAGGAGTCCTCCCATCCCACAGATTGACGAAAAACAATTGGGATCGAGCCAAATCCACAGAGAGGGAAGATTTGTCCATGGCCCATGAGGCCTCCCCAACATTCCACGGCCATCGCTGATACAAAATCCGGAGACAAAAGCCTGAGCAAGCACCTCAGACTCGCTCATTCTTCATATCGTGAAGAGTTCTTCCCATGGTTTGTAGATCGGGCGTGCCATACCAACGTCCCCAAACCTAAGCTGAGTTTGTGTTTTCAGACTTCTGTCCTCAAAGTCCTGGGCCACACACCCTCCAGGCTGGTGCCCCTGGAGCCTCACATTTGGACTGTGCCTACCTAATCCATGGGAATTCTGCCCATTCCATTGTTCAAAATCGTATATATTAGGAGAACTCTCCAAAGCCCCGGAGGCCATCCCAATAGTATAGGTCGCCCGGGACCAAAAAAGTGCGGTCTGACACCAGCTGAGCATCTTCCTCCACTCATACCATTGATGGATATCCCCAGAGAAGAAGATTGAACCATACAGGACCCTAGGCCATTATCGGATCCTTTGCTTTGGTTTACAGGCATGTCTCCTCAAAAGCCTGGATTCCAATACCAGCATAGGGGTTTTCTTGAGGCACCATAAGAACAAATCTCGTCTCCACAAGGAAACGTGTGCATGGGAGCTATGTCAAAAGCTTCGGAGAATACTTCAGGGTGCCGGTGCCACCGCCCCATTCCAAGGCCCTCATGGACACAAACACACATTAGGACACATCCTCAGGAAAGTCCATTTCAACACAGTCACCCCGGTTGCTCCCGCAGATCCATCAGATCTAAACTGTCTTGTTGCTAGGAGACAATTGGAATGCGAGGCTGGCTTCCCAGGCATCCATCCTCGAACGGTGCTCTGGAGTCATTCCATATGGGACGTCCTGAGCTGTCCAACAGGTCTCAATTGTCCTGCAGAAGGAATCCTTGAAGGGGGCTTCCCACAACCCCCAACGTGGGAAAACTTCCAGGGTCTTGAGATTCCGCTCCCTTCATGAAGGGGCCGTCAGGCACAGAAACTCCAACCTGAGCCAACGTCTGATCCTCGCCTTGACATCAAAGGCATGTGATATAGGTTCAGAACTGCAGGGGGTACCTGCCGTGGCCTCACCCTGATACCGTAGTCTAGCTTGTGATCTCAGACTTCCGGCCTCACACTCCTGGTGCCGAAGACCTCACGTTTGGCAATTCTGGACAGGCAATGAAGTACTCTGCCTGCCCTCTAGAAAAAATATATTGCCTAATTAGCTGTCCAGGCAGCATAAAGGAGGAAAAATTGACACGGCACTCGAATGTGCCGAAATTATATAGTCAAACCTGGGCACTAATGCACTCTCTGACACAACCTGAGCCCGGACCTCCTGACCAAAACCCAGACAGCTGACCGCACACTGAGGATATCAGACCCGCCATGGCCTTAGGTCATCATCTCTTCCCTACCTCAGTTTTCAGGCTTCAGAACCTAGACCTTATCTCCAATTACTGCCCGGGGTGACTGTGATGCAGAAATCAGAACTCATCCTTACACATGGCAAGAAACCTTGTGGTTGGCATGTTGTCCAACGTTCAGTGTAGGAGTAACCAGCATTCTCCCTGAGGCCCCGCCCATTCTTGAGTGCGACGAGGGCATAAACACGCATTTTGACCCTCAGTGTGAGTCCTGTCCTCTAGTAAGTCCTCTCAGTGGCTGGACCCTTAGATGTCATCATGGGCTTGACATGTCAGTAGGCCCCAATTTTTGACCTGATTTCTGGTCGTCCAGTCGCCCCTCCCCAGGGCTCTACTCTGGAATCCCTCATTTGGTGGGACACCTGAGGTTGAAAAACAAAACAAAAAAAAAAAAAACAACAACAAAACGAACCTCTTCCAATAACCCCAAACTCATTGGATGGGGCCAAACCCCCAGAGAGTAAGACTCGTCCAATTCCCATGAAGTCACCCGAACATTTCACGACCATGAGTGACACGAGATCCAAAGACAAAAACTAGAGCAAGAGCCTCCCACTCGCCCTTTTTTCATATCTCGAAGTGTTCTCCTCATTTTCCTTAGATCAGTCCTGCCATACCTATGACCCGAAACATAAGCCGAGTTTGTGTTTTCAGACAACTGTCCAAACAGCTCTGGCCTACACACCCTACAGGCTCAGGCCCCTGGAGCCAAACCTGAGGACTGTGCTTGCCCTCTCCATGGAAATTGTATGTGCCCATTCAAATGGCCAAAACCATACTAATCGGATAAACCTCCAAAGTCCCTGAGCCATCCCAATAGTTCTGGCTTCCCAGGACAAACAGGGGCAATCTGAGCCCATCTGAGCACCTACCTGCACTCAGACCCGTAGACTGATGTCCCCAGAAGTAAAAAGGAACTAACAGGCCCCTAGGCACTAATCGGATCCATTGCTTTGTTTTCCAGGCATTTCTCCTCAGAGGCCTGGATTTCAATACCAGCATAAGGCTGTTTCTTGACTCACCCGTCAGAACAAATCTCATGTACACATGGGAAACTTGCACGTTGGAGCTGTGTCAAAGCCTCTGTTTAGGAGAACCCTTCAGGGCCCCAGTGCCACTGCTTCTTTCCAAGGTCTCCATAGACACAAAGACATATTAAGACACATCCACGGGAGAGTCCATTTCAACTCAGCCTCCTCGGTTGCTCCCCCAGATCCAGCAGATCTAACCTGTCTTGTTGCTTGGAGACAATTGGAATGCGAGGTGGGCTACCCAGCCATCCATCCTTAGAACCCTGCTCGGAATCCTTGGCCTGGAGCCAACCAACAGGTCTCAATTGTCCTGCAGAAGAATCTTTGCAGTTGGGAGCTTCTCCCAACTCCCATCTTTTGCAAACCCCCATGACCTCGTGATCCACCCCCCCTTAAAGACGGGGCCATCAGGGACAGAAAGTCCAACCTGAGCGATCGTCTGAACCTCGCCCTGACTTCAGATGCACGAGATCTCGATTCAGGTCTGGAGATTGTGCCTGCCATATCCTCACACAGAATCCTAGGCCTAGCTTGAGTTCTCAGACATCCGTCCTCAGACTACTGACCCAGAAGCCCTCCAGTTTGGTAATCCAGACTACAATGCAGCACTCTGCCAGCCCTCCAAAAGAAAAACATTGCCATCTGGGGCTACCCAGAAACCCCAAATGAGGATCAACCTGCACGCCATTCGGCTGTACCCCAAATATATAGGCTGAACTGGGCACTAATGTCCTTTAGACACAGCCTGAGCCTGGACCTCCTGGCTCCACCCAGACAGCTGGCCGCACACTGAGCACATCGGACCCGCCATGGCCTTTAGTCGTCATCTCTTCTCAACCTCGGTTTTCACGCTTCAGAACCTAGACCTTATCTCCCATCACGGCCCAGGTTTGAAAATGATGCAGAAATCAGAACTCTTTCCCCATGGCAAGAAACCTTGTGGTTGGCATGTTGTCCATGGTTCAGTGTAGTTGAAACCAGTGTGGCCCATGAGGCCCCGCCCATGCTTGCAGGCCACATTGGTCACAAACACACATTGTGACCCTCAGCCTGAGCCCAGTCTTCAGGTAAGGACTCTCAGTGGCTGGATGGAGAGACAGCATATTGGGCTTGCCATGCCCCTAGGCCCCAATTTTTAACCGTAGTTCGTGTTGTGTCTTCACTCTACCCCAGGGCTCTGCTTTGGAATTCCTCTTTTGGTGGGACACCTGAGGTAACAAACCTGAAAGGAATCCTCCAATCCCACAGATTGACGAAAAACAATTGGGATCGGGCCAAATCCACAGAGAGCAAGATTCATCCATGGCCCATGAGGCCTCCCCAACATTCCACGGCCATCGCTCATACAAAATCCAGAGACAAAAGCCTGAACAAGTGCCTCAGACTCGCTCATTCTTCATAACCTGAAGAGTTCTTCAGATAAGAACCTACACGGCACTCGAATGCACCCAAAATATATAGTCTAACCTGGGCACTAGTGCACTGTCTGACAACCTGAGACCGGACCTCGTGACCAACACACAGACAGCTGACCGCACACTGAGCACATCAGACCCGCCATGGCCTTAGGTCATCATCTCTTCCCTACCTCAGTTTTCAGGCTTCAGACCCTAGACCTTATCTCCAATCACTGCCCAGGGGTGACTGTGATGCAGAAATTAGAACACTTCCTTACCCATGGCAAGAAACCTTGTGGTTGGCATGTTGTCCAACGTTCATGTAGGAGAAACCAGCATTCACCCAGAGTCTCCGCCCATTCTTGAGTGAGACGAGGGCATAAACACGCATTGTAACCCTCAGCGTGAGTCCTGTCCTCTAGTACGTCCTCTCGGTGGCTGGACCATTAGATGTCATAATGGGCTTGACATGTCCCTGGCCCCCCCATTTTTTAAACAGATTTCTGGTTGTCCAGTCGCCCCTCCCTGGGCTCCTCTCTGGAATCCCTCATTTGGTGGGACACCTGAGGTTGAAAAACAAAACAAAACAAATCAACAACAACAGAACAACGGACTTCTTCCATCCCCCACAGAATGACCCCAAACTCTTTGGACGGGGCCAAACCCCCAGAGAGAAAGACTCGTCCATTTCCCATGAAGTCACCTGGAAATTTCACGACCATGCGTGACACGATATCCAGAGACAAAAACTTGAGCAAGAGCCTCACACTCGCCCTTTTTTCATATCCTGAAGAGTTCTCCTCATGGTCTGTAGATCATTCCTGCCATACCTATGACCCGAAACATAAGCCGAGTTTGTGTTTTCAGACAACTGTCCAAACAGCCCTGGCCTACACATCCTACAAGCTCAGGCCCCTGGAGCCAAACCTGACGACTGTGCTTGCCCTCTCCAAGGGAATTGTATGTGCCCATTCCGATGGCCACAACCCTACTAATAGGATAAACCTCCAAAATCCCTGAGGCCATCCCAATACTTCTGGCTTCCCAGGACAAACAGGGGCAATCTGGGCCCATCTGAGCACCTACCGGCACTTAGACCTGTAGACTGATGTCCCCAGAGGTAAAAAGCAACGAACAGGCCCCTAGGCACCTATCGGATCCATTGCTTTGGTTTCCAGGCATCTCTCCTCAGAGGCCTGGATTTCAATAACAGCATATGGCTGTTTCTTGACTCACCCATCAGAACAAATCTCATCTACACATGGGAAACTTGCACGATGGAGCTGTGTGAAAGCCTCTCTTTAGGAGAAACCTTCAGGGCCAAGTGCCACCGCTTCAATCCAAGGTCTCAAGAGACGCAAAATCATATTAGGACACATCCACGGGAGAGTCCATTTCTACTCAGCCTCCCCGGTTGCTCTCCGAGATCCAGCAGATCTAACCTGTCTTGTTGCGTGGAGACAATTGGAATGTGAGGTGGGCTACCCAGCCATCCATCCTTATAACCCTGCTCGGAATCGTTGTCCTAGAGCCAACCAACAGGTCTAAATTGTCCTGCAGAAGAATCTTTGCAGTTGGGAGCTTCTCAGAACTCCAATCATGGGAAAACCCCCATGGCTCTGTGATCCACACCCCTTCAAGAAGGGGCCATCAGGGACTGAATGTCAAACCTGAGCGATCGTCTGATCATCGCCCTGACTTCAGATGCACGAGATCTCGATTCAGGCTATAGATTGTGCCTGCCATATCCTCACCCAGAAACCTAGGCCCAGCTTGGGTTCTCAGACTTCCATCCTCAGACTACTGGCCCACAAGCCTGCAGTTTGGCAATGCAGAACTACAATGCAGCACTCTGCTTGCCCTCCGGAAAAAAAAAAAACATTGCCCTCTCGAGCTACCCAGAAACCCCAAATGAGGATCAACCTGCACGCCATTCGGCTGTACCCCCCAAATATATAGGCTGACCTGGGCACTAATGTCCTTTCTGACACAGCCTGAGCATGGACCTCCTGGCCCCACGCAGAGAGCTGGCCGCACACTGAGCACATCGGACCCGCCATGGCCTTAGGTCGTCATCTCTTCTCAACCTCGGTTTTCAGGCTTCAGAACCTAGACCATATCTCCCATCACGGCCCGGGTATGAAAATGATGCAGAAATCAGAACACTTTCTGCATGGCAAGAAACCTTGTGGTTGGCATGATGTCCAAGGTTCAGTGTAGTTGAAACCAGTGTGGCCCATGAGGCCCCGCCCATGCTTGCGGGCCACATTGGTCACAAACACACATTGTGACCCTCAGCCTGAGCCCAGTCCTCAGGTAAGTCCTCTCAGTGGCTGGATGGAGAGACAGCATATTGGGCTTGCAATGTCCCTAGGCACCAATTTTTAACCATAGTTTGGTTTGTCCCTTCACTCTTCCCCAGGGCTCTGCTTTGGAATTCCTCTTTTGGTGGGACACCTGAAGTAACAAACCTGAAAGGACTCCTCCCATCCCACAGATTGACGAAAGGCAATTGGGATCGGGCCAAATCCACAGAGAGCAAGATTGATCCATGGCCCATGAGGCCTCCCCAACATTCAACTGCCATCACTGATACAAAATCCAGAGACAAAAGCTTGAGCATGCGCCTCACACTCGCTCATTCTTCATATCCTGAAGAGTTCTTCAGATAAGAACCTACAGGGAACTCGAATGCACCCAAAATATATAGTCTAACATGGGCAGTAATGCACTGTCTCACAACCTGAACACGGACCTCGTGACCAATACCCAGACAGCTGACCGCACACTGAGATCATCAGACCCGACATGACCTTAGGTCATCATCTTTTCCCTACCTCAGTTTTCAGGCTTCAGATCCTCGACCTTATCTCCAATCACTGCCCAGCGCTCACTGTGATGCAGAAAGCAGAACTCTTCCTTACCCATGGCAAGAAACCTTGTGGTTGGCATGTTGTCCAACGTTCAGTGTAGGAGAAACCAGCATTCACCCTGAGGCCCCGCCCATTCTTGAGTGAGACGAGGGCATAAACACGCATTGTGACCCTCAGCGTGAGTCCTGTCCTCTAGTACGTCCTCTCAGTGGCTGGACCATTAGATGTCATAATGGGCTTGACATGTCCCTAGGCCCCAATTTTTAACCAGATTTCTGGTTGTCCAATCGCCCCTCCCCAGGACTCTACTCTGGAATCCCTCATTTGGTGGGACACCTGAGGTTGAAAAACAAAATAAAACAAATCAACAACAACAGAACAACGGACTTCTCCATCCTACAGAATGACCCCAAACTCTTTGGTTGGGGCCAAACCCCCAGAGAGTAAGACTCGTCCCTTTCCCATGAAGTCACCCGGAAATTTCACGACCATGACTGACACGATATCCAGAGACAAAAACTTGAGCAAGAGCCTCACTCTCGCCCTTTTTTCATAATCGAAGAGTTCTCCTCATGGTCTGTAGATCAGTCCTGCCATAAGTATGACCCGAAACATAAGCCGAGTTTGTGTTTTCAGACAACTGTCCAAACAGCCCTGGCCTACACACCCTACAGGCTCAGGCCCCTGGAGCCAAACCTGACGACTGTGCTTGCCCTCTCCAAGGTTATTGTATGAGTCCATTCCAATGGCCACAACCACTAATAGGATAAACCTCCAAAGTCCCTGCGGCCATCCCAATATTTGTGGCTTCCCAGGACAAACAGGGGCAATATGGGCCCATCTGAGCACCTTCCTGCCCTCATACCCGTAGACTGATGTCCCCAGTGGTATAAGGAAAGAACAGGCCCCTAGGCACCTATCGGATCCATTGCTTTGGTTTCCAGGCATCTCTCCTCAGAGGCCTGGATTTCAATAACAGGATTTGGCTGTTTCTTGACTCACCCATCAGAACAAATCTCATCTACACATGGGAAACTTGCACGATGGAGCTGCGTGAAAGCCTCTTTTTAGGAGAACCCTTCAGGGCCCCAGTGCCACCGCTTCATCCCAAGGTCTCCATAGACACAAAATCATATTAGGACACATCCACAGGAGAGTCCATTTCAACTCAGCCTCCTCGGTTGCTGCCCCATATCCAGGAGATCTAACCTGTCTTGTTGCATGGAGACAATTGAAATGCTAGGTGGGCTACCCAGCCATCCATCCTTAGACCCTGCTCGGAATCGTTGTCCTGGAGCCAAGCAACAGGTTTCAATTGTCCTGCTGAAGAATCTTTGCAGTGGGAGCTTCTCATAACTCCCATCGTGGGAAAACCCCCATGGCCTCGTGATCAACACCCCCTTAAAGAAGGGGACATCAGGGACAGAATGTCCAACCTGAGCGATCTTCTGATCATCGCCCTGACTTCAGATGCAAGAGATCTCGATTCAGGTCTGTAGTTTGTGCCTGTCATATCCTCACCCAGAAACTTAGGCCTAGCTTGGGTTCTCAGACTTCCGTCCTTCAGACTACTAGCCCACAAGCCCTGCAGTTTGGTAATCCAGAACTACAATTCAGCACTCTGCCTGCCCTCCTCAAGAAAAACATTGCCCTCTGGGGCTACCGAGAAACCCCAAATGAGGATCAACCTGCACGCCATTTGGCTGTACCCCAAATATATATGCTGACCTGGGCACTAATGCCCTTTCTGAAACAGCCAGCGCCCGGACCTCCTGGCTGCACCCAGACAGCTGGCCGCACACTGAGCACATCGGACCCGCCATGGCCTTAAGTCGTCATCTCTTCTCAACCTCGGTTTTCAGGCTTCAGAACCTAGACCTTATCTCTCCAATCACGGCCCGGGTTTGAAAATGATGCAGAAATCAGAACTCTTTCCCCATGGCAAGAAACCTTGTGCTTGGCATGTTTTCCAAGTTTCATTGTAGTGAAACCCAGTGTGGCCCATGTGTCCCCCCCATGCTTGCGGGCCACATTGGTCACAAACACACATTGTGACCCTCAGTCTGAGCCCAGTCCTCAGGTAAGGCCTCTCAGTGGCTGGATGGAGAGACAGCATATTGGGCTTGCCATGCCCCTAGGCCCCAATTTTTAACCGTAGTTCGGGTTGTGTCTTCACTCTTCCCCAGGGCTCTGCTTTGGAATTCCTCTTTTGGTGGGACACCTGAGGCAACAAACCTGAAAGGAGTCCTCCCATCCCACAGATTGATGAAAAACTATTGGTTTCGGGCCAAATCCACAGTGAGCAAGATTCGTCCATGCCCCTTGAGGCCTCCCCAACATTCCACGGCCATCGCTGATACAACATCCAGAGACAGAAACCTGAGCACGCGCCTCAGACTCGCTCATTCTTCATATCCTGAAGAGTTCTTCCGATAAGAACCTACACGGCACTCGAATGCACCCAAAATATATAGTGTAACCTGGGCACTAATGCACTGTCTGACAACCTGAGACCGGACCTCGTGACCAACACCCAGACAGCTGACCGCACACTGAGCACAACAGACCCGCCATGGCCTTAGGTCATCATCTCTTCCCTACCTCAGTTTTCAGGCTTCAGAACCTAGACCTTATCTCCAATCACTGCCCATGGGTGACTGTGATGAAGAAATCAGAACTCTTCCTTACCCATGGCAAGAAACGTTATGGTGGTATATTGTCCAACGTTCAGTGTAGGAGAAACCAGCATTCACCCTGAGGTCCCGCCCATTCTTGAGTGCGACGAGGGCATAAACACGCATTGTGACCCTCAGTGTGAGTCCTGTCCTCTCAGTGGCTGGACCATTAGATGTCATAATGGGCTTGACATGTCCCTAGGCCCCAATTTTTAACCAGATTTCTGGTTGTCCAGTCGCCCCTCCCCAGGGCTCTACTCTGGAATCCCTCATTTGGTGGGACACCTGAGGTTGAAAAACAAAACAAAACAAAACAAATTAACAACAACAGAACAAAGGACTTCTTCCATCCCACAGAATGACCTCAAACTCTTTGGACCGGGCCAACCCCCAGAGAGTAAGACTCGTCTCTTTCCCATGAAGTCACCCCCCCGGAAATTTCACGACCACGAGTGACACGATATCCAGAGACAAAACCTTGAGCAAGAGCCTCACACTCGCCCTTTTTTCATATCGCGAAGTGTTCTCCTCATGGTCTGTAGATCAGTCCTGCCATAACTATGACCCGAAAAATAAGCCGCGTTTGTGTTTTCAGACATCTGTCCAAACAGCCCTGGCCTACACACCCTACAGGCTAGGGCCGCTGGAGCCAAACCTGAATACTGTGCTTGCCCTCTCTAAGGGAATTGTATGTGCCCATTCCAATGGCCACAACCCTACTAATAGGATAAACCTCCAAAGTCCCTGAGGCCATCCCAATATTTGTGGTTTCCCAGGACATACATGGGCAATCTGGGCCCATCTGAGCACCTACCTGCACTCAGACCCGTAGACTGATGTCTCCAGTTGTAAAAAGGAATGAACAGGCCCATAGGCACCTTTCGGATCTATTGCTTTGGTTTCCAGGCTCTCTCCTTAGAGATCCTTAGAACCCTAAGAACCCTTAGAACCCTGCTCTTGCGTCGTTCCTTATGGGACATCCTTGAGCCATCCAAGAGGTCTCGACTGTTCCACAGGAGTCTTGTTCATGCACCACCTCACAACTCATATCATGGAATGCTTCCATAGTCACATGATGCCCCCAATCTTCATGAAGTCGGATCATGGAAAGAAACTTCAACCTGAGCCAACGGCTGATCTTCGCCTTGACTTCAGATGCACGAGATCTTGATTAAGCTCTTCAGAGTGCACCTGCTGTGCCCTCACCCCAAAACCTAAGCATAGCTAGTGTTCTCAGACTTCCGTCCTCACTCTCCTGGACCACACGCCCTCCATTTTGGGATTTCCGATGACACAGTGCTGCACTCTGCCTGCCCTCTAGAAGAAAAAAACGCCCTATGGGTCTACCCAGAAACCTCAAATGAGGATAAACCTGCATGCCACTCAACTGTACACCAATTATATAGTCTAGCCTGTGCACTAATGCCCTGTCTGACACAACCTGAGGCCTGAATTCCCAAATGACACCCAGACAGCTTGCCGTACACTGAGAACATCTGAACCGCCATGGCCTTAGGTTGCCATCTCTTTCCAACCTGGTTTTCAGGCTACAGAAACCTAGACCTTATCTCTACTCATTTCCCATGGGTGAACGTGATGCAGAAATCATAACTCCTCCTTCCCTCTCGCCAGAATCTTGTGGTTGGCATCTTATCCAAAGTTCAGTGTAAGAGCCCTGTAGGGCCTAAAGGAGTAGTAGTAGGGGCCATGAGGGTAGTGTAGGTTCCCTGAGGCCCTGCCCATGCTTAAGGGCTGCGGTGGGCACAAACACACATTGGGACCCTCAGTTTGAGCCCTGTCCTCAAGTAAAGCCTCTCAGTGGCTGGACCATGAGCCTGCATATGGGGCCTGCCATGCCCCAAGTCACCCAATCTTAACCAGAGGTAGAAACATCTAGTCAACCCTACTCAGGGCTCTGCTCTGGAATCCCTCTTTGGTGGGACATTTGAGGTAAGTAAACACAGAAAGGATTCCTCCCACCCACAGAATGATCCCAATCACTTGGGATCAGGCCATCCCTAGAGAGAAAGACTCGTCCATGGCCCATGAGGCCAGCCCGACATTCCACGGCCACTATTGACACAAAATCCAGAGACATAAGCCTCACCCTTAGGTCATAGCCCAAAAAATTCTCCTCATAGTCTGTAGATCGGGCCTGCCATACCTACGTCACAAACCGTGTTTTCAGACTTCTATCCTGACATCCCTGTCCCACACACCCTCCAGGCTGAGGCCCCTGGAGCCACACCTCAGGACTGTGCCTGCCCTCTCCAAGGAAATTCTTCCCATTCCATTGGCCACAACCCTACAGATTAGGAGAGACCTCCAAAGTCCCAGAGGCCATTCCAATAGTGTAGGCCGCCCAGTACAAAGAGGGGTGATCTGTCATAAGCTGAGCAACGACCTCAAGTCACCCGTAGACAGATATCCCCAAGAGAAAGGTATTAAACTGGACAGGCCCCTAGAACGTAATTGGTTCCATTGCTTTTGTTTCTAAGCATCTCTCCTCAGAGGCCTGTTTTCCAATACCAGCCTATGGGGGATTCCAGAGATACCAAGCAGAACAAATCTTGTCTCCACATGGGAAACTTATCCTTTGGAGCTCTGTAAAAACCTCCAGTTAGGAGAAACCTTCAGGTAACCGGAGCCACCGCCCTATTCCAAGGTCTCCATGGACACAAACCCGCATTATGACCATTCGGCAGGAGAGTACATTTCAACTCAGCCCCGTTGATTACTCCCCCAGAGCCAGAATATCAAACCTGCCTTGTCGCTAGGAGACAACTGGAATGCAAAGCAGACTCTCTAGGCATCCATCGTTGGAATCCTCCTCTGGCGCCGTTCCATATGGGATGTCCTGGGAGCCTTCCAACAGTTCTTGACTGTCTTGCAGAAGGAATCCTTGCAGATTGGAGCATCTCACAACTCCTATCGTGGGAAAACCTACATGGCCTCATGAGATGCTCCCCTTTATAAAGGGGCCATCATGGACAGAAACTCCAACCTGAGCCAACTTCTGATCCATTGCTTTGGTTTCTATGTATCTCTCCTCAGAGGCCTGGTTTCCAATATCAGAATATGGGGGTTTCCTAAGGAAACAATCAGAACAGATCTCATCTCCACATGAGAAACTTGCTCTTTGGAGCTGTGTCAATACCTCAGGTTAGGAGGATCCTTCAGGGCGCTGGCACCATGGCCCAATTCCAAGGTCTCCAAGGACACAAACTTACATTATGATCCATCCTCTGGAGAGTCCATTTCAAATCAGCCCCCTCGGCTGCTCACCCAGAGCCAGCAGATCAAACCTGCCTTGTCACTAGGAGACAGTTGGAATGCGAGGTGGGCTGCCCAGGCATCCATCCTTAGAACCCTGCTCTGGAGAATTTCTTTATGGGACGTCTTGAATCCAACCAACCTGTCTTGACTGTCTCGCAGAATGAATCCTTGTGGTTTGAAGCATCACACAATCCCACTGTGAGAAAACCGCCATTTCCTCATGATGCCCCACACCTTCATAAATGGGCCATCATGGACAGAAACTCCATCCTAAGCCAAAGTCTGATCCACGCCCTGAATTCAGAAGCAGGAGATCTCGATTCAGCACTTGAGAGTGTGCCTGCTGTGCCCTCGCCCCGAATCCTAAACCTAACTTGTGTTCTCAGACTTCCGTCTTCACAATACTGGCCACACCCCTCCAGTTTGGCAATTCTGGAGACACAATGCAGCACTCTGCCTGCCCTCCAGAAGAAAAATGTTGCCCTATAGGGCTAACCAGAAACGCCAAATGAGTAACAATCTGCATGCCACTCGACCACACCCCAATTATACAATCTAGCCAGTGCACTAAAGCCCTGTCTGACACAGCCTGAGGGCAGACCTCCAGTCCAACACCCAGACAGCTGGCTGTACACTGAGCATATCAAACCCACAATGGCTTTCGGCCATCATCTCTACCCATCCTCAGTTTTCACCTTCAGAACCTAGACCTTATCTCCACTCACTGCTCAGGAGTGAACGTGATACAAGAATCAGAACTTCTCCTTCGCCATGGCAAGAAACCTTGTGGTTGGCATGTTGTCCAACGTTCATTGTAGGAGAAAGCAGCATGGACTATGAGGCCCCACCTATCCCTGAGGGCTACAATTTGCACAAACACACATTGTGACCCTCAGCATGAGCCCTATCCTCATGTAAAGCCTCTTAGTGACTGGAACAACAGCCCACATATGGGGCTTGCCAAGTCCCTAGTCCCCCAATCTCAACCAGAGTTAGAGATGTCTAGTCACCCCTACTCAGGGCTCTGCTCTGGAATCCCTCTTTGGTGGGACACCTGAGGTAAAAAAAAAAAAAATACAGAAAGGACTCTTCCCATCCACAGAATGATCCCAACCACTTGGGATCAGGCCAAATCACCAGAGAAAGACTTGTCCCATGGCCCTTTAGGACACCCCGACATTCCACGGCCACTGTAGGCACAAAATCCAGAGACAAAAGCCTGAGCAAACGCCACATACTCGCCCTTTGTTCATAGCCCGGAAAATTCTCACGGTCTGTAGATCGAGCCTTCATACATACATCCAAAAACCTAAGCTGAGTTTGTGTTTTCAGACTTCTGTCCCCACAGTCCTGGCCCACACACCATCCAAGCTGGGGCCCCTGGATCCACACCTGAGGACTGTGGCTTCCCTCTCCAGGGGAATTCTGCCATTTCCATTGGCCACAACCCTATAGATTAGGAGAAACCTCCAAACTCCCCGAGGCCATCCCAATAGTGTTGGCTGCCCAGGACAAACAGGGATGATCTTTCACAAGTTAGGAAACTACCTCCACTCAGACCCAGAGACAGATATCCCCATAGAATAAGATTGAACTAGACAGGCACTTAGGCCCTAATCAGATCCATTGCTTTTGTTTCCAGTCATCTCTCCTCAGAGGCCTGGTTACCAATACCAGCATATGGGGGATTACTGAGGCACTCATAGAAAAATCTCGTCTCCACATAGGAAATGTACTCTTTGGAGCTCTATAAAAACCTCTGTTTAGGAGAATCTTTCAGGGCCCCGGATCATGCGCCCCATTCCAAGGTCTCCATGGACTTAAACCCACATTATGATCTATCCTCGGTAGAGTCCATGTCAACTCATCCCCCTTGGTTTCTCCCCCAGGGCCTGCAGATCAAACCTGCCTTGTTGCTAGGAGACAACTAGAATGGGAGGCGGGCTGCCCTGGCATCCATCCTTAGAACCCTACTCTGGAGTCGTTCCATATGGGACATCCTAGAGCCATCCAACAGGTCTCAAGTGTCCCACAGAAGGAATCTTTGCAGTCTGGTGCATCTCACAACTCCCATTGTGGGAAAATCTTCATGGCCTCTTGAGACGCTCCACTTTATAAAGGGGCCATCATGGACAGAAACTCCAACCTGAGCAAACGTCTGATATTCGCCCTGGCTTCAGGTGCATGAGATCTTGATTCAGCTCTGCAGAGTGTGCCTTCTGTGCCCTCACCCCAAAAACTAAGCCTAGCTTGTGTTCTCAGACTACCGTCTTCACAACCCTGGCCCAAAAGCCCTACAGTTTGGCAATACTGGGGCCACAATGCAGCATTCTGCCTGCCCTCCAGAAGAAAAACGTTGCCTTATGGAGCTACCTAGAAACCCGAATGAGGATCAACTGAACGCCACTCGACAGCACCCCAAATATACAGTCTACCCTGTCTAATGCCCTTTCTGACACAGCATGAGCCCACACCTCCAGACCTACGCTCAACAGCTAGCCACACACTGAGCTCATTGTACCCATCAGGTCCTTAGGTCTTCATCTCTTCCCAACCTCGGTTTTCGGGTTTCAGAACCTAGACCTAAACTCCAATCACTGTCCAGGGGTGAACGTGATGCAGAAATCACAACTCTTCCTTAGCCATGGCCGGAAACCTTGTGGTTGGCATATTCTCCAACGTTCAGTGTAGGAGAATCCAGCGTGGCCCATGAGGCCCTTCCCATGCTTGCGGGCCTTGTTGGGCACAAATAGGCATTGTGACCCTCAGCATGAGCCCTGTCCTCAAGGAAGACCTCTCAGTGTCTGAATCAAGTGCCCACATATTGGACTTGCCATGCCCCTAGGCCCCCAAACTTAAACAGAGGTGGGGTAATCCAGTTCTCCCTCCCAAGGACTCTGCTCTGGAATCCCTCTTTTTTTATTGGCACACATGAGGTACATAAAATAAAATAAAAAAAAACAGAAAGGACTCCTCCCATCCCACAGAATGTACCTAAACTCTTGGGATTGGGTCCAATCCTCAGAGAAGGAAAGCCGTCCACAACCCATGAGGCCACGCCAGCATTCGACCCACATTGTTGACACAAATCCAGAGACAAAACCTGAGCAAGCACCTCAAACTCACCCTTTTTCATATCCCGAAGTGTTATCACGGTCTGTAGATTGGGCGTGCCATACCTATGTCCCCGATCCTAAGCGGAGTTTGTGTTTTCAGACTTCTGTCCCCACAGGCCTGGCCCACACACCCTCAAGGCTGGGCCCCTAGAGCCAAACTCAGAACTGTGCCTGCCCTCTCCAGGGGATTTCTGCCCATTCCATTGGCCACAACCCTATAGATTAGGAGAAACTCCAAAGTCCCGAGGCCATTCCCAATATTATAGGCTGCCCAGGACAAACAGGGGCGATCTGACACAAGCTGAGCAACTACCTCCCCTCAGATCCATAGACACGTATCCCCAGGAAAGAGATTGAACCGGACAGGCACCTAGGCCCTAATCATATCCATTGCTTTTGTTTCCAGGCATCTCTCCTCAGAGGCCTGGTTTCCAATACCAGCATATGGGAGATTCCTTAGGCACTCATCAAAACAATTCTCTTCTCTACATAGGAAACGTACTCTTTAGAGCTCCATCAAAACCTCCGGTTATGAACATCCCTCAAGGCCCCGGATCAAGCACCCCATTCCAAGGTCTCCATGGACACAAATGCACATTATGACCCATCCTCAACTCACCCATTTCAACACACCCGCCTCGGTTACTCCCCTAGATCCAGCAGATCGAACTTGCCTTGGCGCTATGAGACCCCTGGAAGGGAGGCAGGCTGCCCAGGCATCCATCCTTAGAACCCTGCTCTGGATAACTTCCTTATGGGATGTCCTGGAGCCATCCAGCAGGTCTCGACTGTCCCACGGAAGGAATCATTGCGGTTTGGAGCATCTCACAATTCCCATCGTGGTAAAACCTCCATGGCCTCGTGACACCCTCCCCTTCATGAAGGGGCCGTCATGGACAGAAACTCCAACCTGAGCCAACGTCTGATCCTAGCTCTGTCTTCAGGTACACGGGATCTCGAATCATCTCTGCAGAGGGTTCCTGCCGTCCCCTCACCCCGAAATCTAAGTCTGGCTTGTGTTCTCAGAATTTTTTCCTCACACTCCTGGCCCACAAGCCTTCCAGTTTGGGAATTCTGGAGCCACTATGTGGCACTGTGTCTTCCTTCCAGAAGAAAAATTTTGCCCTCTGGGGCTACCCAGTAACCACAAATGAGTACCAACCTGCACGAAACTCGACTGCACCCCAATGATACAGTCTAGCCTGGGCACTAATTCCCTGTCTGCCACAGCCTGAGCCTGCACATCCCAACCCACACTCAACAGCTGGCCAAACACTGAGCACATCAGACACACCATGGCCTTAGGTCTTCATCTCTTCGCAACCTCAGTTTTCAGGCTTCAGAACCTAGACCTTAAATCCAATCACAGTCCAGGAGTGAAAGTGTTGCAGAAATTAGAACTCCTTCTTCCCCATGGCCAGAAAACTTGTGGTTGCCATATTGTGCAATGTTCAGTGTAGGAGAAACCAGCATGGTACATTAGGCCACGCCCTGACTTGAGGGGCTCCTTGGGCACAAAAACACATTGTGAATCTCAATGTGAGCCCTATGCTCAAGGAAGGCCTCTCAGTGTCTGGACCAAGAGCCCACATATGGGGCTTGCCATGTTCTTAGGTCCCAATGTTAACCAGAGTTCTGGTTGTCCAGTCGCCCCTCCCCAGGACTCTGCTGTGGAATCCCTCTTTTGGTGGTCTACCTGAGGTAAAAAAAAAAAAAAAAAAAAAAAAAAAAAAAAAAAAAAAAAAACAGAAACCCTCCTCCCTTCCCACAGAATGACCCCAAACTCTTGGGATTGTGTCAAATCCCCAGAAAGGGAGCCTCATCGATGGCCCATGAGGACACCCGGACATTCCATGGCAATCGGTGACACATATCCAGAAAAAAAAAACATAAGCATGAGCAAGCACCTCACTTTCGCCCTTTGTTCATATCCCAAAGAGTTCTCCTCACGGTCTATATATCGTGCCGGCCATACCTACAGACCCAAACCTAAGTGGAGTTTGTGTTTTCAGACTTTTGTCCAAATAGCCCTGGACCACACATCTCCACACTTGGGTCCCTGGAGCCACACCTCAGGACTGTGCTTCCCTTTCAAGAGAATTCTTCCCATTCCATTGGCCACAACCTTGCAAATTAGGAAAAACCTCCAAAGTTACCGAGGCCATCCCAATAGTGTAGGCCGCCCAGGACAAACAGGTGTGATCTCAAACCAGCTGAGCAACTACCTCCACTCAGACAAAAGATGTCCCCAGAGAAGATATTGAACCGGACAGGCCCCTAGGCCCTAATCAGATCCATTGCTTTGGATCAAACCAACATTAAGACCATCCTCAGGAAAGTCCATTTCAACTCATTTAAGACCATCCTCAGGACAGTCCATTTCAACTCAGCCCCCTCTGATGCTACCCCAAGCCAGCAGATCAAACGTTTCTTGTTGCTAGGAGACAATTGGAATTGAGGCTGTCTGCCCAGGCATCCATACTTAGAACCCTGTTCTGGAAAAATACCTTAGGAGACGTCCTGGAGCCATCCAACAAATCTTAATTGTCCCACAGAAGGAATCCTTGCGGTTTGGAGCATCTCACAACTCTAATAGTGGGAAAACCCCCATGGCCTCATAATGCCCCCCCCCTTCATGAAGGGGCCAACATGGACAGAAACTCCAACCTGAGCCAAAGTCTGATCCTCGACCTGACTTCAGACTCATGAGATCTCAATTCAGCTCTGCAGAGTGTGCCTGCCATGTCCATTCCCCGAAACCTAAGCCTAGCTTGTGTTCTCAGACTTCCGTCCTCACTCTCCTGGCCCACAAGCCCTCCAGTTTGGGAATTCCGAAGCCACAATGCAGCACTCTGCCTGCCCTCCAGAAGAAAAACTTTGCCCTATGCTGCTAATAAGAAACCCCAAATGATTATCTAATGCATGCCACTCGACTGTAAAGCAATTATACAGCCTACCCTGAATACTAATGCCCTGTCTGGCACAGCCTGAGACAAGACATCCCAAACGACACCTAGACAGCTGGCTCCAACCTGGACACAAGGGACCCGCTATGGCTGTAGTTCGTCATCTCTTCCCAACCTCGGTTTTCAGGCTTCAGAACCTAGACCTTATCTCCAATCACTGCCCAGGGGTGAACGTGATGCAGAAATTAGAATTCCTCCTACCCCATGGCCAGAAACCTTGTGGTTGGCATGTTGTCCAACGTTCAATGTGCGAAAACCTGCATTGTCGGAAAGGCCACGCCAGTGCTTGAGGGCCGCCTAGGGCACAGACATGCATTGTGACCTGTAGCGTGAGTCCCGTATTAAAGTAACGCCTCTCAGTGGCTGGACCAAGATCCTGCATATGGGGCTTGTCATATCCATAGGCCCCCAGGCTTAACCAGAGAGCGAGTATTCCAGTTGTCAGTACCCACTGCTATGCTCCACAATCCCTCTACTGGGGGGACACATGAAGCAGAAAACAGGACTCTTCCCTTCCCACAGAATGACCCCAAACTCTTGGGGGCTGGACAAACTACCAGAGAGGGAGACTTCTACGACCCATGAGGCAACTCCTCCATTAAACGGCCATTGTGGACAAAAAAATATCCAGAGACAAAAGACAGAGCGACTGCCTCCCTCTCACCCTTCTTTCATATCCAGAGGAGCTCCCCTCACGGACTGTAGATCAGGCCAGCCATAACCTCGGCCCCAAACCTGAGCTGAGTTTGGGTTTTTGGATGTCTGTCTGCACAGCCGTGGCCCACACCGCCTCCAGGCTGGGGTCTCTGGAGCCACACCCCAGAACTGTGCCTGCTCTCTCCTAAGAAACTGCCCGTTCCATTGGCCACAACTCTACAAAATAGTAGAAACCTCAAGGTCCCCAAGGACATCCCACTACCGCAAGCCGCACTGGACAAACAGGAGCATTATGACACCAGCTGAGCAACTACTACCTCCATGCAGACACACAGACTGATATCCGCAGAGACAGAAGATTGAACCAGGCAGGCCCCTAGGCCCTTTATGAACTCTGGCTTTGGTGTCCAGGTATCACTCCTCAGAGGCCTGTGTTCGAAGACCGGCATATGGGGCTATCCTGAGGCACCAGACAGAACACCTCTCATCTCCGCATGGAAAGCTTCCTTGTTGGAGTTGTGTCAAACCCTTCGGGTTGGAGAATCCTGCAGAGTCCCTTAGCTACTGCCACATTCCAAGGTCTCCATGGCCACCAACCCACATTATGACTCATCCGCAGGAAAGTCCATTTAAACTCAGCCTTCTGGGTAGCTCACCCAAGAGCCCGCAGATTGAGCGTGCCTTGTCTCGACCAGGCAATGGGAAGGTGAGTTGGCGTTTCTCGGCATCCATGCTTAGGCCCCTGCTCTCGAGTCTTTCTGTATGGGGCATCCTGGAACCATCCAATAGTACTCGACTGTCCTGAAGAAGGAAACTTTGAAGTTTGGAGCAGCTCACAACTCCCAGCGTAGGGAAACCTCCCTGGCCTCATGACGCCCCCACCCCCTTCAGGAAGGGGCCGTCATGGACACAAACTCCAGCTTGAGGCAACATCTGATACTCGCCCTTACCTCAGATGCAGGAGATCTCGATTCAGCCTCTGCACAGTGGGCCCAAACGTCGTGCTACCTTGTGTTTTCAGACTTCCTTCCTCACACTCCTGGCAAACATGTCCTCAACACTTGGAATTCTGGAACCAAAATGCAGCCCTATGCTGGCCCTCCAGAAGAAAAACGTTGCTCTATGGGGATCTCCATAAACCCCAAATGAGGATCAACCTGCTCGGTTCTCGACCTCACCCCAATTGGATTGTTCGGGTTGTCCATTCATCCCACCCCAGAGCTCTGCTTTGGAATCCCTCTTTTGGTGGGACACCTGAGGTAACAAAACTAAAAGGACTCCTCCCATCCTTCAGATTGACCCAAAACAATTGGGATTGGACCAAATTCACAGAGAGGAAGTCTCGTCCATGGCCCATGAGGCCTCCCCGAGATTCCACAGCCATCGTTGACAACAAATCCAGAGACAAAAGTCCTGAGCAAGCGCCTCACACTCGCTCTTTTGTCGTATCCCGAAGAGTTCTCCTCACGGTCTGTAGATCGGGCCTGCCATACCTACTTCCCAAACCTAAGCCGAGTTTGTGTTTTCAGACTTCTGTCCCCACATTCCTGGCCCACAGACCCTTCAGGCTGGGGCCCCTGGAGCCACACATCAGGACTGTGCCTGTCCATACCACGGGAATTCTGCCCATTCCATTGTCCACAATCGTACAAATTAGGAAAAAACCTCCAGAGTCCCCAAGGACATCCCAATAATGTAGGCCGCCCAGGACAAACAAGGGTCATCTGAAACCAGCTGAGCATCTACCTCTACTCAGCGTAGATGGATGTCCCCAGAGAAGAAGATTGAATCAGACAGGCCCCTAGGCCTGAATCAGATTCATTGCTTTCGGTTACATGTATCTCTCCTCAGAGGCCTGGTTTCCAATATTAGCATATGGGGATTTCATGAGGCAGCAATCAGAACAAATCTCTTCTCCACATGGGAAAATTATCCTTTGAAGATGTCTCAAAACCTCCAGTTAGGAGAATCCTTCAGGGCCTGTGTGCCACTGCCCCATTACAAGGTCTCCATGGACAGAAATCCACATTAGAACCCATCTGCAGGAAATTCCATTTCAACCTAGCTCCCTTGGTTGCTCCCCCAGAGCGAGCAGACTGAACCTGTCTAGACTAGGAGACAATTGGAATGCGAGGCGGGCTGCCGAACCATCCATCCTTAGAGCTCTGCTCTGGTGTCGTTCCGTATGGGATGTCCTGGAGCCATCCAACAGGTCTCAAATGTCCAGCAGAAGGAATCCTTGAGTTTTGGAGCATCTCACAACTCCCAAACTGGGAAAATCTAGATGGCTTTGTGATGCCCCCCCCCCCCCATTTATGAAGGGGAAATCATGGACAGGAACTCCAACCTAAGACAACGTCTGATCTTCACCCTGAATTCAGATGCACGAGATCTCGATGCAGCTCTGCAGAGTGTGCTTTCCTTGCCCTAGCCCTGAAACCTATGACTAGCTTGTGTTCTCAGACTTCCGTCCTCACACTCCTGGCCCCCAAGCCCTCACATTTGGAAATTCGGGACACAAAATGATGCATTCTGCCTGCCTTCCAGAAGAAAAATTTTGAACTATGGAGTTTCTCACATAACCCAAATGAGGATAGACATACACGGCACTCGAATGTACCCAAATTAGATAGTCTAACCTGGCCACTAATACACTGTCTGATACAGAGTGAGCCCGGACCTCCTGACCAAAAGCGAGACAGCTGACTGCACACTGAGAACATCACACCCGCCATGGCCTTAGCTCGTTATCTCTTCCCAACCTATCTTTTCAGGCTTCAGAACTTAGACCTTAACTCCAAGCCCTGACAAGGGTTGAATGTGATGCAGAAATCAGAACTCCTCCTTACCCAAGGCAAGAAGCCTTGTGGTTGGAATGTTGTCCAACGATCAGTGTAGGAAAAACCAGCATTCACCCTGAGGCCCCGCCCATTCTTGAGTGCGACTAGGGCATAAACACGCATTGTGACACTCAGCGTGAGTCCTGTCCTCTAGTAAGTCCTCTCAGTGGCTGGACCATTAGATGTCATAATGGGCTTGACATGTCCCTAGGCCCCAATTTTTAACCAGATTTCTGGTTGTCCAGTCGCCCCTCCCCAGGGCTCTACTCTGGAATCCCTCATTTGGTGGGACACCTGAGGTTAAAAAAAAACAAAACAAAATTACAACAACAACAAAAAAAAAACGGACTTCTTCCATCCCACAGAATGACCTCAAACTCTTTGGACAAGGCCAAACCCCAGAGAATAAGACTCATCCATTTCCCATGAAGTCACCCGGGAATTTCACGACCATGAGTGACACGATATCCAGAGACAAAAACTTGAGCAAGAGCCTCACACTCGCCCTTTTTTCATAACCTGAAGAGTTCTCCTCAAGGTCTGTAGATCAGTCCTGCCATACCTATGACCGAAAAACATAAGCCGAGTTTGTGTTTTCAGACAACTGTCCAAACAGCCCTGGCCTAAACACCCTACAGGTTCAGGCCCCTGGAGCCAACCTCTGGACTGTACTTGCCCTCTTCGAGTGAATTCTGTGTGCCCATTCCATTGGCCACAACCCTACTAATAGGATAAAACTCCAACGTCCCTTAGGCCATCCCAATAGTGGTGGCTTCCCAAGACAAACAGGAGTAATCTGAGCCTATCTGAGAACCTACCTGCACTCAGACCCGTAGACTGATGTCCCCAGAGGTAAAAAGAAACGAACAGGCCCCTAGGCACTAATCGGATCTATTGCTTTGGTTCCCAGGCATCTCTCCTCAGAGGCCTGGATTTCAAACCAGCATATGGCTGTTTCCTGACTCACACATCAGTACAAATCTCATCTACACATGTGAAACTTGCAAGTGGGAGGTGTGTCAAAGCCTCTGTTTAGAAGAACCCTTCAGGGCCCCAGTGCCACCGCTTCATTCCAAGGTCTCCATAGACACAAAAACACATTAGGACCCATCCACAGTAGAGTCCATTTCAACTGAGCGTATTCGGTTCCTCCGCGAGATTCAGCAGATCTAACTTGTCTTCTTGCTAGGAGACAATTGGAATGTGAGGTGGCCTACCCTGCCATCCATCCTTAAAACCCTGCTCAGAATCGTTGGCCTGGAGCCAACCAACAGGTCTCAATTGTTGTGCAGAAGAATCTTTGCAGTTGGGAGCTTCTCAGAATTCCCATCATGAGAGAACCCCCATGGCCTCATCATTCCCCCCCTTCATAAAGGGGCCATCAGGGACATAAGGTCCAACCTGAGCGATCGTCTGATCCTCACCCTGACTTCAGATGCACGAGATCTCGGTTCAGGTCTGTAGATTGTGCCTGCCTTGTCCTCACCCAGAAACCTAAGCCTAGCTTTTGTCCTCAGACTTCTGTCCACAGACTACTGGCTCACAAGCCCTCCAGTTTGGGAAACCAGAACTACAATGCAGCACTCTACCTGCCCTGCAGAGAGAAACACATTGCCAAATGGGGCTACCTAGAAACCCCAAATGAAGATCAACCTGCACGACACTTGGATATACCCAAAATATATAGGATGACCTGGGCAATAATGCCCTTTCTGACACAGCCTGAGCCTGGACATCCTAGGCCCACCCAGACAGCTGGCTACAAACTGAGAACATCAGACCCCCCATGGCCTTAGGTCGTTATCCCTTCCCAACCTCAGTTTTCAGGCTTCAGAACCTAGACCTTATCTCCAATCACTGCCCAGTTTTGAAAATGATGCAGAAATCAGAACTCCTTCCCAATGGCATGAAAACTTGTGGTTGGCTTGTTGTCCAACGTTCAGTGTAGTGGAAACCAGTGTGTCCCTTGAGGCCCCGCCATTGCTCGCGGGCCAGATAGGTAGCAAACACACATTGTGACCCTCAGCCTTAGCACACTCCTCAGATAAGGCCTCTGAATGGCTGGATGAAGAGACAGACAGCATATTGGGCTTGCCATGCCCCTAGGCCCCAATTTTTAACCATAGTTCGGGTTGTCCCTTCACTCTTCCCCAGGGCTCTGCTTTGGAATTCCTCTTTTGGTGGGACACCTGAGGTAACAAACCTGAAAGGAGTCCTCCATCCAACAGATTGACGAAAAACAATTGGGATCTGTCCAAATCCACAGAGAGCAAGGTTCGTCCATGGCCCATGAGGCCTCCTCCACATCCACGGCCATCGCTGATACAAAATCCAGAGACAAAAGCCTAAGCGAGCGCCTCAGACTCGCACTATCTTCATATCCTGAAGATGTCTTCTCATGGTTTGAGGATGTCTTCTCATGGTTTGCAGATCGGGCCTGCCATACCTACGTCCCCAAACATAAGCTGCGTTTGTGTTTTCAGACTTCTGTCCTCAAAGTCCTGGGCCACACACCCTCCAGGCTGGGGACCCTGGAGCCACACATTAGGACTGTGCCTACCGAATCCATGGGAAATTCTGCCCATTCCATTGTCCAAAATCGTACAAATTTGGAGAAACCTCCAAAGTCACTGACGCCATCCCAATAGTATAGGTCACCCGGGACAAAAAAGGTCAGTCTGTCACCAGCTGAGCATCTACCCACACTCATACCCTAGATGGATTTCCCCAGAGAAGAAGATTGATCCAGACAGGACCCTAGGACAAAATCGGATCCATTGCTTTGGTTGACAGGCATGTCTCCTCAAAACCCTGGATTCCAATACCAGCATTGGGCTTTTCCTGAGGCACCCATCAGAACAAACCTCGTCTCCACAAGGAAACTTGTGCATGGGAGCTATGTCAAAAGCTTAGGAGAATACTTCAGGGTCCCGGTGCCACCGCCCCATTCCAAGGCCCTCATGGACACAAACACACATTAGACCCATCCTCAGGAAAGTCCATTTCAACTCAGCCACCCCGGTTGCTCCCGCAGAGCCATCAGATCTAAACTGTCTAGTCGCTAGGAGACAATTGGAAATGCGAGGCGGGCTTCCCAGGCATCCATCCTCGAAAGTTGGTCTGGACTCATCCATATGGGATGTCCTGGAGCTGTCCAACAGGTCTCAATTGTCCCGCAGAAGGAATCCTAGGAGGGGGCATCCCACCACTCCCAACTTGGGAAAACCTCCACGGCCTCGAGATTCGGCTCCCTTCATGAAGGGGCCGTCATGAACAGAAAATCCAAGCTGAGCCAATGTCTGATCCTCGCTCTGACTTCAGATGCATGAGATATTGCTTCAGATCTTCAGGAGGTACATGCCGTGACCTCGCCCTGAATCCCAAGTCTAGCTGTGTTCTCAGACTTCCGTCCTCACACTCCTGGCCCCGAAGGCCAAAAGTTTGGCATTTCCGGACCATCATTGCAGCTCTCTGCCTGCCCTCTAGAAACAAAATAATGCCTAATGAGCTGCCCGGGCACATTAAATGAGAATAAACCTATATGGCACTCGAATGTACCCAAATTATATAGTCTAACCTGGGCAGTAATGCACTGTCTGACACAACCTGAGCCAGAACCTCCTGAGCAACACCCAGACAGCTGACCGCACCGGAGCCCATAAGACCCGCCGTGGCCATAGGTCATCATCTCTTCCCTACCTAAGTTTTCAGCTTCAGAACCTAGACCTTATCTCCAATCACTGCCCAGGGGAGAGTGTGATGCAGAAATCAGAACTCCTCTTTATCCAAGGCAAAAAACCTTGTGGTTGCCATGTTGTCCAAGGTTCAGTGTAGGAGAAACCAGCATTCACCCTGAGGTCCCGCCCATTCTTGAATGCGACGAGGACATAAACACGCATTGTGACCCTCAGCATGAGTCCTGTCCTCTAGTAAGTCCTCTCAGTGGCTAGACCATTAGATGCCATAATGGCTTGACATGTCCCTAGGCCCCAAATTTAAACCAGAATTCTGGTTGTCCAATCGCCCCTCCCCAGGGCTCTACTCTGGAATCCCTCATTTGGTGGGACAACTGAGTTTGAAAAGCAAAGCAAAACAAAACAACAACAACAAAAAAACGGACTTCTTCCATCCCACAGAATGACCCCGAACTCTTTGGATGGGGCCAAACCCCCAGAGAGTAAGACTCGTCCATTTCCCATGAAGTCACCCGGAAATTTAAAGACCATGAGTGACACGATATCCAGAGACAAAAACTTGAGCAAGAGCCTCACACTCGCCCTTTTTTCATATCCCGAAGTGTTCTCCTCATGGTCTGTAGATCAGTCCTGCCATAACTATGACCCGAAACATAAGCCGAGTTTGTGTTTTCAGACAACTGTCCAAACAGCCCTGGCCTACACACCCTACAGGCTCAGGCCCCTGGAGCCAAACCTGACGACTGTGCTTTCCCTCTCCAAGGGAATTGTATGTGCCCATTCCAATAGCCACAAACCTACTAATAGGATAAACCTCCAAAGACCCAGAGGCCATCCCAATATTTGTGGCTTCCAAGGTCAAACAGGGGCACTCTGGGCCCATCTGAGCCCCTACCTGCACTCAACCCGTACACGGACGTCCCCAGATGAAAAAAGGAATGAACAGGACCCTACGCAACTATCGGATCCATTGGTTTGCCTTCCAGGCATCTCTCCTCAGAGGCCTGGATTTCAATAACAGCATATGGCTGTTTCTTGACTCACCCACAGAACAAATCTCATCTACACATGGGACACTTGCACGATGGAGCTGTGTGAAAGCCTCTCTTTAGGAGAACACTTCAGGTCCCCAGTGCGACCGCTTCATTCCAAGGACTCCATAGACACAAAATCATATTAGGACACATCCACTGGAGAGTCCATTTCAACTCAGCCTCCTCGGTTGCTGCCCCAGATCCAGCAGATCAAACCTGTCTTGTTGCTTGGAGACAATTGGAATGCGAGGTGGGCTACACAGCCATCCATCCTTAGAACCCTGCTCGGAATCGTTGTCCTGGAGCCAACCAACAGGTCTCAATTGTCCTGCAGAAGAATCTTTGCAGTTGGGAGCTTCTCACAACTCCAATCGTGGGAAAACCCCCATGGCCTCGCGATCCACCCCCCCTTCAAGAAGGGGCCATCAGGGACAGAATGTCAAACCTGAGCGATCATATGATCCTCGCCCTGACTTCACATGCACGAGATCTCGATTCAGGTCTGTAGATTGTGCCTGCCATATCCTCACCCAGAAACCTAGGCCTAGCTTGGGTTCTCAGACTTCCGTCCTCAGACTACTGGCCCACAAGCCCTCCAGTTTGGCAATCCAGACTACAATGCAGCAGTCTGCCTGCCCTCCAGAAGAAAAACATTGCCCTCTGGGGCTACCCAGAAAACCCCAATGAGGATCAACCTGCCCGGCATTCGGCTGTACCCCAAATATATAGGCTGACCTGGGCACTAATGCCCTTTCTGACAGAGCTTGAGCCTGGAACTCCTGGCCCCACCCAGACAGCTGGCCGCACACTGAGCACATCGGACCCGCCATGGCCTTAGGTCGTCATCTCTCTTCTCAACCTCGGTTTTCAGGCTTCAGAACCTAGACCTTATCTCCAATCACGGCCCGTGTTTGAAAATGATGCAGAAATCAGAACTCTTTCCCCATGGCAAGAAACCTTGTGGTTGGCATGTTGTCCAAGGTTCAGTGTAGTTGAAACCAGTGGGGCCCATGAGGCCCCGCCCATGCTTGCGGGCCACATTGGTCACAAACACACATTGTGACATTCAGTCTGAGCCCAGTCCTCAGGTAAGGCCTCTCAGTGGCTGTATATAGAGACAGCATATTGTGCTTGCCTGGCCCTAGGCCCCAATTTTTCACCATAATTCGGGTTGTCCCTTCACTCTTCCCCAGGGCTTTGCTTTGGAATTCCTCTTTTGGTGGGACACCTGAAGTAACAAACCTGAAAGGAGTCCTCCCATCCCACAGATTGACGAAAAACAATTGGGATTGGGCCAAATCCACAGAGAGCAAGATTCGTCCATGGCCATGAGGCCTCCGCAACATTCCACGGCCATCGCTGATACAAAATACAGAGACAAAAGCATGAGCACGCGCCTCAGACTCGCTCATTCTTCATATCCTGAAGAGTTCCTCAGATAAGAACCTACACGGCTCTCGAATGCACCAAAAAATATATAGCCTAACCTGGACACTAATGCACTGTCTGACAACCTGAGCCCGGACCTCGTGACCAACACCCAGACAGCTGACCGCACACTGAGCACATCAGACCCGCCAAGGCCTTAGGTCATCATCTCTTCCCTACCTCAGATTTCAGGCTACAGAACCTAGACCTTATCTACAATCAATGCCCAGGGGTGAGTGTGATGATGCAGAAATCAGAATTCCTCTTTATCCACGGCAAGAAACCTTGTGGTTGCCATGTTGTCCAAGGTTCAGTGTAGGAGAAACCAGCATTCACCCTGAGGTCCCGCCCATTCTTGAGTGCGACGAGGACATAAACTCGCATTGTGACCCTCAGCATGAGTCCTGTCCTCTACCTAAGTCCTCTCAGTGGCTAGACCATTAGTTGCCATAATGGCTTGACATGTCCCTAGGCCCCAAATTTAAACCAGATTTCTGGTTGTCCAATCGCCCCTCCCCAGGGCTCTACTCTGGAATCCCTCATTTGGTGGGACAACTGAGTTGAAAAAAAAAAACAAAACAAAACAAAACAACAACAAAAAAACGGACTTCTTCCATCCCACAGAATGACCCCAAACTCTTTGGACAGGGCCAAACTCTCGGAGAGTAAGACCCGCCCATTTCCCATGAAGTCACCCGGAAATTTCATGACCATGAATGGAACGATATTCAGAGATAAAAAAGTTGAGCAAGAGCCTCACATTCACCCTTTCTTCATATCCCGAAGGGTTCTCCTCATGGTCTGTAGATCAGTCCTGCCATACCTATGACCAGAAACATAAGCCGAGTTTGTGTTTTCAGACAACTGTCCAAACAGCCCAGGCCTACACACCCTACTTGCTCAGGCCCCTGAAGCCAACCTGAGGACTGTACTTGCCCTCTCCAAGGGTTTTCTGTGTGCCCATTCCAAAGGCCACAACCCTACTAATAGGAAAAACCTCCAAAGTCCCTGAGGCCATCCCAATAGTGGTGGCTTCCCAGGACAAACTGGAGCAATCTGAGCCCATCTGAGAACTTACCTGCACTCAGACTCATAGACTGATATCCCCAGAGGTAAAAAGGAACGAACAGTCCCCTAGGCCCTAATCGGATCCATTGCTTTGGTTTCCAGGCATCTTCTTCAGAGGCCTGGATTTCAGTACCAGCATATGGCTGTTTCTTGACTCACCCATCAGAACAAAACTCATCTACACATGGGAAACTTGCACGTGGGAGGTGTGTCAAAGCCTCTTTTTAGGAGAACCCTTCAGGGCCCCAGTGCCACTGCTTCATTCCAAGGTCTCCATAGACACAAAATAATATTAGGACCCATCCACGGGAGAGTCCAATTCAACTCAGCATATTCGGATGCTCCGCGATATCCAGCAGATCTAACATGTCTTGTTGCTAGGAGACAATTGGAATGCGTGGTGGCCTACCCCGTCATCCATCCTTAGAACCCTGCTCGGAATCATTGGCCTGGAGCCAACCAACAGGTCTCAATTGTCCTGCAGAAGAATCTTTGCATTTGTGAGCTTCTCACAACTCCCATGGTGAGAAATCCCCATGGCCTCGTGATCCCCCCCCCCCCCCTTCATGAAGGGGCCATCAGGGACATAAGGTCTAACCTGAGAAATAGTCTGATCCTCACCCTGACTTCAGATGCACGAAATCTCGATTCAGGTCTGTATATTGTGCCTGCCATGTCCTCACCCAGAAACCTAAGCCTAGCTTGTGTCCTCAGACTTCCCTCCTTAGACTAATGGCCCACAAGCCCTCCAGGTTGGCTATCCAGAATTACAATGCAGCACTTAGCTTGCCCTCCAGAAGAAAAACATTGCCCTCGGGCGCTACCCAGAAACCCCAAATGAAGATCAACCTGCACGCCACTTGGCTGTATTCAAAATATATAGGCTTACCTGGGCAATAATGCCCTTTCTGACAGAGCCTGAGCCTGGAACTCCTGGCCCCACCCAGACAGCTTGCCGCTCACTGAGCACATCGGACCAGCCAATGCCTTAGGTCGTTATATCTTCCCAACCTCGGTTTTCAGGATTCTGAACCTAGACCTTATCTCCAATCACTGCCCAGGTTTGAAAATGATGCAGAAATCCGAACTCCTTCCCAATGGCAAGAACCTTGTGGTTGCCTTGTTGTCCAACGTTCAGTGTAGTGGAAACCTGTTTGTCCGATGAGGCCCCGCCATTGTTCGCGGACCACATAGGTGGCAAACTCACATTGTGACCCTCAGCCTTAGCCCAGTCCTCAGGTAAGGCCTCTCAGTGGCTGGATGGAGAGACAGCATATTGGGCTTGCCATGCCCATAGGCCCCAATTTTTAACCATAGTTCGGGTTGTCCCTTCACTCTTCCCCAGGGCTCTGCTTTGGAATTCCTCTTTTGGTGGGACACCTGATGTAACAACCCTGAAAGGTGTCCTCCATCCAACAGATTGACTAAAAACAATTGGGATCGGGCCAAATCCTCAGAGAGGAAGATTCGTCCATGGCCCATGAGGCCTCCTCGACATTCCACTGACATCGCTGAAACAAAATCCAGAGACAAAAGCCTGAGCAAGCCCCTCAGACTCGCACTATCTTCATATCCTGAAGATGTCTTCTCATGGTTTGTAGATCGGGCCTGCCATACCTACGTCCCCAAACATAAGCTGCGTTTGTGTTTTCAGACTTCTGTCCTCAAAGTCCTGGGCCACACACCCTCCAGGCTGGGGACCCTGGAGCCACACATTAGGACTGTGCCTACCCAATCCATGGGAATTCTGCCCATTCCATTGTCCAAAATCGTACAAATTAGGAGAACCCTCCAAAGTCCCTGAGGCCATCCCAATAGTATAGTTCGCCTGGGACAAAAAAGGGCAGTCTGACACCAGCTGAGCATCTAACTCCACTCATACCCTAGAAGGATGTCCCCAGAGAAGAAGATTGAACCAGACAGGACCCTAGGCCAAAATCGGATCCATTGCTTTGGTTTACAGGCATGTCTCCTCAAAACCCTGGATTCCAATACCAGTATTGATGTTTTCCTGAGGCACCCATCAGAACAAACCTTGTCTCCATAAGGAAACTTGTGCATGGGAGCTATGTCAAAAGCTTAGTAGAATACTTCAGGGTCCCGGTGCCACCGCCCAATTTAAAGGCACTCATGCCAAAAAAACACACATTACACCCATCCTCAGGAAAGTCCATTTCAACTCAGCCACCCCGGTTGCTCCTGCAGAGTCATCAGATCTAAACTCTCTTGTCGCTAGGAGACCATTGGAATGCGAGGCGGGCTTCCCAGGCATCCATCCTCGAACGTTGGTCTGGACTCATCCATATGGGATGTCCTGGAGCTGTCCAACAGGTCTCAATTGTCCCACAGAAGGAATACGAGGAGTGGGCATCCCACCACTCCCAACGTGGGAAAACCTCCACGCTCTCGAGAATCCGCTCCCTTCACGAAGGGGCCATCATGAACAGAAAATCCAAGCTGAGCCAACGTCTGATCCTCGCTCTGACTTCAGATGCAGGAGATATTGCTTCAGATCTTCAGGGGGGGGTACATGCCGTGCCCTCGCCCTGAAACCCAAGTCTAGCTTGTGTTCTCAGACTTCCATCCTCACACACCTGGCCCCAAAGCCAACAAGTTTGGCAATTCCGGACCATCATTGCAGCACTCTGCCTGTCCTCTAGAAAAAATATATTGCCTAATGAGCTGCCCGGGCACATTAAATGACAATAAACCTACACGGCACTCGAATGTAGCCAAATTATATAGTCTAACCTGGGCAGTAGTACACTCTCTGACACAACCTGAGCCGGGACCTCCTGAGCAACACAGAGACAGCAGCCCGCACACTGAGCACATCAGACCCGCCATGGCCTTAGGTCATCATCTCTTCCCTACCTCAGTTTCCAGGCTTCAGAACCTTAACCTTATCTCCAATCACTGCCCAGGGGTGACTGTGATGCAGAAATCAGAACTCCTGCTTACCCATGGTAAGAAACCTTATGGTTGCCATGTTGTCCTACGTTCAGTGTAGGACCCTGAGGTCCCGCCCATTCTTGAGTGCGACGAGGGCATAAACACGCATTGTGACCCTCAGCGTGATTCCTGTCCTCTAGTAAGTCCTCTCAGTGGCTGGACCATTAGATGTCATAATGGGCTTGACATGTCCCTAGGCCCCAATTTTTAACCAATTTTTCTGGTTGTCCAGTCGCCCCTCCCCAGGGCTCTACTCTGGAGTCCCTCATTTGGTGGGACACCTGAGGTTGAAAAAAAAAAAAAAAAAAAAAATCAACAACAACAGAACAACGGACTTCTTCCATCCCACAGAATGACCCCGAACCCTTTGGACGGGGCCAAACCCCCAGAGAGTAAGACTCGTCGTCCATTTCCCATGAAGTCACCCGGAAATTTAAAGACCATGAGTGACACGATATCCAGAGACAAAAACTTGAGCAAGAGCCTCACACTCGCCCTTTTTTCATATCCCGAAGAGTTCTCCTAATGTCTTTAGATCAGTCCTGCCATACCTATGACCCGAAACATAAGCCAAGTTTGTGTTTTCAGACAACTGTCCAAACAGCCCTGGCCTACACACCCTACAGGCTCAGGCCCCTGGAGCCAAACATGAGGACTGTGCTTGCACTCTCCAAGGGAATTGTATGTGCCCATTCCAATAGCCACAAACCTACTAATAGGATAAACCTCCAAAGACCCAGAGGCCATCCCTATATTTGTGGCTTCCAAGGACAAACAGGGGCACTCTGGGCCCATCGGAGCCCCTACCTGCACTAAACCCTTAGACGGTTGTCCCCAGAGGTAAAAAGGAATGAACAGGACTCTAGGCAACTATCGGATCCATTGGTTTGGCTTCCAGGCATCTCTCCTCAGAGGCCTGGATTTCAATAACAGCATATGGCTGTTTCTTGACTCACCCACAGAACAAATCTCATCTACACATGGGAAACTTGCACGATGGAGCTGTGTGAAAGCCTCTCTTTAGGAGTACCCTTCAGGGCCCCAGTGCCACCGCTTCATTCCAAGGTCTCCATAGACACAAAATCATATTACGACACATCCACGGGAGAGTCCATTTCAACAGTTCTCAAAGGTCCTGAATATGAATCTTTGCAGTTGGGAGCTTCTCACAACTCCCATCGTGGGAAAACCCCCATGGCCTCGTGATCCACCCCCCCTTCAAGAAGGGGCCATCAGGGATAGACTGTCCAACCAGAGCGATCGTCTGATCCTCGCCCTGACTTCAGACGCATGAGATCTCGATTCAGGTCTGTAGATTGTGCCTGCCATATCCGCACCCAGTAACCTAGGCCTAGCTTGGGTTCTCAGACTTCCGTCCTCAGACTACTGACCCACAAGCCCTCCAATTTTGCAATCCAAAATTACAATGCAGCACTCTGCCTGCCCTCCAGAAGAAAAGCATTGCCCTCTGGGGCTGTCCAGAAACCCCCAATGAGGATCAACCTGCACGCCATTCGGCTGTACCCCAAATATATAGCCTGACCTGGGCACTAATGCCCTTTATGACACAGCCAGAGCCTGGATCTCCTGGCCCCACCCAGACAGCTGGCCGCACACTGAGCACATCGGACCCGCCATGGCCTTAGGTCGTCATCTCTTCTCAACCTCGGTTTTCAGGCTTCAGTACCTAGACCTTATCTCCAATCACGGCCCGGGTTTGAAAATGATGCATAAATAAGAACTCTTTCCCCATGGCAAGAAACCTTGTGGTTGGCATGTTGTCCATGGTTCAGTGTAGTTGAAACCATTGTGGCCCATGAGGCCCCGCCCATGCTTGCGGGCCACATTGGTCACAAACACACATTGTGATTCTCAGCCTGAGCTCAGTCCTCAGGTAAGGCCTCTCAGTGGCTGGATGGAGAGACAGCATACTGGGCTTGCCATCCCCTAGGCCCACATTTTTAACCCTAGTTCGCGTTGTGTCTTCACACTTCCCCAGGGCTCTGCTTTGGAATTCCTCTTTTGTTGGGACACCTGAGGTAACAATCCTGAAAGGAGTCCTCCCATTCCACTGATTGACGAAAAACAAGTGGGATCGGGCCAAATCCACAGAGAGCAAGATTCGTCCATGGCCATGAGGCCTCCCCAACATTCCACGGCCATCGCTGATACAAAATCCAGAGACAAAAGCCTGAGCACGCGCCTCAGACTGCTCATTCTTCATATCCTGAAGAGTTCTTCAGATAAGAACCTACACGGCACTCGAATGCACCCAAAATATGTAGTCTAACCTGGGCACAAATGCACTGTCTGACAACCTGAGCCCGGAACTCGTACACAATTCCCGTGGAGAGGGCAAGCACAGTCGTCAGGTTCGGCTCCAGGGGCCTGAGCCTGTAGGGTGTGTAGGCCAGAGCTGTTGGGACAGTTGTCTGAAAACACAAACTCGGCTTATGTTTAGGGTCATAGGTATGGCAGGACTGATCTACAGACCATGAGGAGAACTCTTCGGGATATGAAAAAGGGCGAGTGTGAGGCTCTTGCTCAAGTTTTTGTCTCTGGATATCGTGACACTCATGGTCGTGAAATTTCCGGGTGACTTCATGGTAAATGGACAAGTCTTACTCTCTGGGGGTTTGGCCCCGTCCAAGGAATTCGGGGTCATTCTGTGGGATGGAAGAAGTCCGTTGTTCTGTTGCTGTTGATTTGTTTTGTTTTGTTTTTCAACCTCAGGTGTCCCACCAAATGAGGGATTCCAGAGTAGAGCCCTGGGGAGGGGCGACTGGACAACAAGAAATCTGGTTAAAAACTGGGGCCTAGGGACATATCAAGCCCATTATGACATCTAAAGGTCCAGCCACTGAGAGGACGTACTAGAGGACAGGACACACGCTGAGGGTCACAATGCGTGTTTATGCCCTCGTCGCACTCAAGAATGGGCGGGGCCTCAGGGTGAATACTGTTTTTTTCTCCTACACTGAATTTTGGACAACATGCCAACCACAAGGTTTCTTCCCATGGGTAAGGAAGAGTTCTGATTTCTGCATCACAGTCACCCCTGGGCAGTGATTGGAGATAAGGTCTAGGTTCTGAAGCCTGAAAACTGAGGTAGGGAAGAGATGATGACCTAAGGCCATGGCGGGTCTGATGTGCTCAGTGTGCGGTCAGCTGTCTGGGTGTTGGGCACGTGGTCCGGGCTCAGGTTGTTGACAGTGCATTAGTGCCCAGGTTAGACTATATATTTTGGGTGCCTTCGAGTGCCGTGTAGGTTCTTATCTGAAGAACTCTTCACGATATGATGAATGAGCGAGTCTGAGCCGCATGCTCAGGCTTTTGTCTCTGGATTTTGTATCAGCGATGGCCGTGGAATGTTTGGGAGGCTTCATGGGCCATGGACGAATCTTGCTCTCTGTGGACTTGGCCCGATCCCAAATGTTTTTCGTCAATCTGTGGGATGGGAGGACTCCTTTCAGGTTTGTTACCTCAGGTGTCCCACCAAAAGAGGAATTCCAAAGCAGAGCCCTGGGGAAGAGTGAAGGGACAACCCGAACTATGTTTAAAAATTGGGGCCTAGGGTCATGGCAGCCCAATATGCTGTCTCTCCATCCAGCCACTGAGAGGCCTTACCTGAGGACTGGGCTCCTGCTGAGGGTCACAATGTGTGTTTGTGACCAATGTGGCCCACAAGCATGGGATGGGCCACATGGGCTACACTGGTTTCAACTACACTGAACCTTGGAAAACATGCCAACCACAAGGTTTCTTGATATGGGAAAAGACTTCTGATTTCTGCATCATTTTCAAGCCCGGGCCGTGATTGGAGATAAGGTCTAGGTTCTGAAGCCTGAAAACCGAGGTTGAGAAGAGATGACGACCTAAGGCCATGAGGGGTCCGATGTGCTCAGTGTGCTGCCAGCTGTCTGGGTGCGGCAAGGAGGTCCAGGATCAGGCTGTGTCAGAAAGGACATTAGTGCCCTGGTCAGCCTATATATTTGGGGTACAGCCGAATGGCGTGCCCCGTTGCTCCTCATTTGGGGTTTATGAGTAGCCCCAGATGGGAATGTTTTTATTCTGGAGGGCAGGCAGAGTGCTGCATTGTAATTCTAGATTACCAAACTGGAGGGCTTGTGGGCCAGTATTCTGAGGACGGAAGTCTGAGATCCCAAGCTAGGCCTAGGATTCTGGGTGGTGAGTATATGGCAGGCACAATCTATAGCCTGAATCGAGATCTCGTGCATCTGAAGTCAGGGCGAGGATCAGACGATCGCTCAGTTTGGACATTCTGTCCCTGATGGCCCCTTCTTGAAGTGGGGGTGGATCACGAGGCCATGGGGGTTTTCCCAGGATGGGAGTTGTGAGAAGCTCCCAACTGCAAAGATTCTTCTGCAGGAATATTGAGACCTGTTGGTTGGCTCCAGGACAACGATTCTGAGGAGGGTTCTAAGGATGGATAGCTGGGTAGCCCACCTCGCATTCCAAATGTCTCCAAGCCCCATGACAGGTTAGATTTGCTGGATCTGGGGGAGCAACCGAGGAGGCTGAGTTCAAATGGACTCTCCCGTGGATGTGACCTAATATGATTATGTGTCTATGGAGACCTTGGAATGAAGCCATGGCACTGGGGCCCTAAAGGGTTCTCCTTAAGAGAGCCTTTAACACAGCTCCATCGTGCAAGTATCCCATGTGTAGATGAGATTTCTTCTGATGGATGAGTCAAGAAACAGCCATATGCTGTTATTAAAATCAGGGCTCTAAGGAGAGATGCCTTGAAACCAAAGCAATGGATCCGATAGGTGCCTAGGGGCCTGTTCGTTCCTTTTTACCTCTGGGGACATCAGTCTATAGGTCTCAGTGCCGGTAGGTGCTCAGATGGGCCCAGATTACCCATTGGTCCTGGGAAGCCACAAGTATAGGGATGGCCTCAGGGACTTTGGAGGTTTATCTTCTTAGTAGGGTTGTGGCCATTGGAATGGGCACATACAATTCCCTTGGAGAGGGCAAGCACAGTCGTCAGGTTTGGCTCCAGGGGCCTGAGCCTTTAGGGTGTGTAGGCCAGGGCTGTTTGGACAGTTGTCTGAAAACACAAACTCGGCTTATGTTTCGGGTCATAGGTATGGCAGGACTGATCTACAGACCATGAGGAGAACTCTTCCTGATATGAAAAAAGCGCGAGTGTGAGACTCTTGCTCAAAGTTTTGTCTCTTGATACCGTGTAACTCATGGTCGTGAAATTTCCGGGTGACTTCTTGGGAAATGGACGAGTCTTACTCTCTGGGGGTTGGCCCCGTCCAAAGAGTTTGGGGTCATTCTGTGGGATGGAAGAAGTCCGTTTGTTCTGTTGTTGTTGATTTGTTTTGTTTTGTTTTTCAACCTCAGGTGTCCCACCAAATGAGGATTCCAGAGTAGAGCCCTGGGGAGGGGCGACTTGACCACCAGAAATCTGGTTAAAAATTGGGGCCTAGGGACATGTCAAGCCCATTATGACATCTAATGGTCCAGCCACTGAGAGGACGTACTAGAGGACAGGACTCACGCTGAGGGTCACAATGCCTGTTATGCCCTCGTCGCACTCAAGAATGGGCGGGGCCTCAATGTGAATGCTGGTTTCTCCTACCCTGAACGTTGGACAACATGCCAACCACAAGGTTTCTTGCCATGGGTAAGGAAGAGTTCTGATTTCTGCATCACAATCAACCCTGGGCCTTGATTGGAGATAAGGTCTAGGTTCTGAAGCCTGAAAACTGAGGTAGGGAAGAGAAGATGACCTAAGGCCATGGAAGGTCTGATGTCCTCAGTGAGCGGTCGGCTGTCTGGGTGTTGGTCACGAGGTCTGGGCTCAGGTTCTCAGACACTGCATTAGTTCCCAGGTTAAACTATATATTTTGGGTGGCTTCGAGTGCCGTGTAGGTTCTTATCTGAAGAACTCTTCAGGATATGAGGAATGAGCGAGTCTGAGGCGCATTCTTAGGCTTTTGTGTCTGGATTTTGTATCAGCGATGGCCGTGGAATGTTGGGGAGGCCTCATGGGCCATGGACGAAACTTGCTCTCTGTGGATTTGGCCCGATCTCAATTGTTTTTTCGTCAATCTGTGGGATGAGAGGACTCCTTTCAGGATTGTTACCTCAGGTGTCCCACCAAAAGAGGAATTCCAAAGCAGAGCCCTGGGGAAGAGTGAAGGGACAACCCGAACTATGGTTAAAAATTGGGGCCTAGGGGCATGGCAAGCCCAATATGCTGTCTCTCCATCCAGCCACTGAGAGGCCTTACCTGAGGACTGGGCTCATGCTGAGGGTCAAAATGTGTGTTTGTGACCAATGTGGCCCGCACGCATTGGCGGGGCCTCATTGGCCACACTGGTTTCAACTACAATGAACCTTGTACAACATGCTAACCACAAGGATTCTTTCCATGGGGAAAGAGTTCTAATGTCTGCGTCATTTTCAAACCCGGGCCGTGATTGGAGATAAGGTCAAGGTTCTGAAGGCTGAAAACCGAGGTTGAGAAGAGATGACGACCTAAGGCCAAGGCGGGTCCCATGTGATCAGTGTGCAGCCAGCTGTCTGGGTGGGGCCAGGAGGTCCAGGTTCAGGCTGTGTCAGAAAGGGCATTAGTTCCCAGGTCAGCCTATATATTTGGGGTACAGCCGAATGGCGTGCAGGTTGATACTCATTTGGGGTTTCTGGGTAGCCCCAAAGGGCAATGTTTTTCTTCTGGAGGGCAGGCAGAGTGCTGCATTGTAGTCTGGATTGCCAAACTGGAGGGCTTGTGGGCCAGTAGTCTGAGGACGGAAGTCTGAGAACCCAAGCTAGGCCTAGGTTTCTGGGTGAGCATATGGCAGGCACAATCTACAGACCTGAATCGAGATCTCGTGCATCTGAAGTCAGGGCGAGGATCAGATGATCGCTCAGGTTGGACAGTCTGTCCCTGATGGCCCCTTCTTGAAGGGGGGGTGGATCACGAGGCCATGGGGGTTTTCCCACGATGGGAGTTGTGAGAAGCTCCCAACTGCAAAGATTCTTCTGCAGGACAATTGAGACCTGTTGGTTGGCTCCAGGACAACGATTCCGAGCAGGGTTCTAAGGATGGATGGCTGGGTAGCCCACCTCGCATTCCAATTGTCTCCAAGCAACAAGACAGGTTAGATCTGCTGGATCTGGGGGAGCAACCGAGGAGGCTGAGTTGAAATGGACTCTCCCGTGGATGTGTCCTAATATGATTTTGTGTCTATGGAGACCTTGGAATGAAGCAGTGGCACTGGGGCCCTGAAGGGTTCTCCTAAAGAGAGGCTTTCACACAGCTCCATCGTGCAATTTTCCCATGTGTAGATGAAATTTGTTCTGATGGGTGAGTCAAGAAACAGCCATATGCTGTTATTGAAATCCAGGCCTCTGAGGAGAGATGCCTGGGAAGACAAACCAATGGATCTGATAGGTGCCTAGGGGCCTGTTCGTTCCTTTTTACCTCTGGGGACATCAGTCTACGGGTCTGAGTGCCGGTAGGTGCTCAGATGGGCCCAGATTGCCCCTGTTTGTCCTGGGATGCCACAAATATTGGGATGGCCTCAGGGACTTTGGGGGTTTATCCTATTAGTAGGGTTGTGGCCATTTGAATGGGCACATACAATTCCCTTGGAGAGGGCAAGCACAGTTGTCAGGTTTGGCTGCAGGGGCCTGAGCCTGTAGGGTGTGTAGGCCACGGCTGTTTGGACAGTTGTCTGAAAACACAAACTCGGCTTATGTTTCGGGTCATAGGTATGGCAGGACTGATCTACAGACCATGAGGAGAACTCTTCGGGATATGAAAAAAGGGCGAGTGTGAGGCTCTTGCTCAAGTTTTTGTCTCTGGATATCGTGTCACTCATGGTCGTGAAATTTCCGGGTGACTTCATGGGAAAATGGACGAGTCATACTCTCTGGGGGTTTGGATCCGTCCAAAAGAGTTTGGGGTCATTCTGTGGGATGGAAGAAGTCCGTTGCTTTGTTGTTGTTGATTTGTTTTGTTTTGTTTTTCAAACTCAGGTGTCCCACCAAATGAGGGATTCCAGAGTAGAGCCCTGGGGAGGGGCGACTGGACAACCAGATCTGGTTAAAAATTGGGGCCTAGGGACATGTCAAGCCCATTATGACATCTAATGGTCCAGCCACTGAGAGGATGTACTAGAGGACAGGACTCACGCTGAGGGTCACAATGCGTGTTTATGCCCTCGTCGCACTCAAGAATGGGCGGGGCCTCAGGGTGAATGCTGGTTTCTCCTACACTGAACGTTGGACAACATGCCAACCACAAGGTTTCTTGCCATGGGTAAGGAAGAGTTCTGATTTCTGCATCACAGTCACCCCTGGGCAGTGATTGGAGATAAGGTCTAGGTTCTGAAGCCTGAAAATTGAGGTAGGGAAGAGATGATGACCTAAGGCCATGGCGGGTCTGATGTGCTCAGTGTGCGGTCAGCTGTCTGGGTGTTGGTCACGAGGTCCGGGCTCAGGTTGTCAGACAGTGCATTAGTGCCCAGGTTAGACTATATATTTTGGGTGCATTCGAGTGCCGTGTAGGTTCTTATCTGAAGAACTCTTCATGATATGAAGAATGAGCGAGTCGGAGCCGCATGGGCTCAGATTTTGTGTCTCTGGATTTTGTATCAGCGATGGCCGTGGAATGTTGGGGAGGCCTCATGGGCCATGGACGGATCTTGCTCTCTGTGGATTGGCCCGATCCCAATTGTTTTTCGTCAATCTGTGGGATGGGAGGACTCCTTTCAGGTTTGTTACCTCAGGTGTCCCCCCAAAAGAGGAATTCCAAAGCAGAGCCCTGGGGAAGAGTGAAGACACAACCCGAACTATGTTTAAAAATTGGGGCCTAGGGGCATGGCAAGCCCAATATGCTGTCTCTCCATCCAGCCACTGAGAGGCCTTACCTGAGGACTGGGCTCCTGCTGAGGGTCACAATGTGTGTTTGTGACCAATGTGGCCCACAAGCATGGGGCGGGGCATCATGGGCCTACACTGGTTTCAACTACACTGAACCTTGGGAAAACATGCCAACCACAAGGTTTCTTGAAATGGGGAAAGAGTTCTGATTTCTGCATCATTTTCAAACCCGGGCCGTGATTGGAGATAAGGTCTAGGTTCTGAAGCCTGAAAACCGAGGTTGAGAAGAGATGACGACCTAAGGCCATGGCGGGTCCCATGTGATCAGTGTGCAGCCAGCTGTCTGGGTGGGGCCAGGAGGTCCAGGTTCAGGCTGTGTCAGAAAGGGCATTAGTTCCCAGGTCAGCCTATATATTTGGGGTACAGCCGAATGGCGTGCAGGTTGATCCTCATTTGGGGTTTCTGGGTAGCCCCAAAGGGCAATGTTTTTCTTCTGGAGGGCAGGCAGAGTGCTGCATTGTAGTCTGGATTGCCAAACTGGAGGGCTTGTGGGCCAGTAGTCTGAGGACGGAAGTCTGAGAACCCAAGCTAGGCCTAGGTTTCTGGGTGAGCATATGGCAGGCACAATCTACAGACCTGAATCGAGATCTCGTGCATCTGAAGTCAGGGCGAGGATCAGATGATCGCTCAGGTTGGACAGTCTGTCCCTGATGGCCCCTTCTTGAAGGGGGGGTGGATCACGAGGCCATGGGGGTTTTCCCACGATGGGAGATGTGAGAAGCTCCCAACTGCAAAGATTCTTCTGCAGGACAATTGAGACCTGTTGCTTGGCTCCAGGACAACGATTCCGAGCAGGGTTCTAAGGATGGATGGCTGGGTAGCCCACCTCACATTCCAATTGTCTCCAAGCATCAAGACATGTTAGATCTGCTGGATCTGGGGGAGCAACCGAGGAGGCTGAGTTGAAATGGACTCTCCCGTGGATGTGTCCTAATATGATTTTGTGTCTATGGAGACCTTGGAATGAAGCAGTGGCACTGGGGCCCTGAAGGGTTCTCCTAAAGAGAGGCTTTCACACAGCTCCATCGTGCAATTTTCACATGTGTAGATGAAATTTGTTCTGTTGGGTGAGACAAGAAACAGCCATATGCTGTTATTGAAATCCAGGCCTCTGAGGAGAGATGCCTGGAAGAGAAACAAATGGATCTGATAGGTGCATAGGGGCCTGTTCGTTCCTTTTTACCTCTGGGGTCATCAGTCTACGGGTCTGAGTGCCAGTAGGTGCTCAGATGGGCCCAGATTGCCCCTGTTTGTCCTGGGATGCCACAAATATTGGGATGGCCTCAGGGACTTTGGGGGTTTATCCTATTAGTAGGGTTGTGGCCATCTGAATGGGCACATACAATTCACTTGGAGAGGGCAAGCACAGTTGTCAGGTTTGGCTGCAGGGGCCTGAGCCTGTAGGGTGTGTAGACCACGGCTGTTTGGACAGTTTTCTGAAAACACAAACGCGACTTATGTTTCGGGTCATAGGTAGGGTAGAACTGATCTACAGACCATGAGGAGAACTCTTCGGGATATGAAAAAAGGGCCAGTGTGAGGCTCTTGCTCAAGTTTTTGTCTCTGGATATCGTGTCACTCATGGTCGTGAAATTTCCGGGTGACTTCATGGGAAATGGACGAGTCATACTCTCTGGGTGTTTGGCCCCGTCCAAAGAGTTTGGGGCCATTCTGTGGGATGGAAGAAGTCCGTTGCTTTGTTGTTGTTGATTTGATTTGTTTTGTTTTTCAAACTCAGGTGTCCCACCAAATGAGGGTTTCCAGAGTAGAGTCCAGGGGAGGGGCAACTGGACAACCAGAAATCTGGTTAAAAATTCGGGCCTAGGGACATGTCAAGCCCATTATGACATCTAATGGTCCAGCCACTGAGAGGACGTACTAGAGGACAGGACTCACGCTGAGGGTCACAATGCGTGTTTATGCCCTAGTCGCACTCAAGAATGGGCGGGGCGTCAGGGTGAATGCTGGTTTCTCCTACACTGAACGTTGGACTACATGCCAACCACAAGGTTTCTTGCCATGGGTAAGGAAGAGTTCTGATTTCTGCATCACAGTTACCCCTGGGAAGTGATTGGAGATAAGGTCTAGGTTCTGAAGCCTGAAAATTGAGGTAGGGAAGAGATGATGACCTAAGGCCATGGCGGGTCTGATGTGCTCAATGTGCGGTCAGCTGTCTGGGTGTTGGTCACGAGGTCCGGGCTCAGGTTGTCAGACAGTGCATTAGTGCCCAGGTTAGACTATATATTTTGGGTGCATTCGAGTGCCTTGTAGGTTCTTATCTGAAGAACTCTTCATGATATGAAGAATGAGCGAGTCGGAGGCACGGGCTCAGACTTTTCTCTCTAGATTTTGTATCAGCGATGCCGTGGAATGTTGGGGAGGCCTCATGGGCCATGGACGGATCTTGCTCTCTGTGGATTTGGACGATCTCAATTGTTTTTCGTCAATCTGTGGGATGAGAGGACTCCTTTCAGGTTTGTTACCTCAGGTGTCCCCCCAAAAGAGGAATTCCAAAGCAGAGCCCTGGGGAAGAGTGCAGACACAACCTGAACTATGGTTAAAAATTGGGGCCTAGGGGCATGGCAAGCCAAATATGCTGTCTCTCCATCCAGCCACTGAGAGGCCTTACCTGAGGACTGGGCTCAGGCTGAGGGTCACAATGTGTGTTTGTGACCAATGTGGACCGCAAGCATGGGCGGGGCCTCATGGGCCACACTGGTTTCAACTACACTGAACCTTGGACAACATGCCAACCACAAGGTTCTTGCCATGGGGAAACAGTTCTGATTTCTGCATCATTTTCAAACCCGGGCCGTGATTGGAGATAAGGTCTAGGTTCTGAAGCCTGAAACCGAGGTTGAGAAGAGATGACGACCTATGGCCATAGCGGGTCCCATGTGATCAGTGTGCGGCCAGCTGTCTGGGTGGGGCCAGGAGGTCCAGGTTCAGGCTGTGTCAGAAAGGACCTTAGTTCCCAGGTCAGCCCATATATTTGGGGTACAGCCGAATGGCGTGCAGGTTGATCTTCATTGGGGGTTTCTGGGTAGCCCCAGAGGGCAATGTTTTCCTTCTGGAGGGCAGGCAGAGTGCTGCATTGTATTCTGGATTGCCAAACTGGAGGGCTTGTGGGCCAGTAGTCTGAGGACGGAAGTCTGAGAACCCAAGCTGGGCCTAGGTTTCTGGGTGAGCATATGGCAGGCACAATCTACAGACATGAATCGCGATCTCGTGCATCTGAAGTCAGGGCGAAGATCAGATGATCGCTCAGGTTGGACAGTCTGTCCCTGATGGCCCCTTCTTGAAGGGGGGGTGGATCACGAGGACATGGGGGTTTTCCCACGATGGGAGTTGTGAGAAGCTCCCAACTGCAAAGATTCTTCTGCAGGCCAATTGAGACCTATTGGTTGGCTTCAGGACAACGATTCCGAGCAGGGTTCTAAGGATGGATGGCTGGGTAGCCCACCTCGCATTCCAATTGTCTCCAAGCAACAAGACAGGTTAGATCTGCTGGATCTGGGGGAGCAACCGAGGAGGCTGAGTTGAAATGGACTCTCCCGTGGATGTGTCCTAATATGATTTTGTGTCTATGGAGACCTTGGAATGAAGCAGTGGCACTGGGGCCCTGAAGAGTTCTCCTAAAGAGAGGCTTTCACACAGCTCCATCATGCAATTTTCCCATGTGTAGAGGAAATTTGTTCTGATGGGTGAGTCAAGAAACAGCCATCTGCTGTTATTGAAATCCAGGCCTCTGAGGATAGATGCCTGGAAGACAAACCAATGGATCTGATAGGTGCCTAGAGGCCTGTTCGTTCCTTTTTACCTCTGGGGACATCAGGCTACGGGTCTGAGTGCCAGTAGGTGCTCAGATGGGACCAGATTGCCCCTGTTTGTCCTGGGATGCCACAAATATGGGATGGCCTCAGGGACTTTGAATGTTTATCCTATTAGTAGCGTTGTGGCCATTTGAATGGGCACATACAATTCCCTTGGAGAGGGCAAGCACAGTTGTCAGGTTTGGCTGCGGGGGCCTGAGCCTGTAGGGTGTGTAGGCCAGGGCTTTGTGGACAGTTGTCTGAAAACACAAACTCGGCTTATGTTTCAGGTCATAGGTATGGCAGGACTGATCTACAGACCATGAGGAGAACTCTTCGGGATATGAAAAAAGGGCGAGTGTGAGGCTCTTGCTCAAGTATTTGTCTCTGGATATCGTGTCCCTCATGGTCGTGAAATTTCCGGGTGACTTCATGGGAAATGGACGAGTCTTACTCTCTGGGGCTTTGGCCCCGTCCAAAGTGTTTGGGGTCATTATGTGGGATGAAAGAAGTCCGTTGTTCTGTTGTTGTTGATTTGTTTTGTTCTGTTTTTCATCCTCAGGTGTCCCACCAAATGAGGGATTCCAGAGTAGAGCCCTGGGGGGGGGCGACTGGACAACCAGAAATCTGGTTAAATATTGGGGCCCAGGGACATTCAACCCCATTATGACATCTAATGGTCCAGCCACTGAGAGGACGTACTAGAGGACAGGACTCACGCTGAGGGTCACAATGCGTGTTTATGCCCTCGTCGCACTCAAGAATGGGCGGGGCCTCAGGGTGAATGCTGGTTTCTCCTACACTGAACGTTGGACATCATGCCAACCACAAGGTTTCTTGCCATGGGTAAGGAAGAGTTCTGATTTCTGCATCACAGTCACCCCTGGCCAGTGAATGGAGATAAGGTCTAGGTTCTGAAGCCTGAAATCTGAGGTAGGGAAGAGATGATGACCTAAGACCATGGCGGGTCTGATGCGCTCAGTGTGCGGTCAGCTGTCTGGGTGTTAGTCACGAGGTCGGGGTTCAGGTTGTCAGACAGTGCATTAGTGCCCAGGTTACACTATATATTTTGGGTGCATTCAAGTGCCGTGTAGGTTCTTACCTGAAGAACTCTTCAGGATATGAAGAATGAGCGAGTCTGAGGCGCGTGCTCATGCTTTTGTCTCTGGATTTTGTATCAGCGATGGCCGTGGAATGTTGGGGAGGCCTCATGGGCCATGGACGAGTCTTGCTCTCTGTGTTTTTTAGCCCGATCCCAAATGAGTTTCGTCAATCTGTGGGATGGGAGGACTCCTTTCATATTTGTTACCTCAGGTGTCCCACCATAAGAGTAATTCCAAAGCAGAGCCCTGGGGAAGAGTGAAGGGACAACCCGAAAGATGGTTAAAAATGGGACCTAGGGGCATGGCCAGCCCAATATGCTGTCTCTCCATCCAGCCACTGAGAGGCCTTACCTGAGGACTGGGTTCAGGCTGAAGGTCACAATTTGTGTTTGTGACCAATGTGGCCCGCAAGCATGGGCGGGGCTTAATGGGGCACACTGGTTTGTACTACAGTTAACGTTGGACAACATGCCAACCACAAGCTTTCTTGCCATGGGGAAAGAGTGCTGATTTCTGCATCATTTTCAAACCCGGGCCGTGCTTGGAGATAAGGACTAGGTTCTGAAGCCTGAAAATCGAGGTTGAGACGAGATGACGAATTAAGGCCATGGCGGGTCCAATGTGCTCAGTGTGCAGCCAACTGTGTGGGTGGGGCCAGGAGGTCCAGGCTCAGGCTGTGTCAGAAAGGGCATTATTGCCCAGGACAGCCTACATATTTGAGGTAGAGTCGAATGGCGTGCAGGTTGATCCTCTTTTGGGGTTTCTGGGTAGCCGCAGAGGGCAATATATTGGTTCTGGAGGGCAGGCAGAGTGCTGCATTGTAGTTCTGGATTGCCAAACTGGAGGGCTTGTGGTCCAGTAGTCTGAGGACGGAAGTCTGAGAACCCAAGCTTGGCCTAGGTTTCTGGGTGAGGATATGGCAGGCACAATCTACAGACCTGAATCGAGGACTCGTGCATCTGAATTCAGGGCGAGGATCAGATGATCGTTCAGGTTGGACATTCTGTCCCTAATGGCCCCGTCTTAAAGGGACGGTGGATCACGAGGCCATGGGTGTTTTCCCACGATGGGAGTTGTGAGAAGCTGCCAACTGCAAAGATTCTTCTGCAGGACAACTGAGACCTGTTAGTTGGCTCAAGGCCAATGATTCCGAGCAAGGTTCTAAGGCTGAATGACTGGGTAGCCCACCTAGCATTCCAATTGTCTCCAAGCAACAAGACAGGTTAGACCTGCTGGATCTGGAGGAGCAACAGTGGAGGCTTCGTTGTAATGGACTCTCCCGTGAATGTGTCCTAATATGATTTTGTGTCTATGGAGACCTTGGAATGAAGCGGTGGAACTGGGGCCCTGAAGGGTTCTCCTAAACAGAGGCTTTCACACAGCTCCAACGTGCAAGTTTCCCATGTGTACATGAGATTTTTTCTGATGGGTGAGTCACGAAACAGCCATATGCTGGTTTTGAAATCCAAGCCTCTGAGGAGAGATGCCTGGAAACCAAAGCAAAGGATCCGATTGGTGCCTGGGTGCCTGTTCACTCCTTATTACCTCTGGGGACATCAGTCTACTGGTCTGAGTGCAGGTAGGCGCTCAGATGGGCTCAGATTGCCCTATTGTCCTGGGTAGGCACAACTATTGGGAAGGCCTCAGGAATTTTGGAGGTTTATCCTATTAGTAGGGTTGTGGCCATTAGAATGTCACATACAATTCCCATGGAGAGGGCAAGCACAGTCTTCAGGTTTGGCCTCATGTGCCTGAGCCTGTAGGGCATGTAGGCCAGAGCTGTTGGGACAGTTGTCTTAAACACAAACTCGGCTTATGTTTCAGGTCATAGGTATGGCAGGACTGATCTACAGACCATGAGGAGAACACTTTGGGATATGAAAATGGGCGATTGTGTAGCTCTTGCTCAATGTTTTGTCTCTGGATATCGTGTCACTCATGGTCGTGAAATTTCCGGGTGACTTCATGGGAAGTGTACGAGTCTTACTATCTAGGGGTTTGGCCCCGTCCAAGGATTTTGGGCTCAGTCTGTGGGATGGAAGAAGTCCGTTTTTTTTTTGTTGTTGTTGATTTGTTTTGTTTTTGTGTTTCAACCTCAGGTGTCCCACCAAATGAGGGATTCCAGAGTAGAGCCCTGGGGAGGGGCGACTGGACAACAAGAATACTGGATAAAATTGGGGCCTAGGGACATGTCAAGCCCATTATGACATCTAATGGTCCAGCCACTGAGAGGACTTACTAGAGGACAGGAATCACGCTGAGGTTCACAATGCGTTTTTATGCCCTCGTCGCACTCAAGAATGGGCGGGGCCTCAGGGTGAATGCTGTTTTCTCCTACACTGTACGTAGGACAACATGGCAAACAAAAGGTTTCTTGCCATGGGTAAACAGGAGTTTTGATTTCTGCATCACAGTCACCCCTGGGCACTGATTGGAGATAAGGTCTAGGTTCGGAAGCCTGAAAACTGAGGTAGGGCAGAGATGATGACCTAAGGCCATGGCAGTTCTGATATGCTCAGTGTGCGGTCAGCTGTCTGGGTGTTTCTCAGGAGGTCCTGGCTCAGGTTGTGTCAGACAGTGCATTACTGCCCAGGTTAGACTCTATAATTTGGGTACATTCGAGTGCCTTGTAGGTTTATTCTCATTTCAGCTGCCTGGGCATCTCATTAGGCAATATATTTTTTCTAGAGGGCAGGCAGAGTGCTGCAATGATGGTCCGGAATTGCCAAACTTGTGGGCTTCGGTACCAGGAGTGTGAGGATGGAAGTCTGAGAACACAAGCTAGACTTGGGTTTCAGGGCGAGGGCACGGCATGTACCCCCTGAAGATCGGAAGCAATATCTCATGCATCTGAAGTCAGAGCGAGGATCAGACGTTGGCTCAGCTTGGATTTTCTGTTCATGACGGCCCCTTCATAAAGGGAGCCGAATCTCGAGGCCGTGGAGGTTTTCCCACGTTGGGAGTGGTGGTGGGATGCCCCCTCCAAGGATTCCTTCTGCGGGACAATTGAGACCTGTTGAACAGCTCCAGGACATCCCATATGGATGAGTCCAGACCAACGTTCGAGGATGGATGCCTGGGAAGCCCGCCTCGCATTCCAATTGTCTCCTAGCGACAAGACAGTTTAGATCTGATGGCTCTGCGGGAGCAACCGGGGTGGCTGAGTTGAAATGGACTTTCCTGAGGATGGGTCTAATGTGTGTTTGTGTCCATGAGGGCCTTGGAATGGGGCGGTGGCACCGGGACCCTGAAGTATTCTCCTAAGCTATTGACATAGCTCCCATGCACAAGTTTCCTTGTGGAGACGAGGTTTGTTCTGATGGGTGCCTCAGGAAAACCCCAATGCTGGTATTGGAATCCAGGGTTTTGAGGAGACATGCCTGTAAACCAAAGCAATGGATCCGATTTTGGCCTAGGGTCCTGTCTGGTTCAATCTTCTTCTCTGGGGACATCCTTCTAGGGTATGAGTGGAGGTAGATGCTCAGCTGGTGTCAGACTGCCCTTTTTTGTCCCGGGCGACCTATACTATTGGGATGGCCTCAGGGACTTTGGAGGGTTCTCCTAATTTGTACGATTTGGGACAATGGAATGGGCAGAATTCCCATGGATTGGGTAGGCACAGTCCTAATGTGTGGCTCCAGGGTCCCCAGCCTGGATGGTGTGTGGCCCATGACTTTGAGGACAGAAGTTTGAAAACACAAACTCAGCTTATGTTTGGGGACGTAGGTATTGCAGGCCCGATCTACAAACCATGAGAAGACATCTTCAGGATATGAAGATAGTGCGAGTCTGAGGTGCTTGCTCAGGCTTTTGTCTCTGGATTTTGTATCAGCGATGGCCGTGGAATGTCGAGGAGGCCTCATGGGCCATGGACGAATATTGCTCTCTGTGGATTTGGCCCGATCCCAATTGTTTTTCGTCAATCTGTTGGATGGAGTACTCCTTTCAGGGTTGTTACCACAGGTGTCCCACCAAAAGAGGAATTCCAAAGCAGAGCCCTGGTGAAGAGGGAAGGGGCAACCCGAACTATGGTTAAAAATTGGGGCCTAGGGGCATGGCAAGCCCAAAATGCTGTCTCTTCATCCAGCCACTGAGAGGCCTTACCTGAGGACTGGGCTAAGGCTGAGTGTCACAATGTGTGTTTGCCACCTATGTGGTCGCGAGCCATGGTGGGGCCTCATCGGACACACAGGTATCTACTACACTGAACATTATACAACAAGCCTACCACAAGGTTTCTTGTCATGGGGAAGGAGTTCTGATTTCTGCATCATTTTCAAACATGGGCAGTGATGGGAGATAAGGTCTTGGTTCTAAATCCTGAAAACCGAGGCTGGGTAGAGATAACGACCCAAGGCAATGGCTGGTCCGATGTGCTCAGTGGAGCAGCCAGCTGTATGGGTGAGCAAGGAGGTCCAGTCTCAGCCTCTGTCAGAACGGGCATTATTGCCCAGGTCAGTCTATATATTTTGGGTACAGCCAAGTGGCGTGCAGGTTGATCTTCATTTGGGGTTTCTGGGTAGCCCCAGAAGGCAATGTTTTTCTTCTGGAGGGCAGGCAGAGTGCTGCATTATATTTCTGGATTGCCAAACTGGTGGGCTTGTGGGCCATTAGTCTGAGGATGGAAGTCTGAGGACACAAGCTAGGCTTAGGTTTCTGGTGAGGACATGGCAGGCACAATATACAGACCTGAAACGAGATCTCGTGCATCTGAAGTCAGGGTGAGGATCAGACGATCACTCAGGTTGGACCTTTTGTCCCTGAGGGCCCCTTCATGAAGGGGGGGTGATCACGAGGCCATGGGTGTTTTCTCACGATGGGAGTTGTGAGAAGCTCCCAACTTCAAAGATTCTTCTGCAGGACAAAGGATACCTGTTGGTTGGCTCTCCAGGCCAACGATTCCGAGCAGGGTTTTAAGGATGGATGGCGGGGTAGCCCACCTCGCATTCCAATTGTCTCCTAGCAACAAGACAAGTTCGATCTGCTGTATCTCGCGAAGCAACCGAATATCGCTCAGTTGAAATGGACTCTCCTGTGGATGGGTCCTAATGTGTTTGTGTCTATGGAGACCATGGAATGAAGCGGTGGCACTGGGGCCCTGAAGGGTTCTCCTAAACAGAGGCTTTGACACAGCTCCCACGTGCAAGTTTCCCATGTGTAGATGAGATTTGTACTGATGTGTGAGTCAAGGAACAGCCATATGCTGGTATTGAAATCCAGGCCTCTGAGGAGAGATGCCTGGAAACCAAAGCAATCGATCCGATTAGTGCCTAGGGGCCTGTTCGTTCCTTTTTACCTCTAGGAACATCAGTCTACGGGTCTGAGTGCAGGTAGGTTCTCGGATGGGCTCAGATTTCTCCTGTTTGTCCTGGGAAGCCACCACTATGGGATGACCTCAGGGTCTCTGTAGGTTTATCCTATTAGTAGTGTTGTGGCCATTAGTATGGGCACACAGAATTCGCTTGGAGAGGGCAAGTACAGTCCTCAGGTTGGCTCCAGGGGCCTGAAACTGTAGGGTGTTTAGGCCAGGTCTGTTTGGACAGTTGTCAGAGAACACAAACTCGGATTATGTTTCGGGTTATAGGTATGGCAGGACTGATCTACAGACCTTGATGAGAACTCTTCAGGATATGAAAAAAGGGCGAGTGTGAGGCTCTTGCTCAAGTTTTTGTCTCTGGATATCGTGTCACTCATGGTCGTGAAATTTCCGGGTGACTTCATGGGAAATGGATGAGTCTTATTCTCTGGGGTTTGGCCTTGTCCAAAGAGTTTGAGGTCATTCTGTGGGATGGAAGAAGTCCGTTTTTTTTTTTTTTTTTTGTTGTTGTTGTTGTTTTGTTTTATTTTGTTTTTTAACCTCAGGTGTCCCACCAAATGAGGGATTCCAGAGTAAAGCCCTGGGGAGTGGCGACTGGACAACCAGAAATCTGGTTTAAAATTGGGGCCTAGGGACATGTCAAGCCCATTATGACATCTAATGGTCCAGCCACTGAGAGGACTTACTAGAGGACAGGACTCACGCGGAGGGTCACAATGCGTGTTTATGCCCTCGTCGCACTCATGAATGGGCGGGCGTCAGGGTGAATGCTGGTACTCCTACACTGAACTTTGGACAACATGCCAACCACAAGGCTTCTTGCCTTGGGTAAGGAGGAGTTCTGATTTCTGCATCACATTCAACCCTTGTCAGGGCTTGGAGTTAAGGTCTAATTCTGAAGCCTGGAAAGTTAGGTTGGGAAGAGATAACGAGCTAAGACCATGGCAGGTGTGATGTTCTCAGTGTGCCGTCAGCTGTCTCGGTTTTGGTCAGGTGGTCCGGGCTCACTCTGTATCAGACAGTGTATTAGTGGCCAGTTTAGACTATCTAATTTGGGTACCTTCGAGTGCCATGTATGTCTATCCTCATTTGGGTTATGTGAGAGAAACTCCATAGTTTCAAAATTTTTCTTCTGGAAGGAAGGCAGAATGCTTCATTTTGTGTCCCGAATTTCCAAATGTGAGGGCTTGTGGGCCAAGAGTGTGAGGACGGAAGTTTGAGAACACAAGCTAGTCATAGGTTTCAGGGCGAGGGCAAGGAAAGCACACTCTGCAGAGCTGCATCGAGATCTCGTGCATCTGAATTCAGGGTGAAGATCAGACGTTGGCTTAGGTTGGAGTTCCTGTCCATGATTTCCCCTTCATAAATGGGGGGGGGGCATCACAAAGCCATCTAGATTTTCCCAGGATGGAATTGTGAGATGCTCCAAAACTCAAGGATTCCTTCTGCTGGACATTTGAGACCTGTTGGATGGCTCCAGGACATCCCATACAGAACGACGCCAGAGCAGAGCTCTAAGGATGGATGGTTGGGCAGCCCGCCTCACATTCCAATTGTCTCCTAGTCAAGACAGGTTCAGTCTTCTCGCTCTGGGGGAGCAACCAAGGGAGCTGAGTTGAAATGGAATTTCCTGCGGATGGGTTCTAATGTGGATTTCTGTCCATGGAGACCTTGTAATGGGGCAGTGGCACACAGGACCTGAAGGATTCTCCTAACTGGAGGTTTTGAGACATCTTCAAAGGATAATTTTCCCATGTGGAGAAGAGATTTGTTCTGATTGCTGCCTCATGAAATCCCCATATGCTAATATTGGAAACCAGGCCTCTGAGGAGAGATACATGTAACCGAAAGCAATGAATCTGATTCAGGCCTAGGGGCCTGTCTGATTCAATCTTCTTCTCTGGGGACATCCATCTACGCTGAGTAGAGGTAGATGCTCAGCTGGTTTCAGATGACCCTTGTTTGTCCTGGGCGGCCTACATTATTGGGATGTCCTTGGGGACTCTGGAGGTTTTTCCTAATTTGTACGATTGTGGACAATGGAATGGGCAGAATTCCCGTGGTATGGACAGGCACAGTCCTGATGTGTGGCTCCAGGGGCCCCAGCCTGAAGGGTCTGTGGGCCAGGAATGTGGGGACAGAAGTCTGAAAACACAAACTCGGCTTAGGTTTGGGAAGTAGGTATGGCAGGCCCGATCTACAGACCGTGAGGAGAACTCTTCAGGATACGACAAAAGAGCGAGTGTGAGGCGCTTGCTCAGACTTTTGTCTCTGGATTTGTTGTCAACGATGGCTGTGGAATCTCGGGGAGGCCTCATGGGCCATGGACGAGACTTCCTCTCTGTGATTTTGGTCCAATCCCAATTGTTTTGGGTCAATCTGAAGGATGGGAGGAGTCCTTTTAGTTTTGTTACCTCAGGTGTCCCACCAAAAGAGGGATTCCAAAGCAGAGCTCTTGGGAGGGATGAATGGACAACCCGAACAATCCAATTGGGGTGAGGTCGAGAACCGAGCAGGTTGATCCTCATTTGGGGTTTATGGAGATCCCCATAGAGCAACGTTTTTCTTCTGGAGGGCCAGCATAGGGCTGCATTTTGGTTCCAGAATTCCAAGTCTTGAGGACATGTTTGCCAGGAGTGTGAGGGAGGAAGTCTGAAAACACAAGGAAGCATGAGGTTTGGGCCTACTGTGCAGAGGCTGAATCGAGATCTCCTGCATCTGAGGTCAGGGCGAGTATCAGATGTTGCCTCAAGCTGGAGTTTGTGTCCATGATGGCCCCTTCCTGAAGGGGGTTGGGGCGTCATGAGGCCAGGGAGGTTTCCCTACACTGGGAGTTGTGAGCTGCTCCAAACTTCAAAGTTTCCTTCTTCAGGACAGTCGAGTACTATTGGATGGTTCCAGGATGCCCATACAGAAAGACTCGAGAGCAGGGGCCTAAGCATGGATGCCGAGAAACGCCAACTCACCTTCCCATTGCCTGGTCGAGACAAGGCATGCTCAATCTGCGGGCTCTTGGGTGAGCTACCCAGAAGGCTGAGTTTAAATGGACTTTCCTGAGGATGAGTCATAATGTGGGTTGGAGGCCATGGAGACCTTGGAATGTGGCAGTAGCTAAGGGACTCTGCAGGATTCTCCAATCCGAAGGGTTTGACACAACTCCAACAAGGAAGCTTTCCATGTAGAGATGAGAGGTGTTCTGTCTGGTGCCTCAGGATAGACCCATATGCTGGTCTTCGATCCCAGGCCTCTGAGGAGTGATAACTGGACACCAAAGCCAGAGTTCATAATAGGGCCTAGGGGCCTGTCTGGTTCAATCTTGTCTCTGCGGATATCAGTCTGTGTGTCTGCATGGAGGTAGTAGTTGCTCAACTGGTGTCATAATGCCCCTGGTTATCCAGTGCGGCTTGCGGTAGTGGGATGTCCTTGGGGACCTTGAGATTTCTACTATTTTGTAGAGTTGTGGCCAATGGAACGGGCAGTTTCTTAGGAGAGAGCAGGCACAGTTCTGTGGTGTGGCTCCAGAGACCCCAGCCTGGAGGCGGTGTGGGCCACGGCTGTGCAGACAGACATCCAAAAACCCAAACTCAGCTCAGGTTTGGGGCCGAGGTTATGGCAGGCCTGATCTACAGTCCATGAGGGGAGCTCCTCTGGATATGAAAGAAGGGTGAGAGGGAGGCAGTCGCTCAGTCTTTTGTCTCTGGATATTTTGTCCACAATGGCCGTTTAATGTAGGAGTTGCCTCATGGGTCGTAGAAGTCTCCCTCTCTGGTAGTTTGTCCAGCCGCCAAGAGGTTGGGGTCATTCTGTGGGAAGGGAAGAGTCCTGTTTTCTGCTTCATGTGTCCCCCCAGTAGAGGGATTCTGGAGCATAGCAGTGGGTACTGACAACTGGAATACTCGCTCTCTGGTTAAGCCTGGGGGCCTACGGATATGACAAGCCCCATATGCAGGATCTTGGTCCAGCCACTGAGAGGCGTTACTTTAATACGGGACTCACGCTACAGGTCACAATGCATGTCTGTGCCCTAGGCGGCCCTCAAGCACTGGCGTGGCCTTTCCGACAATGCAGGTTTTCCCACATTGAACGTTGGACAACATGCCAACCACAAGGTTTCTGGGCATGGGGAAGGAGGAATTCTAATTTCTGCATCACGTTCACCCCTGGGCAGTGATTGGAGATAAGGTCTAGGTTCTGAAGCCTGAAAACCGAGGTTGGGAAGAGATGACGAAATACAGCCATAGCGGGTCCCTTGTGTCCAGGTTGGAGCCAGCTGTCTAGGTGTCGTTTGGGATGTCTTATCTCAGGCTGTGCCTGACAGGGCATTAGTATTCAGGGTAGGCTGTATAATTGCTTTACAGTCAAGTGGCATGCATTAGATAAGCATTTGGGGTTTCTTATTAGCAGCATAGGGCAAAATTTTTCTTCTGGAGGGCAGGCAGAGTGCTGCATTGTGGCTTCGGAATTCCCAAACTGGAGGGCTTGTGGGCCAGGAGAGTGAGGACGGAAGTCTGAGAACACAAGGTAGGCTTAGGTTTCGGGGAATGGACATGGCAGGCACACTCTGCAGAGCTGAATTGAGATCTCATGAGTCTGAAGTCAGGTCGAGGATCAGACTTTGGCTCAGGTTGGAGTTTCTATCCATGTTGGCCCCTTCATGAAGGGGGGGGGGCATTATGAGGCCATGGGGGTTTTCCCACTATTAGAGTTGTGAGATGCTCCAAACCGCAAGGATTCCTTCTGTGAGACAATTAAGATTTGTTGGATGGCTCCAGGACGTCTCCTAAGGTATTTTTCCAGAACAGGGTTCTAAGTATGGATGCCTGGGCAGACAGCCTCAATTCCAATTGTCTCCTAGCAACAAGAAACGTTTGATCTGCTGGCTTGGGGTAGCATCAGAGCGGGCTGAGTTGGAATGGACTTTCATGAGGATGGTCTTAAATGAGTGGAAATGGACTTTCCTGAGGATGGTCTTAATGTTGGTTTGAGTCCATTGAGACCTTGGTATGGGGCAGTGGCACCAGGGCCCTGAAGGTTTCTCCTAACCAGAGGTTATAACAAAGCTCCAATGAGCAAGTTTTCCATGGGGAGACGAGATTTGTTCTCATTGGTGCCTCAGGAAACCACCATTTTCTGGTATTGGAAATGAGGCCTCTGAGGAGAGATGCCTGGAAACCAAAGCAATGGATCTGATTAGGGCCTAGGGGCCTATCCGGTTCAATATTCTTCTCTGGGGACATCTTTTGTCTGAGTGGAGGTAGTTGCTCAGCTGGTTTGAGATCACAACTGTTTGTCCTGGGCGGCCTACACTATTGGGATGGCCTCGGTAACTTTGGAGGTTTTTCCTAATTTGCAAGGTTGTGGCCAATGGAATGGGAAGAATTCTCTTGAAAGGGATGCACAGTCCTGAGGTGTGGCTCCAGGGACCCAAGTGTGGAGCGTGTGTGGTCCAGGGCTATTTGGACAAAAGTCTGAAAACACAAACTCCACTTAGGTTTGGGTCTGTAGGTATGGCTGGCCCGATATATAGACCGTGAGGAGAACTCTTCGGGATATGAACAAAGGGCGAAAGTGAGGTGCTTGCTCATGCTTATTTTTTTCTGGATATGTGTCACCGATTGCCATGGAATGTCCGGGTGTCCTCATGGGCCATCGATGAGGCTCCCTTTCTGGGGATTTGACCCAATCCCAGGAGTTTGGGGTCATTCTGTGGGAAGGGAGTAGGCCTTTCTGTTTTTTTTTTTTTTTTTTTTTTTTTTTTTACCTCAGGTTGACCACCAAAAGAGGGATTCCACAGCAGAGTCCTGGGGAGGGGCGACTGGACAACCAGACCTCTGGTTAACATTGGGACCTAAGAACATGGTTAAGCCCCATATGTGGGCTCCTGGTCCAGACACTGAGAGGCCTTCCTTGATCATAGGACTCACATTGAGTTTCACAATGTGTTTTTGTGCCCAAGGAGCCCCTCAAGTCAGGGCGTGGCCTAATGTACCATGCTGGTTTCTCCTACACTGAACGTTGCACAATATGGCAACCACAAGTTTTCTGGCCATGGGGAAGAAGGAGTTCTAATTTCTGCAACAATTTCACTCATGGACTGTGATTGGATTTAAGGTCTAGGTTCTGAAGCCTGAAAACTGAGGTTGGGAGGAGATGAAGACCTAAGGCCATGGTGTGTCTGATGTGCTCAGTGTTCGGCCACCTGTTGAGTGTGGGTTGGGAGGTGCAGGCTCAGGCTGTGGCAGACAGGGAATTAGTGCCCAGGCTAGACTGTATCATTGGGGTGCAGTCGAGTTTCGTGCAGGTTGGTACTCATTTGTGGTTACTGGGTAGCTCCGGAGGGCAAAGTTTTTCTTCTGGAAGGAAGACACAGTGCCACATAGTGGCTCCAGAATTCCCAAACTGGAAGGCTTGTGGGCCAGGAGTGTGAGGAAAAAATTCTGAGAACACAAGCCATACTTAGATTTCGGGGTGAGGGGACGGCATGAACCCTCTGCAGAGATGATTCGAGATCCCGTGTACCTGAAGACAGAGCTAGGATCAGACGTTGGCTCAGGTTGGAGTTTCTGTCCATGACGGCCCCTTCATGAAGGGGTAGGTGTCACGAGGCCACAGAGGTTTTCCCACGTTGGGAATTGTGAGATGCTCCAAACCGCAATGATTCCTTCCGTGGGACAGTCGAAACCTGCTGGATGGCTCCAGGACATCCCATAAGGAAGTTATCCAGAGCAGGGTTCTAAGGATGGATGCCTGGGCAGCCTGCCTCCCATTCCAGGTGTCTCATAGCGCCAAGGCAAGTTCGATCTGCTGGATCTAGGGGAGTAACCGAGGCGGGTGTGTTGAAATGGGTGAGTTGAGTATGGGTCATAATGTGCATTTGTGTCCATGGAGACCTTGGAATGGGGTGCTTGATCCGGGGGCCTTGAGGGATGTTCATAACCGGAGGTTTTGATGGAGCTCTAAAGAGTACGTTTCCTATGTAGAGAAGAGAATTGTTTTGATGAGTGCCTAAGGAATCTCCCATATGCTGGTATTGGAAACCAGGCCTCTGAGGAGAGATGCCTGGAAACAAAAGCAATGGATATGATTAGGGCCTAGGTGCCTGTCCGGTTCAATCTCTTTCCTAGGGATACGTGTCTATGGATCTGAGGGGAGGTAGTTGCTCGGCTTGTGTCAGATCGCCCCTGTTTGTCCTGGGCAGCCTATAATATTGGGAATGGCCTCGGGATTTTGGAGTTTCTCCTAATCTATAGGGTTGTGGCCAATGGAATGGGCAGAAATCCCCTGGAGAGGGCAGGCACAGTTCTGATTTTGGCTCTAGGGGCCCAGCCTTGGGGGTGTGTGGGCCAGTCCTGTGGGGACAGAAGTCTGAAAACACAAATTCCGCTTAGGATTGGGGTGATAGGTATGGCACGCCCAATCTACAGACCGTGATAACACTTCGGGATATGAAAAAGGGTGAGTTTGAGGTGCTTGCTCAGGTTTTGTCTCTGGATTGGTGTCAACAATGTGGGTCGAATGCTGGCTTGGCCTCATGAGTTGTGGATGGCTTTCCTTCTCTGAGGATTTGACCCAATCCCAAGAGTTTGGGTACATTCTGTGGGATGGGAGGTGTCCTTTCTGTTTTTTATTTTATTTTATGTACCTCATGTGTGCCAATAAAAGAGGGATTCCAGAGCAGAGTCCTTGGTAGGGACAACTGGATAACCCCACCTCTGTTTCAGTTTGGGGGCCTAGGGTCATGGCAAGTCCAATATGTGGGCACTTGAATCAGACACTGAGAGGTCTTCCTTGAGGACAGGGCTCATGCTGAGGGTCACAATGCCTATTGTGCCCAACAAGGCCCTCAAGCATCGAAAGGCCTCATGGGCCACGCTGGATTCTCCTACACTGAACGTTGGAGAATATGCCAACCACAAGGTTTCCAGCCATGGCGAAGGAAGAGTTGTGATTTCTGCATCACGTTCACCCCTAGACAGTGTTGGAGTTTAGGTCTAGATTCTGAAACCAGAAAACCGAGGTTGGGAAGAGATGAAGACCTAAGGACCTAATGGGTACAATGAGCTCAGTGTGTGTCTAGCTGTTGAGCGTAGGACTGGAGGTGTGGGCTCATGCTGTGTCAGACAGGGCATTAGACAGGGTAGACTGTATATTTGGGGTGCAGTCGAGTGGCGTTCAGTTTATCCTCATTCGGGTTTCTAGGTAGCTCCATAAGGCAACGTTTTTCTTCTGGAGGGCAGGCAGAGTGCTGCATTGTGGCCCCAGTATTGCCAAACTGTAGGGCTTTTGCGCCAGGGGTGTGAAGACGGTAGTCTGAGAACACAAGCTAGGCTTAGTTTTTGGGGTGAGGGCACAGAAGGCACACTCTGCAGACCTGAATCAAGATCTCATGCACCTGAAGCCAGGGCGAATATCAGACGTTTGCTGAGGTTGGAGTTTCTGTCCATGATGGCCCCTTTATAAAGTGGAGCGTCTCAAGAGGGCATGGAGATTTTCCCACAATGGGAGTTGTGAGATGCACCAGACTGCAATGATTCCTTCTGTGGGACACTTGAGACCTGTTGGATGGCTCTAGGATGTCCCATATGGAACGACTCCAGAGTAGGGTTCTAAGGATGGATGCCTGGGCAGCCCGCCTCCCATTCTAGTTGTCTCCTAGCAACAAGGCAGGATTGATCTGCAGGCCCTGGGTGAGAAACCAAGGGGGATGAGTTGACATGGACTCTACCGAGGATAGATCATAATGTGGGTTTAAGTCCATGGAGACCTTGGAATGGGGCGCTTGATCCGGGGCCTTGAAAATTCTCCTAAACAGATGTTTTTATAGAGCTCCAAAGAGTACATTTCCTATGTGGAGACGAGATTTTTCTATGAGTGCCTCAGTAATCCCCCATATGCTGGTATTGGTAACCAGGCCTCTGAGGAGAGATGCCTGGAAACAAAAGCAATGGATCTGATTAGGGCCTAAGTGCCTGTCCAGTTCAATCTTATTCTATGGGGATATCTGTCTCTGGGTCTGAGTGGAGGTAGTTTCCTAATTTGTGAAAGATCATCCCTGTTTGTCCTGGGCAGCCAACACTATTGGGATGGCATCGGTGAGTTTGGAGGTTTCTCCTAATCTATAGGGTTGTAGCCAATGGAAATGGCAGAATTCCCCTAGAGAGGGAAGCCACAGTCCTCAGGTGTGGCTCCAGGGGCCCCAGCTTGGATGGTGTGTGGGCCAGGTCTGTGGGGACAGAAGTCTGAAAACACAAACTCAGCTTAGGTTTGGGGATGTATGTATGATGGCTCGATCTATAGACCGTGAGAATTTTCCGGGCTATGAACAAAGGGCGAGTATGTGGCGTTTGCTCTTGCTTTTGTCTCTGGATTTTGTGCCTACGGTGGCCGTGGAATGTCGGGGTGTCCTCAAGGGCCATGGACAAGTCTTTCTCTGGTGATTTGGCCTGATCCCAAGTGGTTGGGATCATTCTGTGGATGGGAAGAGTCCTTTTTGTATTTTTTTTTTTTACCTCAGGTGTCCCACCAAAGAGGGATTCCAGAGCAGTGCCCTGAGTAGGGGTGACTAGACATCTCTAACTCTGGTTGAGATTGGGGGACTAGGGGCTTGGCAAGCCCCATATGTGGGATGTTATTCCAGTCACTAAGAGGCTTTACATGAGGATAGGGCTCACGCTGAGGGTCACAATGTGTGTTTTTGCTAATTGTAGCCCTCAGGGATAGGTGGGGCCTCATAGTCCATGCTGCTTTCTCCTACAATGAACGTTGGACCACATGCCAACCACAAGGTTTCTTGCCATGGCGAAGGAGAAGTTCTGATTCTTGTATCACGTTCACTCCTGAGCACTGAGTGGAGATAAGGTCTAGGTTCTGAAGGTGAAAACTGAGGTTGGGTAGAGATGATGGCCGAAATCCATTGTGGGTTTGATATGCTCAGTGTACGGCCAGCTGTCTGGGTGTTGGACTGGAGGTCTGCCTTCAGGCTGTGTCACACAGGGCTTTAGTGCACAGGCTAGATTGTATAATTGGGGTATGGTCGAGTGGCATGCAGGATGTTACTCATTTGGCGTTTCTGGTTAGCCCTATAGGGCAACATTTTTCTTCTGGAGGGCAGGCAGAGTGCTGCATTGTGTCTCCAGAATTGCCAAACTGGAGGGGTGTGGCCAGGATTGTGAAGACGGAAGTCTGAGAAGACAAGTTAGGCTTAGGTTTCGGGGCGAGGGCACAGCAGGCACACTCTCAAGTGCTGAATCGAGATCTCGTGCTTCTGAATTCAGGGCGCGGATCAGACTTTGGCTTAGGATGGAGTTTCTGTCCATGATGGCCCATTTATGAAGGTGTGGGGCATCATGAGGAAATGGAGGTTTTCTCACAGTGGGATTGTGTGATGCTTCAAACCACAAGGATTCATTCTGCGAGACAGTCAAGACAGGTTGGTTGGATTCAAGACGTCCCATAAAGAAATTCTCCAGAGCAGGGTTCTAAGGGTGGATGCCTGGGCAGCCCATCTCGCATTCCAAATGTCTCCTAGTGACAAGGCAGGTTTGTTCTGCTGGCTCTGGGTGAGCAGCCGAGGGGGCTGATTTGAAATGGACTCTCCTGAGGATGGATCATAATGTAAGTTTGTGTCCTTGGAGACCTTGGAATTGGGCCATGGTGCCAGCGCCCTGAAGGATCCTCCTAACCTGAGGTATTGACACAGCTCCAAAGAGCAAGTTTCTCATGTGGAGATGAGATCTGTTCTGATTGTTTCCTTAGGAAACCCCCATATTCTAATACTGGAAACCAGGCCTCTGAGGAGAGATACATAGAAACCAAAGCAATGGATCAGAAGTTGGCTCAGGTTGGAGTTTCTGTCCATGATGGCCCCTTTATAAAGGGGAGCATCTCATGAGGCCATGTAGGTTTTCCCACGATAGGAGTTGTGAGATGCTCCAATCTGCAAGGATTCCTTCTGCAGGACAGTCAAGACCTGTTGGAAGGCTCCCAGGACATCCCATATGGAACGGCGCCAGAGCAGGATTCCAACGATGGATGCCTAGAGAGTCTGCTGCTTTGCATTCCAGTTGTCTCCTAGCGACAAGGCAGGTTTGATATTCTGGCTCTGGGGAGTAATCAACGGGCTGAGTTGAAATGTACTCTCCTGCCGAATGGTCATAATGCGGGTTTGTGTCCATGGAGACCTTGGAATAGGGCGGTGGCTCCGGTTACCTGAATGTTTCTCCTAACTGGAGGTTTTTACAGAGCTCCAAAGGATAAGTTTCCCATGTGGAGACAAGATTTGTTCTGATTGGTATCTCTGGAATCCCCCATATGCTGGTATTGGAAAACAGGCCTCTGAGGAGAGATGCTTAGAAACAAAAGCAATGGAACCAATTACGTTCTAGGGGCCTGTCGAGTTTAATACCTTTCTCTTGGGATATCTGTCTACGGGTGAGTTGAGGTCGTTGCTCAGCTTGTGAGAGATCACCCCTCTTTGTACTGGGCGGCCTACAATATTGGAATGGCCTCTGGGACTTTGGAGGTTTCTCCTAATCTGTAGGGTTGTGGCCAATGGAATGGGAAGAATTTCCTTGGAGAGTGCAGGCACAGTCCTGAGGTGTGGCTCCAGGGGCCTCAGCCTGGAGTGTGTGTGGGACAGGGATGTCAGGATAGAAGTCTGAAAACACAAACTCGGCTTAGTTTTGGGGACGAAGGTATGGTAGGCCCGATCTACAGACTATGAGGAGAATTTTTTGGGCTATGACCTAAGGGTGAGGCTTATGTCTCTGGATTTTGTGTCAATAGTGGCCGTGGAATGTCGGGCTGGCCTCATGGGCCATGGAGGAGTCTTTCTCTCTGGGGATGGCCTGATCCCAAGTGATTGGGGTATTCTGTGGGTGGGAGGAATCCGTTCTGTGTTTACTTACCTCAAATGTCCCACCAAAGAGGAATTCCAGAGCAGAGCCCTGAGTAGGGGTGACTAGATGTCTGTACCTCTGGTTAAGATTGGGTGACTTGGGGCATGACAGGCCCCATATGCCGGCTCATGGTCGAGCCACTGAGAGGCTTTACTTGAGGACAGGGCTCAAACTGATGGTCCCAATGTGTGTTTGTGCCCACCGCAGATCTTAAGCATGGGCAGGGCCTCAGGAACCCTACACTACCCTCAGGGGCCCTACTACTACTCCTGTAGGCCCTACAGGGGTCCTACACTGAAGTTTGGATAAGATGCCAACCACAAGATTCTGGCGAGAGGGAAGGAGGAGTTATGATTTCTGCATCACGTTCACCCATGGGAAATGAGTAGAGATAAGGTCTAGGTTTCCGTAGTCTGAAAACCAGGTTGGAAAGAGATGGCAACCTAAGGCCATGGCGGTTCAGATGTTCTCAGTGTACGGCATGCTGTCTGGGTGTCGGTTGGGAATTCAGGCCTCAGGTTGTGTCAGACAGGTCATTAGTGCACAGGCTAGACTATATAATTGGTGTACAGTTGAGTGGCATGCAGGTTTATCCTCATTTGAGGTTTCTGGGTGGACCCATAGGGCAACGTTTTTCTTCTGGAGGGCAGGCAGAGTGCAGCACTGTGTCATCGGAAATCCCAAAATGGAGGGTGTGTGGTCCAGGAGAGTGAGGACGGAAGTCTGAGAACACTGGCTATGCTTAGGTTTGGGGTGAGGGCACAGCAGGTACACTCAGAAGAGCTTAATCAAGATCTCGTGCATCTGAAGTCAAGGCGAAGATCAGCCGTTGGGTCAGGTTGGAGTTTCTATCCATGATCCGCCTTCATGAAGGTTGGGGGCATCATGTGACCTTGGAAGCTTTCCATGATATTAGTTGTGAGGTGGTCCATGCACAAGGACTCCTGTGGGACAGTCGAAACCTGTTGGATGGCTCAAGGATGTCCCAGAAGGAACGACGCAAGAGCAGGGTTCTAAGGGTTCTAAGGATCTCTATGGAGAGATGACTGGAAACCAAAGCAATGGATCCGATAGGTGCCTAGGGGCCTGTTCGAAACTTTTTACCTGTGGGGACATCAATCTACAGGTCTGAGTGCAGGTAGGTGCTCAGATGGGCCCAGATTGACCCTGTTTGTCCTGGAAAGCCCCAAATATAGGGACGGCCTCAGGGACTTTGGAGGTTTATCCTATTAGTAGGGTTGTGGCCAAGGAATGGGCACATACAATTCCCTTGGATAGGGCAAGCACAGTCTTCATGTTTGGCTCCAGGGACCTGAGCCTGTAGGGTGTGTAGGCCAGGGCTGTTTGGACAGTTGTCTAAAAACACAAACTCGGCTTATGCTTCAGGTTATAGGTATGGCAGGACTGATCTACAGACCATGAGGAGAACTCTTCGGGATATGAAAAAAGGGCGAGTGTGAGGCTCTTGCTCAAGTTTTTGTCTCGGGATATCGTGTCACTCATGGTCGTGAAATTTCCGGGTGACTTCATGGGAAATGGACGAGTCTTATTCTCTGGGGGTTTGGCCCCGTCCAACAGTTTGGGGTCATTCTGTGGGATGGAAGAAGTCCGTTGTTCTGTTGTGGATTTGTTTTATTTTGTTTTTCAATCTCAGGTGTCCCACCAAATGAGGGACTCCAGAGTAGAGCTCTGGGGAGGGGCGAATGGAAAACCATAAATCTGTTTAAAAATTGGGGCCTAGGGACATGTCAAGCCCATTATGACATCTAATGGTCCAGCCACTGAGAGGACGTACTAGAGGACAGGACTCACGCTGAGGGTCACAATGCGTGTTTATGCCCTCGTCGCACTATAGAATGGGCGAGGACTCAGGGTGAATGCTTTTTTCTCCTACACTGAACGTAGGACAACATGCCAAACATAAGGTTTCTTGCCATGGGTAAGGAAGAGTTCTGATTTCTGCATCGCAGTCAACCCCGGGCCGTGATTGGAGATAATGTCTAGGTTCTGAAGCATGAAAACCAATGTTGAGAAGAGATGACGACCTAAGGCCATGGCGGGACCAATGTGCTCCTGTGCGGCCAGCTGTCTGGGTGGGGCCAGGAGGTCCAGGCTCAGGCAGTGTCAGAAAGGGCATTAGTGCCCAGGTCAGCCTATATATTTGGGGTACAGCCGAATGGCGTGACCCGTTGATCCTCATTTGGGGTTTCTGGGTAGCCCCACAGGGCAATGTTTTTCTTCTGGAGTGCAAGCAGAGTGCTGCATTGTAGTTCTGGAATGCCAAACTGGAGGGCTTGTGGGCCAGTAGTCTGAGGACGAAAGTTTGAGAACCTAAGCTAGGCCTAGGTTTCTGGGTGAGGACATGGCAGGCACAATCTACAGACCTGAATCGAGATCTCGTGCATCTGAAGTCAGGGCGAGGATCAGACGATCGCTCAGGTTGGACATTCTGTCCCTGATGGCCCTTTCTTGAAGGAGGGGTGGATCACTAGGACATGGGGGTTTTCCCACGATGGGAGTTGTGAAAAGCTCCCAACTGCAAAGATTCTTCTACCGGATAATTGAGACCTGTTGGTTGGCTACAAGACAACGATTCTGAGCAGGTGTCTAAGGATGGATGGCTGGGTAGCCCACCTCGCATTCCAATTGTCTCCAAGCAACAAGACAGGTTAGATCTGCTGGATCTGGGGGAGCAACCAAGGAGGCTGAGTTGAAATGGACTCTCTCGTGGATGTGTCCTAATATGATTTTGTGTCTATGGAGTCCTTGGAATGAAGCGTTGGCACTGGGGCCCTGAAGGGTTCTCCTAAAGAGAGGCTTTCACACAGCTCCATCGTGCAAGTTTCCCATGTGTAGATGAGATTTGTTCTGTTGGGTGAGTCAAGAAACAGCCATATGCTGTTTTGAAATTCAGGCCTCTGAGTAGAGATGCCTGGAAACCAAAGCAATGGATCCGATAGGTGCCTAGGGGCCTGTTCGAAACTTTTTACCTCTGGGGACATCAGTCTGCTGTTCTGAGTGCAGGTAGGTGCTCAGATGGGCCCAGATTGCCCCTGTTTGTCCTGGGAAGCCACAAATATTGGGATGGCCTCAGGGACTTTGGAGGTTTATCCTCTTAGTTGGGTTGTTGCCATTGGAATGGGCACATACAATTCCCTTGGAGAGGGCAAGCACAGTCGTCAGGTTTGGCTCTACGGGCCTGAGCCTGTAGGGTGTGTAGGCCAGGGCTTTTGGACAGTTGTCTGAAAACTCAAACTCGGCTTATGTTTCGGGTCATAGGTATGGCAGGACTGACCTACAGACCATGAGGAGAACTCTTCGCGATATGAAAAAAGGGCGAGTGTGAGGCTCTTGCTCAAGTTTCTGTCTCTGTATATCGTGTCAGTCATGGTCGTGAAATTTCCACGTGACTTCATGGGAAATGGACGAGTCTTACTCTCGGGGGCTTGGCCCAGTCCAAAGAGTTTGGGGTCATTCTGTGGGATGGAAGAAGTCCCCTGTTCTGATGTTGTTGATTTGTTTTGTTTTGTTTTTCATCCTCAGGTGTCCCACCAAATGAGGGATTCCAGAGTAGAGCCCTGGGGAGGGGGCGACTGGACAACCAGAAATCTGGTTAAAAATTGGGGCCTAGTGACATGTCTAGCCCATTATGACACCTAATGGTCCAGCCACTGAGAGGACGTCCTAGAGGACAGGACTCACGCTGAGGGTCACAATTCTTGTTTATGCCCTCGTCGCACTCAAAAATGGGCGTGGCCTCAGGGTGAATGCTGATTTCTCCTACACTGAACGTTGGACACATGCCAACCACAAGGTTCCTTGCCATGGTTAAGGATGAGTTCTGATTTCTGAATCACAGTGACCCCTGGGCAGTGATTGAAGGTAAGGTCTAGGTTCTTAAGCCTGAAAACTGAGGTAGGGAAGAGATGATGACCTAAGGCCATGGCGGGTCTGATCTGTTCAGTGTGCGGTCAACTCTCTGGGTGTTGTTCACGAGGTCCGGGCTCATGTTGACACACAGAGCATTAGTGCCAGGTTAGACTATATATGCTGGGTGCCTTCGAGTGCAGTGTAGGTTCTTATCTGAAGAACTCTTCAGGATATGAAGAATGAGCGAGTCTGAGGCGCGTGCTCAGTCGTTTGTCTCTGGATTTTGTATCAGCGATATCCGTGGAATGTTGGGGAGGCCTCATGGGCCATGGACGAATCTTGCTCTCTGTGGATTTGGCCCTATCCTAATTGTTTTTCGTCAATCTGTGGGATGGGAGGACTCCTTTCAGGTTTGTTACCTCAGGTGTCCCACCAAAAGAGGAATTCCAAAGCAGAGCCCTGGGGAAGAGTGAAGGGACAACCTGAACTATGGTTTAAAATTGGGGCCTAGTGGCATGGCAACCCCAATATGCTGTCTCTCCATCCAGCCACTGAGAGGCCTTACCTGAGGACTGGGCTCAGGCTGAGGGTCACAATGTGTGTTTGTGACCAATGTGGCCCGCAAGCCTGGGCGGAACCTCATGGGCCACACTGGTTTCAAGGACACTGAACCTTGGACCACATGCCAACCACAAGATTTCTTGCCATGGGGAAAGAGTTCTGATTTCTGCATCATTTTCAAACCCGGGCCGTGATTGGAGATGAGGTCTTAGGGTTCTAAATCCTGAAAAGCGAGGTTGAGAAGAGATGACGACCTAAGGCCATGGCGGGTCCGAAGTGCTCAGTGTGCGGCCAGATGTCTGGGTGGGGCCAGGAGGTCCAGGCTCAGGCTGTGTCAGAAAGGGCATTAGTGCCCAAGTCAGCCTATATATTTGGGGTACAGCCGAATGGGGTGCAGGTTGATAATCATTTGGTTATCTGCTGGATCTGGGGGAGCAACCGAAGAGGCTGAGTTGAAATGGACTCTCTCGTGGATGTGTCGTAATATGATTTTGTGTCTATGGAGACCTTGGAATGAAACGGTGGCACTGGGGCCCTGAAGGGTTCCCCTAAAGAGAGGCTTTCACACAGCTCCATCGTGCAAGTTTCCCATGTGTAGATGAGATTTGTTCTGATGGGTGAGTCAAGAAACAGCCATATGCTGTTATTGAAAGCCAGGCCTCTGAAGACAGATGCCTGGAAACAAAAGCAATGGATCCGATAGGTGCCTAGGGTCCTGTTCTTTCCTTTTTACCTTGGGGATATCAGTCTACGGGTCTGAGTGCCGGTAGGTGCTCAGATGGGCCCAGATTGCCCCTCTTTGTCCTGGGAAGCCACAAATATTGGGATGGCCTCAGGGAATTTGGAGGTTTATACTCTTAGTAGGGTTGTGGGCATTGGAGTGGGCACATACAATTCCCTTGTAGAGGGCAAGCACAGTCGTCAGGTTTGGCTCCAGGGGCCTGAGCCTGTAGGGTGTGTAGGCCAGGGCTGTTTGGACAGTTGTCTGAAAACACAAACTCGGCTTATGTTTCGGGTCATAGGTATGGCAGGACTGATCTACAGACCATGATGAGAACTCTTCGCGATATGAAAAAAGGGCGAGTGTGAGGCTCTTGCTCAAGTTTTTGTCTCTGGATATCGTGTCACTCATGGTCGTGAAATTTTCGGGTGACTTCATGGGAAATGGACGAGTCTTATTCTCTGGGGGTTTGGCCCCGTCCAAAGAGTTTGGGGTCATTCTGTGGGATGGGAGAAGTCCGTTGCTCTGTTGTTGTTGATTTGTTTTGTTTTGTTTTTGAACCTCAGGGGTCCCACCAAATGAGGGATTCCAGAGTAGAGCCCTGGGAAGGGGCGACTGGACAACCAGAAATCTGGTTAAAAATTGGGGCCTAGGGACATGTCAAGGCCATTATGACATCTAATGATCCATCGACTGAGAGGACGTACTAGAGGACAGGACTCACGCTGAGGGTCACATTGCGTGTTTATGCCCTCGTTGCACTCAAGAATGGGCGGGGGGCCTCAGGGGTGAATGCTGGGTTTCTCCTACACTGAATGTTGGACAACATGCCAACCACAAGGTTTCTTGCCATGGGTAAGGAAGAGTTCTGATTTCTGCATCACAATCACCCCTGGGCAATGATTGGAGATAAGGGCTAGGTTCTGAAACCCGAAAACTGATGTAGGGAAGAGATGATGACCTAAGGCCTTGGCGTGTCTGATGAGCTCGATGTGCGGACAGCTGTCTGGGTGTTGGTCACGAGGTCCGGGCTCAGGTTGTCAGACAGTGCATTAGTGCCCAGTTTAGACTATATATTTTGGGTGCATATGAGTGCCGTGTAAGTTCTTATCTGAAGATCTCTTCAGGATATGAAGAATGAGTGAGTCTGAGGCGGTGCTCAGGCTTTTGTCTCTGTATTTTCTATCCGTGATGGCCTTGGAATGTGGGGGAGGACTCATGGGCCTTGGACCAATCTTGTTCTCTGTGGATTTGGCACGATCCCAATTGTTTTTCGTCAATATGTGGGATGGGAGGACTCCTTTCAGGTTTGTTACCTCAGGTGTCCCACCAAAAGAGGAAATCCAAAGCAGAGCCCTGGCGAAGAGTGAAGGGACAGCACAAAGTACGGTTACAAATTGTGGCCTAGGGTCATGGCAAGCCCATTATGACATCTAATGGTCCAACCACTGTGAGGACATACTGGAGGACAGGACTCACGCTGAGGGTCACAATGCGTGTTTATGCCCTCTTCGCACTCAAGGATGGGCGGGGCCTCAGGGTGAATGCTGGTTTCTCCTACACTGAACGTAAGACAACATGCCAACCACAAGGTTTCTTGCCATGGGTAAGGAAGTGTTCTGATTTCTGCATCACAGTGACCTGTGGGCAGTGATTGGAGTTAAGGTCTAAGTTCTGAAGCCTGAAAACTGAGGTAGGGAAGAGATGATGACCTAAGGCCATGGCTGGTCTGATGTGCTCAGTGTGCGGTCAGCTGTCTGGGTGTTGGTCACGAGTTCCGTTCTCAGGTTGTCAGACAGTGCATTAGTGCCCAGGTTAGACTATATATTTTGGGTGCATTCGACTGCCGTGTAGGTTCTTATTTGAAGAACTCTTCAGGATATGAAGAATGAGCGAGTCTGAGGCGCGTGCTCAGGCTTTTGTCTCTGGATTTTGTATCAGCGATGGCCGTTGAAAGTTGGGGAGGCCTCAAGGGTCATGGACGAATCTTGCTCTCTGTGGATTTGGCACGATCCCAATTGTTTTTCGTCAATCTGTGGGATCGGAGGACTCCTTTCAGGTTTGTTACCTCAGGTGTCCCACCAAGAGAGGAATTCCAAAGCAGAGCCCTGGTGAAGAGTGAAGGGACAACCCGAACTACGGTTAAAAATTGGGGCCTAGGGGCATGGCAATCCCAATATGCTGTCTCCACATCCAGCCACTGAGAGGCGTTAACTGAGGACTGGGCTCAGGCTGAGGGTCACAATGCGTGTTTGTGACCAATGTGGACCGCAAGCATGGGCGGGAATCATGGGCCACACTGGTTTCAAGTACATTGAACCTTGGACAACATGACAACCACAAGGTTTCTCGCCATGGGGAAAGAGTTATGATGTCTGCATCATTTTCAAACCCGGGCGGTGTTTGGAGATAAGGTATAGGTTCTGAAGCCTGAAAACCAAGGTTGAGAAGAGATGACGAACTAAGACCATGACGGGTCCGAAGTGCTCAGTGTGTGGCCAGTTGTCTGGGTGGGGCAAGGATGTCGAGGCACAGGCTGTGTCAAAAAGGGCATTAGAGCTCATGTCAGCATACATATTTGGGGTACAGCCGAATGGCATGCAGTTTGATCCTCATTTGGGGTTTCAGGGTAGCCCCAGAAGGCAATGTTTTTCTTCTGGAGGGCAGGCAGAGTGCTGCATTGTAGTTCTGGATTGCCAAAGAGGAGGGCTTGTGGGCCAGTAGTCTGAGGACGGAAGTCTGAGGACCCAAGCTAGGCCTCGGTTTCTAGGTGAATATGGCAGGGACAATCTACAGACCTGAAACGAGTTCTCATGCATCTGAAGTCAGGGCGAGGATCAGATGAACGCTCAGTTTGGACATTCTGTACCTGATGGCCCCTTCTTGAAGGGGGTTGGATCACGAGGCCAAGGGGTTTTTCCCACGATGGGAGTTGTGAGAAGCTCCAAACTGCAAAGATTCTTCTACAGGACAATTGAGACCTGTTGGTTGGCTCCAGGACAACGATTCCGAGTAAGGTTCTAAGATAGGATGGCTAGGTAGCCAACCTCGCATTCCAATTGTCTCCAAGCAATAAAACAGGTAAGATCTGCTGTATCTGGGGAGCAACGAGAGAGGCTGAGTTGAAATGGACTCTCCCGTGGATGTGTCCTAATATGATTTTGTGTCTATGGAGACCTTGGAATGAAGCGGTGGCACTGGGGCCCTGAAGGGTTCTCCTAAAGAAAGGCTTTCATACAGCTCCATCGTGCAAGTTTCCCATGTGTAGATGAGATTTGTTCTGATGGGTGAGTCAAGAACTGCCATATGCTGTTATTGAAATCTAGGCCTCTGAGGAGAGATGCCTGGAAACCAAAGCAATGGATCCGATAGGAGCCTAGCGGCCTGTTCGTTCCTTTTTACATCTGGGGACATCAGTCTACAGGTCTGAGTGCAGGTAGGTGCTCAGAAGGGCCCCGATTGCCCCTGTTTGTCCTGGGAAGCCACAAATATTGGGATGGCCTCAGGGACTTTGGAGGTTTATCCTTTTAGTAGGGTTGTGGCCATTGGAATGTGCACATACAATTCCCTTGGAGAGGGCAAGCACAGTCGTCAGGTTTGGCTCCAGGGGCCTGAGCCTGTAGGGTGTATAGGCCAGGGCTGTTTGGACAGTTGTCTGAAAACACAAACTCGGTTTATGTTTCGTGTCATAGGTATGGCAGGACTGATCTACAGACAATGAGGAGAACTCTTCGGGATATGAAAAAAGGGCGAGTGTGAGGTTCTTGCTCAAGTTTTTGTCTCTGGATATCGTGTAACTCATGGTCGTGTAATTTCCGGGTGACTTCATGGGAAATGTTCGAGTCTTACTCACTGGGGATTTGGCCCCGTCCAAAGAGTTTGAGGTCCTTCTGTGGGATGGAAGAATTCCGATGGAAGAAGTCCGTTGTTCTGTTGTTTTCGATTTGTTTTTTTTGTTTTGTTTTGTTTTTCAACCTCAGTTGTCCCACCAAATGAGTGATTCCAGAGTAGATCACTAGGGAGGGGCGACTGGACAACCAGAAATCTGGTTAAAAATGTGGGGCCTAGGGACATGTCAAGCCCATTATGACATCTAATGATCCAGCCACAGAGAGGACGTACTAGAGGTCAGGACTCACGCTGAGGGTCACAATGCGTGTTTATGCCCTCGTCGCACTCAAGAATGGGCGGGGCCTCAGGGTGAATGTGGTTTCTCCTACACTGATCGTTGGACAACATGCCAACCACAAGGTTTCTTGCCATGGGTAAGGAAGAGTTCTGATTTCTACACCACAGTCACCCCTGGGTAGTGTTTGGAGATAAGGTCTAGGTTCTGAAGCCTGAAAACTGAGGTAGGGAAGAGAAGATGACCTAAGGCCATGGCGGGTCTGATGTGCTCTGTGTGCGGTCAGCTGTCTGGGTGTTGGTCACGAGGTCCGGGCTCAGGTTGTCAGACAGTGCATTAGTGCCCAGGTTAGACTATATATTTTGGGTGCATTCGAGTGCCGTGTAGGTTCTGATCTGAAGAACTCTTCAGGATATGAAGAATGAGCAAGTCTGAGGCGCGTCCTCAGGCTTTTCTCTCTGGATTTTGTATCAGCGATGGCTGTGGAATGTTGGGGAGGCCTCATGGGCGATGGACGAATCTTGCTCTCTGTGGATTTGGCCCGATCCCAATTACTTTTCGTCAATCTGTGGGATGGGACGACTCCTTTCAGGTTTGTTACCACAGGTGTCCCACCAAAAGTGGAATTCCAAAGCAGAGCCCTGGGGAAGAATGAAGGGAAACCCGAACTATGGTTAAAAATTGGGGCCTAGGGGCATGGCACGCCCAATATGCTCTCTCTCCATCCAGCCACTGAGAGGCCTTACCTGAGGACTGGGCTCAGGCTGAGGGGTCACAATGTGTGTTTGTAACCAATGTGGCCCGCAAGCATGGGCGGGGCCTCATGGGCCACACTGGTTTCAACTACACTGAATCTTGGACAAAATGCCAACACAAGGACTTTGGAGGTTTATCCTCTTACTGGGTTGTGGCCATTGGAATGGGCAAATACAAATCCCTTGGAGAGGGCAAGAACAGTCGTCAGGTTTGGCTCCAGGGGCCTGAGCCTGTAGGGTGTGTATGCCAGGGCTGTTTGGACAGTTGTCTGAAAACACAAACTCGGCTTATGTTTCGGGTCATAGGTATGGCAGAACTGATCTACAGACCATGAGGAGAACTCTTCGGGATATGAAAAAAGGGCGAGTGTGAGGTTCTTGCTCAAGTTTTTGTCTCCGGATATCGTGTCCCTCTTGGTCATGAAATTTCCTGGTGACTTCACTTCATGGGAATTGGACGAGTCATACTCTCTGGGGGTTTGGCCCCGTCCAAAGAGTTTGGGGTCATTCTGTGGATATAAGAAGTCACTTGTTCTGTTGTTGTTGATTGTTTTTTATTTTGTTTTTCAACCTCAGGTGTCCCACCAAATTAGGGATTCCAGAATAGAGCTCTGGGGAGGGGCGACTGGACAACCAGAAATCTGGTTAAAAATTGGGGCCTAGGGGCATGACAAGCCCAATATGCTGTCTCTCCATCCAGCCACTGAGAGGCCTTACCTGAGGACTGGGCTCAGGCTGAGGGGTCACAATGTGTGTTTGTAACCAATGTGGCCCGCAAGCATGGGCGGGGGCCTCATGGGCCACACTGGTTTCACCTACGCTGAACCTTGGACAACATGCCAACCACAAGGTTTCTTGCCATGGTGAAAGAGTTCTTATTTCTGCATCATTTTCAAACCCGGGCCGTGATTGGAGATAAGGTCTAGGTACTGAAGCCTGAAAACCGAGGTTGAGAAGAGATGACGAGCTAAGGCCATGAGGGGTCCGATGTGCTCAGTGTGCGGCCAGCTGACTGGGTGGGGCCTGGAGGTCCAGGATCAGGCTGTGTCAGAAAGGGCATTTGTGCTCAGGACAGCCTATATATTTGGGGTACAGCCGAATGGCGTGCAGGTTGATCCTCATTTGGGGTTTCTGGGTAGCCCCGGAGGGCAATGTTTTTCTTCTGGATGGCAGGCAGAGTGCTGCATTGTAGTTCTGGAATCTCAAACATGAGGGCTTGTGGGCCAGTAGTCTCGAACGGAAGTTTGAGAACCCAAGCTAGGCCTAGGTTTCTGGGTGAGGATATGGCAGGCACAATCTACAGACCTGAATCGATATCTCGTGCATCTGAAGTTAGGGCGAGGATCAGACGATCGCTCAGGTTGTACATTCTGTCCCTGATGGCCCCATCTTGAAGGGGGTAGGATCACGAGGCCATGGGGGTTTTCCCACGATGGCAGTTGTGAGAAGGTCCCAACTGCAAAGATTCTTTAGCAGGACAATTGAGATTTGTTGGTTGGCTCCAGGACAACGATTCGGAGTAGGAATCTAAGGATGGATGGCTGGGTAGCCCACCTCGCATTCCAATTGTCTCCAAGCAACAAGACAGGTTAGATCTGCTGGATCTGGGGGAGCAACCGAGGAGGCTGTGTTGAAATGGACTCTCCTGTGGATGTGTCCAAATATGATTTTGTGTCTATGGAGACCTTGGAATGAAGCGGTGGCACTGGGGCCCTGAAGGGTTCTCCTAAAGGGAGGCTTCCACAAAGCTCCATCGTGCAAATTTCCCATGTGTAGATGAGATTTGTTCTGATGGGTGAGTCAAGAACTGCCATATGCTGTTATTGAAATCCAGGCCTATGAGGAGAGATGCCTGGAAACCAAAGCAATGGATCCGATAGGTGCCTAGGGGCCTGTTCATTCCTTTTTACCTCAGGGGACATCAGTCTACGGGTCTGAGTGCAGGTAGGTGCTCAGATGGGCCCAGATTGCCCCTGTTTGTCCTGGGAAGCCACAAATATTGGGATGGCCTCAGGGACTTTGGAGGTTTATCCTCTTACTGGGTTGTGGCCATTGTAATGGGCACATACAAATCCCTTGGAGAGGGCAAGCACAGTCGTCAGGTTTGGCTCCAGGGGCCTGAGTCTGTAGGGTGTGTAGGCCAGGGCTGTTTGGACAGTTGTCTGAAAACACAAACTCGGCTCATGTTTCGGGTCATAGGTATGGCAGGACTGATCTACAGACCATGAGAACTTTTCGGGATATGAAAAAAGGGCGAGTGTGAGGTTCTTGCTCAAGTTTTTGTCTCCGGATATCGTGTCACGCATGGTCGTGAAATTTCCTGGTGACTTCATGGGAATTGGACGAGTCATACTCTCTGGGGGTTTGGCCCCGTCCAAAGACTTTGGAGTCATTCTGTGGGATATAAGAAGTCACTTGTTCTGTTGTTGTTGATTTGTTTTATTTTGTTTTTCAACCTCAGGTGTCCCACCAAATTAGGGATTCCAGAATAGAGCTCTGGGGAGGGGCGACTGGACAACCAGAAATCTGGTTAAAAATTGGGGCCTAGGGAGATGTCAAGCCCAATATGCTGTCTTTCCATCCAGCCACTGAGAGGCCTTACCTGAGGACGGGGCTCAGGCTGAGGGTCACAATTTGTGTTTGTGACCAATGTGGCCCGCAAGCATGAGCGGGGACTCATGGGCCACACTGGTTTCACCTACACTGAACCTTGGAAAACATGCCAACCACAAGGTGTCTTGCCATGGGGAAAGAGTTCTGATTTCTGCATCATTTTCAAACCCGGGCCGTGATTGGAGATAAGGTCTAGGTTCTGAAGCTGAGAACCGAGGTTGAGAAGAGATGATGACCTAAGGCCATGGCGGGTCCGATGTGCTCAGTGTGCGGCCAGCTGTCCTGTTGGGGCCAGGAGGGACAGACTCAGTCTGTGTCAGAAAGGGCATTAGTGCCCAGGTCAGCCTATATATTTGGGGTACAGCCGAATGGCGTGCAGGTTGATCCTCATTTGGGGTTTCTTGGTAGCCCCAGAGGGCAATGATTTTCTTCTGGAGGGTAGGCAGAATGCTGCAATGTAGTTCTGGATTGCCAAACTGGAGGCCTTGTGGGCCAGTAGTCTGAGGACGGAAGTCTGAGAACCCAAGCTAGGCCTCGGTTTCTGGGTGAGGATATGGTAGGCTCAATCTACAGACCTGAATCGAGATCTCGTGCATCTGAAGTCAGGTCGAGGATCAGATGATCGCTCAGTTTGGACATTCTGTCCCTGATGGCCCCATCTTGAAGGGGTGTGGATCACGAAGCCATGGGGGTTTTCCCACGATGGGAGTTGTGAGAAGCTCCCAACTGCAAAGAATCTTCTGCAGGACAATTGAGACCTGTCGGTTGGCTCCAGGAGGATTCCGAGCAGGGTTCTAAGGATGGATGTCTGGGTAGCCCACCTCGCATTCCAATTGTCTCCAAGCAACAAGACAGGTTAGATCTGCTGGATCTGGGGGAGCAACCGAGGTGGCTGAGTTGAAATGGACTCTCCCGTGGATGTGTCCAAATATGATTTTGTGTCTATGGAGACCTTGGAATGAAGCGGTGGCACTGGGGCCCTGAAGGGTTCTCCTAAAGAGAGGCTTCCACACAGCTCCATCGTGCAAGTCTCCCATGTGTAGATGAGATTTGTTCTGATGGGTGAGTCAAGAAACAGCCATATGCTGTTATTGAAATCCAGGCCTCTGAGGAGAGATGCCTGGAAACCAAAGCAATGGATCCGATAGGAGCCTAGGGGCCTGTTCGTTCCTTTTTACATCTGGGGACATCAGTCTACGGGTCTGAGTGCAGGTAGGTGCTCGGAAGGGCCCCGATTGCCCCTGTTTGTCCTGGGAAGACACAAATATTGGGATGGCCTCAGGGACTTTGGAGGTTTATCCTCTTAGTAGGGTTGTGGCCATTGGAATGGGCACATACAATTCCCTTGGAGAGGGCAAGCACAGTCTTCAGGTTTGGCTCCAGGGGCCTGAGCCTGTAGGGTGTGTAGGCCAGGGCTGTTTGGACAGTTGTCTGAAAACACAAACTCGGCTTATGTTTCGGGTCATAGGTATGGCAGGACTGATCTACAGACCATGACTAGAACACTTCGGGATATAAAAAAAGGGCGAGTGTGAGGCTCTTGCTCAAGTTTTTGTCTCTGGATATCGTGTCACTCATGGTCTTGAAATTTCCGGGTGACTTCATGGGAAATGGACGAGTCTTACTCTCTGGGGGTTTGGCCCCGTCCAAAGAGTTTGGGGTTATTCTGTGAGATGGAAGATGTCCGTTGTTCTATTGTTGTTGATTTGTTTTGTTTTGTTATTCAACCTCCGGTGTCCCACCAAATAAGGGATTGCAGAGTAGAGTCCTTGGAGGAGGCGACTGGACAACCAGTTCTGGTTAAAAATTGGGGCATAGGGACATGTCAAGCCCATTATGACATCTAATGGTTCAGCCACTGAAAGGACGTACTAGAGGACAGGACTCACGCTGAGGGTCACAATGCATGTTTATGCCCTCCTTGCACTCAAGAATGGGCGGGGCCTCAGGGTGAATGCTGGTTTCTCCTACACTGAACATTGGACAACATGCCAACCACAATGTTTCTTAATATGGGTAAGGAAGATTTCTGATTTCTACATCACAGTCACCCGTGGGAAGTGATTGGAGATAAGATCTAGGTTCTGAAGCCTGAAAACTGAGGTAGGGAAGAGATAATGACCTAGGGCCATGGCGGGTCTAATGGGCTCAGTGTGCGGTCAGCTGTCTGGGTGTTGGTCACGAGGTCCGGGCTCATGTTGTCAGACAATGCATTAGTGCCCAGGTTAGACTATATATTTTGGGTGCATTCCAGTGCCGTGTAGGTTCTGATCTGAAGAACTCTTCAGGATATGAAGAATGAGCGAGTCTGAGGCGCGTGCTCAGGCTTTTGTCTCTGGATTTTGTATCAGCGATGGCCGTGGAATGTTGGGGAGGCCACATGGGCCATGGACGACTCTTGCTCTCTGTGGACTTGTCCCGATCCCAATTGTTTTTCGTCAATCTGTGGGATGGGAGGACTCCTTTCAGGTTTGTTTCGTCAGGTGTCCCACCAAAGAGGAATTCCAAAGCAGAGCCCTGTGGAAGACTGAAGGGACAACCCGAACTATCGTTAAAAATTGGGGCCTAGGGGCATGGCAAGCCCAATATGCTGTCTCTCCATCCAGCCACTGAGAGGCCTTACCTGAGGACTGGGCTCAGGATGAGGGTCACAATGTGTGTTTGTGACCAATGGGGCCCACAAGCATGGGCGGGTCCTCATGGGCCACACTGGTTTCAACTACACTGAACGTTGGACAACACCAACCACAAGGTTTCTTGCCATAGGGAAAGAGAGGTCTGATTTCAAATCCGTGCCTTGATTGGAGATAAGGTCTAGGTTCTGAAGCCTGAAAACCCAGGTTGAGAGAAGAGATGACGACCTAAGGCCATGACGGGTCTGATGTGCTCAGTGTGCGGCCAGCTGTCTGGGTGGGGCCAGGAGGTCCAGGATCAGGCTGTGTCAGAAAGGGCATTAGTGCCCAGGTCAGCCTATATATTTGGGGTACAGCCGAATGGCGTGCCCCGTTGATCCTCATTTGGGGTTTCTAGGTAGCCCCAGAGGGCAATGTTTTTCTTCTGGAGGGCAGGCAGAGTGCTGCATTGTAGTTCTCGATTGCCAAACTGGAGGGCTTGTGGGCCAGTAGTGTGAGGACGGAAGTCTGAGAACCCAAGCTATGCCTAGGTTTCTGGGTGAGGATATGGCAGGCACAATCTACAGACCTGAATCGTGATCTCATGCATCTTAAGTCAGGGCGAGGATTAGACGATCGCTCAGGTTGGACATTCTGTCCCTGATGGCCCCTTCTAGAAGGGGGGGGATCACGAGGCTATGGGTGTTTTCCGACGATGGGAGTTGTGAGAAGGTCCCAATTGCAAAGATTCTTCTGCAGGACAATTGAGACCTGTTGGTTGGCTCCAGGACAACGATTCCGAGTAGGGATCTAAGGATGGATGGCTGGGTAGCCTACCTCGCATTCCAATTGTCTCCAAGCAACAAGACAGGTTAGATCTGCTTGATCTGGGGGAGCAACCGAGGAGACTGAGTTGAAATGGACTCTCCCGTGGATGTGTCCACATATGATTTTGTGTCTATGGAGACCTTGGAATGAAGCGGTGGCACTGGGGCCCTGAAGGGTTCTCCTAAAGAGAGGCTTCCACAAAGCACCATCGTGCAAGTTTCCCATGTGTAGATGAGATTTGTTCTGATGGGTGAGTCAAGAACTGCCATATGCTGTTATTGAAATCCAGGCCTCTGAGGAGAGATGCCTGGAAACAAAAGCAATGGATCCGATAGGTGCCTAGGGGCCTGTTCATTCCTTTTTACCTCAGGGGACATCAGTCTACGGGTCTCAGTGCAGGTAGGTGCTCAGATGGGCCCAGATTGCCCCTGTTTGTTCTGGGAAGCCACAAATATTGGGATGGCCTCAGGGACTTTGGTGGTTTATCCTCTTAGTACGGTTGTGGCCATTGGAATGGGCACATACAAATCTCTTTGAGAGGGCAAGCACAGTCGTCAGGTTTGGCTCCAGTGGCCTGAGCCTGTAGGGTCTGTATGCCAGGGCTGTTTGGACAGTTGTCTGAAAACACAAACTCGGCTTATGTTTCGGGTCATAGGTATGGCAGGACTGATCTACAGACCATGAGGAGAACTCTTCGGGATATGAAAAAAGGGCGAGTGTGAGGTTCTTGCTCAAGTTTTTGTCTCCGGATATCGTGTCCCTCATGGTCGTGAAATTTCCTGGTGACTTCATGGGAATTGGACGAATCATACTCTCTGGGGGTTTGGCCCCGTCCAAAGAGTTTGGGGTCATTCTGTGGGATATAAGAAGTCACTTGTTCTGTTGTTGATTTGTTTTGTTTTGTTTTTCAACCTCAGGTGTCCCACCAAATTAGGGATTCCAGAATAGAGCTCTGGGGAGGGGCGACTGGACAACCAGAAATCTGGTTAAAAATTGGGGCCTAGGGGCATGACAAGCCCAATATGCTGTCTCTCCATCCAGCCACTGAGAGGCCTTACCTGAGGACTGGGCTCAGGCTGAGGGGTCACAATGTGTGTTTGTAACCAATGTGGCCCGCAAGCATGGGCGGGGCCTCATGGGCCACACTGGTTTCACCTACGCTGAACCTTGGACAACATGCCAACCACAAGGTTTCTTGCCATGGTGAAAGAGTTCTTATTTCTGCATCATTTTCAAACCCGGGCCGTGATTGGAGATAAGGTCTAGGTACTGAAGCCTGAAAACCGAGGTTGAGAAGAGATGACGAGCTAAGGCCATGAGGGGTCCGATGTGCTCAGTGTGCGGCCAGCTGACTGGGTGGGGCCTGGAGGTCCAGGATCAGGCTGTGTCAGAAAGGGCATTTGTGCTCAGGACAGCCTATATATTTGGGGTACAGCCGAATGGCGTGCAGGTTTGATCCTCATTTGGGGGTTTCTGGGTAGCCCCGGAGGGCAATGTTTTTCTTCTGGAGGGCAGGCAGAGTGCTGCATTGTAGTTCTGGAATCCCAAACTGAGGGCTTGTGGGCTAGTAGTCTCGATCGGAAGTCTGAGACCCGAAGCTAGGCCTAGGATGCTGGGTGAGGATATGGCAGGCACAATCTACAGACCTGAATCGATATCTCGTGCATCTGAAGTTAGGGCGAGGATCAGACGATCGCTCAGGTTGTACATTCTGTCCCTGATGGCCCCATCTTGAAGGGGGTGGGATCACGAGGCCATGGGCGTTTTCCCACGATGGGAGTTCTGAGAAGCTCCCAACTGCAAAGATTCTTCAGCAGGACAATTGAGACCTGTTGGTTGGCTCCAGGACAACGATTCCGAGCAGGGATCTAAGGATGGATGTCTTGGTAGCCCACCTCGCATTCCAATTGTCTCCAAGCAACAAGACAGGTTAGATCTGCTGGATCTGGGGGAGCAACCGAGGAGGCTGAGTTGAAATGGACTCTCCCGTGGATGTGTCCAAATATGATTTTGTGTCTATGGAGACCTTGGAATGAAGCGGTGGCACTGGGGCCCTGAAGGGTTCTCCTAAAGAGAGGCTTTCACATACCTCCATCGTGCCAGTTTCCCATGTGTAGATGAGATTTGTTCTGATGGGTGAGTCAAGAACTGCCATATGCTGTTATTGAAATCCAGGCCTCTGAGGAGAGATGCCTGGAAGCCAAAACAATGGATCCGATAGGAGCATAGGGGCCTGTTCGTTCCTTTTTACATCTGGGGACATCAGTCCACGGGTCTGAGTGCAGGTAGGTGCTCGGAAGGGCCGCGATTGCCCCTGTTTGTCCTTGGAAGCCACAAATATTGGGATGGCCTCAGGGACTTTGGAGGTTTATCCTCTTAGTAGGGTTGTGGCCATTGGAATGGGCACATACAATTCCCTTGGAGAGGGCAAGCACAGTCTTCAGGTTTGGCTCCAGGGGCCTGAGCCTGTAGGGTGTGTAGGCCAGGGCTGTTTGGACAGTTGTCTGAAAACACAAACTCGGCTTATGTTTCGGGTCATAGGTAATACAGGACTGATCTACAGACCATGAGGAGAACTCTTTGGGATATGAAAAAAGGGCGAGTGTGAGGCTCTTGCTCAAGTTTTTGTCTCCGGATATCGTGTCCCTCATGGTCGTGAAATTTTCTGGTTACTTCATGGGAATTGGACGAGTCATACTCTCTGGGGGTTTGGCCCCATCCAAAGAGTTTGGGGTCATTCTGTGGGATATAAGAAATCACTTGTTCTGTTGTTGTTGATTTGTTTTGTTTTGTTTTTCAACCTGAGGTGTCCCACCAAATTAGGGATTCCAGGTTAGAGCTCTGGGTAGGGGCGACTGGACAACCAGAAATCTGGTTAAAAATTGGGGCCTAGGAGCATGACAAGCCCAATATGCTGTCTCTCCATCCAGCCACTGAGAGGCCTTACCTGAGGACTGGGATCAGGCTGAGGGGTCACAATGTGTGTTTGTAACCAATGTGGCCCGCAAGCATGGGCGGGGCCTCATGGGCCACACTGGTTTCACCTACACTGAACCTTGGACAACATGCCAACCACAAGGTTTCTTGCCATGGTGAAAGAGTTCTTATTTCTGCATCATTTTCAAACCAGGGCCGTGATTGGAGATAAGGTCTAGGTACTGAAGCCTGAAAACCGAGGTTGAGAAGAGATGACGAGCTAAGGCCATGAGGGGTCCGATGTGCTCAGTGTGCGGCCAGCTGACTGGGTGGGGCCTGGAGGTCCAGGATCAGGCTGTGTCAGAAAGGGCATTTGTGCTCAGGACAGCCTATATATTTGGGGTACAGCCGAATGGCGTGCAGGTTGATCCTCATTTGGGGTTTCTGAGTAGCCCCGGAGGGCAATGTTTTTTCTTCTGGAGGGCAGGCAGAGTGCTGCATTGTAGTTCTGGAATCCCAAACCTGAGGGCTTGTGGGCCAGTAGTCTCAAACGGAAGTCTGAGAACCCAAGTTAGGCCTAGGTTCCTTGGTGAGGATATGGCAGGCACAATCTACAGACCTGAATCGAGATCTCGTGCATCTGAAGTTAGGGCGAGGATCAGACGATCACTCAGGTTGTACATTCTGTCCCTGATGGCCCCATCTTGAAGGGGTGTGGATCACGAGGCCATGGGGGGTTTTCCCACGATGGGAGTTGGGAGAAGCTCCAACTGCAAAGATTCTTCAGCAGGTCAATTGAGACCTGTTGGTTGGATCCAGGACAACGATTCCGAGCAGGGATCTAAGGATGGATGGCTGGGTAGCCCACCTCGCATTCCAATTGTCTCCAAGCAACAAGACAGGTTAGATCTGCTGGATCTGGGGGAGCAACCGAGGAGGCTGAATTGAAATGGACTCTCCCATGGATGTGTCCAAATATGATTTTGTGTCTATGGAGACCTTGGAATGAAGCGGTGGCACTGGGGCCCTGAAGGGTTCTCCTAAAGAGAGGCTTTCACACAGCTCCATCGTGCAAGTTTCCCATGTGTAGATGAGATTTGTTCTGATGGGTGAGTCAAGAACTGCCATATGCTCTTATTGAAATCCAGGCCTCTGAGGAGAGATGCCTGGAAGCCAAACCAATGGATCCGATAGGAGCCTAGGGGCCTGTTCGTTCCTTTTTACATCTGGGGACATCAGTCTACGGGTCTGAGTTCAGGTAGGTGCTCGGAAGGGCCCCGATTGCCCCTGTTTGTCCTGGGAAGACACAAATATTGGGATGGCCTCAGGGACTTTGGTGGTTTATCCTCTTAGTAGGGTTGTGGCCATTGGAATGGGCACATACAATTCCCTTGGAGAGGGCAAGCACAGTCTTCAGGTTTGGCTCCAGGGGCCTGAGCCTGTAGGGTGTGTAGGCCAGGGCTGTTTGGACAGTTGTCTGAAAACACAAACCGGGCTTATGTTTCGGGTCATAGGTATGGCAGGACTGATCTACAGACCATGACTAGAACACTTCGGGATATAAAAAAAGGGCGAGTGTGATGCTCTTGCTCAAGTTTTTGTCTCTGGATATCGTGTCACTCATGGTCGTGAAATTTCCGGGTGACTTCATGGGAAATGGACGAGTCTTACTCTCTGGGGGTTTGGCCCCGTCCAAAGAGTTTGGGGTTATTCTGTGGGATGGAAGTTGTCCGTTGTTCTATTGCTGTTGATTTGTTTTGTTTTGTTTTTCAACCTCAGGTGTCCCACCAAATAAGGGATTGCAGAGTAGAGTCCTTGGAGGAGGCGACTGGACAACCAGAAATCTGGTTAAAAATTGGGGCATAGGGACATGTCAAGCCCATTATGACATCTAATGGTTCAGCTACTGAGAAGACGTACTAGAGGACAGGACTCACGCTGAGGGTCACAATGCATGTATATGCCCTCGTCGCACTCAAGAATGGGCGGGGCCTCAGGGTGAATGCTGGTTTCTCCTACACTGAACGTTGGACAACATGCCAACCACAAGGTTTCTAAATATGGGTAAGGAAGATTTCTGATTTCTACATCACAGTCACCCGTGGGAAGTGATTGGAGATAAGATCTAGGTTCTGAAGCCTGAAAACTGAGGTAGGGAAGAGATAATGACCTAGGCCATGGCGGGTCTAATGGGCTCAGTGTGCGGTCAGCTGTCTGGGTGTTGGTCACGAGGTCCGGGCTCATGTTGTCAGACAATGCATTAGTGCCCAGGTTAGACTATATATTTTGGGTGCATTCCAGTGCCGTGTAGGTTCTGATCTGAAGAACTCTTCAGGATATGAAGAATGAGCGAGTCTGAGGCGCGTGCTTAGGCTTTTGTCTCTGGATTTTGTATCAGCGATGGCCGTGGAATGTTGGGGAGGCCACATGGGCCATGGACGACTCTTGCTCTCTGTGGACTTGTCCCGATCCCAATTGTTTTTTTTTTCGTCAATCTGTGGGATGGGAGGACTCCTTTCAGGTTTGTTTCGTCAGGTGTCCCACCAAAGAGGAATTCCAAAGCAGAGCCCTGTGGAAGACTGAAGGGACAACCGAACTATCGTTAAAAATTGGGGCCTAGGGGCATGGCAAGCCCAATATGCTGTCTCTCCATCCAGCCACTGAGAGGCCTTACCTGAGGACTGGGCTCAGGCTGAGGGTCACAATGTGTGTTTGTGACCAATGGGGCCCACAAGCATGGGCGGGTCCTCATGGGCCACACTGGTTTCAACTACACTGAACCTTGGACAACACCAACCACAAGGTTTCTTGCCATAGGGAAAGACGTCTGATTTCAAAACCGTGCCTTGATTGGAGATAAGGTCTTGGTTCTGAAGCCTGAAAACCCAGGTTGAGAAGAGATGACGACCTAAGGCCATGACGGGTCTGATGTGCTCAGTGTGCGGCCAGCTGTCTGGGTGGGGCCAGGAGGTCCAGGCTCAGGCTGTGTCAGAAAGGACATTAGTGCCCAGGTCAGCCTATATATTTGGGGTACAGCCGAATGGCGTGCCCCGTTGATCCTCATTTGGGGTTTCTAGGTAGCCCCAGAGGGCGATGTTTTTTTCTGGAGGGCAGGCAGAGTGCTGCATTGTAGTTCTGGATTGCCAAACTGGAGGGCTTGTGGGCCAGTAGTCTGAGGACGGAAGTCTGAGAAGCCAAGCTATGCCTAGGTTTCTGGGTGAGGATATGGCAGGCACAATCTACAGACCTGAATCGTGATCTCGTGCATCTTAAGTCAGGGCGAGGATTAGACGATCGCTCAGGTTGGACATTCTTTCCCTGATGGCCCCTTCTAGAAAGGGGGGGATCACGAGGCCATGGGTGTTTTCCGACGATGGGAGTTGTGAGAAGGTCCCAATTGCAAAGATTCTTCTGCAGGACAATTGAGACCTGTAGGTTGGCTCCAGGACAACGATTCCGAGCAGGGATCTAAGGATGGATGGCTGGGTAGCCCACCTCGCATTCCAATTGTCTCCAAGCAACAAGACAGGTTAGATCTGCTGGATCTGGGGGAGCAACCGAGGAGGCTGAGTTGAAATGGACTCTCCCGTGGATGTGTCCAAATATGATTTTGTGTCTATGGAGACCTTGGATTGAAGCGGTGGCACTGGGGCCCTGAAGGGTTCTCCTAAAGAGAGGCTTCCACAAAGCTCCATCGTGCAAGTGTCCCATGTGTAGATGAGATTTGTTCTGATGGGTGAGTCAAGAACTGCCATATCCTGTTATTGAAATCCAGGCCTCTGAGGAGAGATGCCTGGAAACAAAAGCAATGGATCCGATAGGTGCCTAGGGGCCTGTTCATTCCTTTTTACCTCAGGGGACATCAGTCTACGGGTCTCAGTGCAGGTAGGTGCTCAGATGGGCCCAGATTGCCCCTGATTATCCTGGGAAGCCACAAATATTGGGATGGCCTCAGGGACTTTGGTGGTTTATCCTCTTAGTAGGGTTGTGGCCATTGGAATGGGCACATACAAATCCCTTTGAGAGGGCAAGCACAGTCGTCAGGTTTGGCTCCAGGGGCCTGAGCCTGTAGGGTGTGTATGCCAGGGCTGTTTGGACAGTTGTCTGAAAACACAAACTCGGCTTATGTTTCGGGTCATAGGTATGGCAGGACTGATCTACAGACCATGAGGTGAACTCTTCGGGATATGAAAAAAGGGCGAGTGTGAGGTTCTTGCTCAAGTTTTTGTCTCCGGATATCGTGTCCCTCATGGTCGTGTGAAATTTCCTGGTGACTTCATGGGAATTGGACGAGTCATACTCTCTGCGGGTTTGGCCCCGTCCAAAGAGTTTGGGGTCATTCTGTGGGATATAAGAAGTCACTTGTTCTGTTGTTGTTGATTTGTTTTATTTTGTTTTTCAACCTCAGGTGTCCCACCAAATTAGGGATTCCAGAATAGAGCTCTGGGGAGGGGCGACTGGACAACCAGAAATCTGGTTAAAAATTGGGGCCTAGGGGCATGACAAGCCCAATATGCTGTCTCTCCATCCATCCCGCCACTGAGAGGCCTTACCTGAGGACTGGGCTCAGGCTGAGGGGTCACAATGTGTGTTTGTAAACAATGTGGCCTGCAAGCATGGGCGGGGCCTCATGGGCCACACTGGTTTCACCTACACTGAACCTTGGACAACATGCCAACCACAAGGTTTCTTGCCATGGTGAAAGAGTTCTTATTTCTGCATCATTTTCAAACCCGGGCCGTGAGTGGAGATAAGGTCTAGGTACTTAAGCCTGAAAACCGAGGTTGAGAAGAGATGACGAGCTAAGGCCATGAGGGGTCCAATGTGCTCAGTGTGCGGCCAGCTGATTGGGTGGGGCCAGGAGGTCCAGGATCAGGCTGTGTCAGAAAGGGCATTTGTGCTCAGGACAGCCTATATATTTGGGGTACAGCCGAATGGCGTGCAGGTTGATCCTCATTTGGGGTTTCTGGGTAGCCCCGGAGGGCAATGTTTTTCTTCTGGAGGGCAGGCAGAGTGCTGCATTGTAGTTCTGGAATCCCAAACTGGAGGGCTTGTGGACCAGTAGTCTGAGGACGGAGGTCTGAGGACACAAGCTAGGCTTACGTTTCTGTGTGAGGACATGGCAGGCACAATATACAGACCTGAATCAATATCTCGTGCATCTGAAGTCAGGGTGAGGATCAGACTATTTCTCACGTTGGACCTTATGTCCCTGATGGCCCCTTCATGAAGGGGGGGTATCACGAGGCCATGGGGGTTTCCCACGATGGGAGTTGTGAGAAGCTCCCTACTGCAAAGATTCTTCTGTAGGAAAATTGAGACCTGTTGGTGGCTCCAGGCCAATGATTCTGAGCAGGTTTCTAAGGATGGATGGCAGGGTAGCCCACCTCGCATTCCAATTGTCTCCTAGCAACAAGACAAGTTAGATCTTGCGGAGCAATCGAATATGCTGAGTTGAATTGGACTCTCCCTTGCATGTGTCCTAATATGATTTTGTGTCTATGGAGACCTTGGAATGAAGCGGTGGCACTGGGGCCCTGAAGGGTTCTCCTAAAAAGAGGCTTTGACACACCTCCGATGTGCAAGTTTCCCATGTGTAGATGAGTTTTGTTCTGATGGGTGAGTCAAGAAACAGCCATATGCTGGTACTGAAATCCAGGCCTCTGAGGAAGATGCCTGGAAACCAAAGCAATGGATCCGATTAGGGCCTAAGGGCCTGTTCATTCCTTTTTACCTCTGGGGATATCAGTTTACGAGTCTGAGTGCAGGTAGGTTCTCAGATGGGCTCAGATTGCTCCTGTTTGTCCTGGGAAGCCACCACTATTGGGATGGCCTCAGGGACTTTGGAGGTTTATTCTATTAGTAGGGTGGTGGCCATTGGAATGGGCACACAGAATTCCCTTGTAGAGGGCAAGTACAGTCCTCAGGTTGGCTCCAGGGCCCAGAGCCTGTAGTGTGTGTAGGCCTGGGCTGTATGGACAGTTGTCTGAAAACACAAAATCGGATTATGCTTCGAGTCATAGGTATGGCAGGACTGATCTACAGACCATGAGGAGAACTCTTCGGGATATGAAAAAAAGGGCGAGTGTGAGGCTCTTGCTCAAGTTTTTATCTCTGGATATCGTGCCATTCATGGTCATGAAATATCCGGGTGACGTCATGGGAAATGGACGAGTCTTACTCTCTGGGGGTTTGGCCCCGTTCAAAGAGTTTGGGGTCATTCTGTGGGATGGAAGAAGTCAGTTTTTTTTTTTTTTGTTGTTGTTGTTGTTTTGTTTTGTTTTTCAAACTCCACCAAATGAGGGATTCCAGAGTAGAGCCCTGGGGAGGGGCGACTGGACAACCAGAAATCTGGTTTAAATTTGGGGCCTAGGGACATGTCAAGCCATTATGGTATCTAATCATCTAGCCACTGAGAGGACGTACTAGAGGACAGGACTCACGCTGAGGGTCACAATGCGTGTTCATGCCCTCGTCGCACTCAAGAATGGGCGGGGCCTCTGGGTGAATGCTGGTTTCCCCTACACTGAACGTAGGACAACATTCCAACCATAAGGTTTCTTGCCATGAGTATGGAAGAGTTCTGATTTCTGCATCACAGCCACCCCTGGGCAGTGATTGGAGATAAGGACTAGGTTCTGAAGCCTGAAAACTGAGGTAGGGAAGAGATGATGACCTAAGGCCATGGCGGGTCTTATGGGCTCAGTGTGCGGTCAGCTGTCTGGGTTTTGCTCAGGAGTTCCCGGCTCAGTGAGTGTCAGACAGTGCATTACTGCCCAGGTTTGACTATATAATTTGGGTACATTCGAGTGCCATGTAGGTTTATTCACATTTAATATGCCCGGGCAGCTCATTAGGCAATATTTTGTTTATCGAGGGCAGGCAGAGTGCTGCAATGATGGTTCGGAATTGCCAAACTTGTGGGATTCGGGGCCAGGAGTGTGAGGATGGAAGTCTGAGAACACAAGCTAGACTTGGGATTCAGGGCGAGGGCACGGCATGTATCTCCTGAAGATCTGAAGCAATATGTCATGCATCTGAAGTCAGAGCGAGGATCAGACGTTGGCTCAGCTTGGATTTTCAGTTCATGATGGCCCATTCATGAAGGGAGCCGAATCTCGAGGCCGTGGAGGTTTTCCCACGTTTGGAGTGGTGGGATGCCCCCTCCAAGGATTCCTTCTGCGGGACAATTGAGACTTGTTGGAAAGCCCCAGGACATCCCATATGGATGAGTCCAGACCAACGTTCGAGGATGGATGCCTGGGAAGCCCGCCTCTCATTCCAATTGTCTCCTAGCGACAAGGCAGTTTAGATCTGATGGATCTGCGGGAGCAACCGGGGTGGCTGAGTTGAAATGGACTTTCCTGAGGATGGGTCTAATGTGTGTTTGTGTCCATGAGGGCCTTGGAATGGGGCGGTGGCACCGGGACCCTGAAGTATTCTCCTCAGCTTTTGACATAGCTCCCATGCACAAGTTTCCTTGTGGAGACGAGGTTTGTTCTGATGGGTGCCTCAGGAAAACCCCAATGCTGGTATTGGAATCCAGGGTTTTGAGGAGACATGCCTGTAAAACAAAGCAATGGATCCGATTTTGGCCTAGGGTCCTGTCTGGTTCAATCTTCTTCTCTGGGGACACCCATCTAGGGTATGAGTGGAGGTAGATGCTCAGCTGGTGACAGACTGACCTTTTTTGTCCCGGGCGAACTATACTATTTGGATGGCCTCAGAGACTTTGAGGGTTCTCCTAATTTTTACGATTTTGGACAATGGAATGGGCAGAATTCCCATGATTTGGGTAGGCACAGACCTAATGTGTGGCTCCAGGGTCCCCATCCTGGATGGTGTGTGGCCCAGGACTTTGAGAACAGAAGTCTGAAAACACAAACTCAGCTTATGTTTGGGGACGAAGGTATGGCAGGCCCGATCTACAAACCATGAGAAGACATCTTCAGGATATGAAGATAGTGTGAGTCTGAGGCGCTTGCTCCGGCTTTTGTCTCTGGATTTTGTTTCAGCAATTGCCGTGGAATGTCGAGGAGGCCTCATGGGCCATGGACGAATCTTGCTTCTGTGGATTTGGCACAATCCCAATTGTTTTTCGTCAATCTGTTGGATGGAGTACTCCTTTCAGGATTGTTACTTCAGGTGTCCCACCAAAAGAGGAGTTCCAAAGCAGAGCCCTGGGGAAGAGTGAAGGGACAACCCAAACTATGGTTAAAAATTGGGGCCTAGGGGCATGGCAAGCCCAATATGCTGTCTCTCCATCCAGCCACTGAGAGGCCTTACCTGAGGACTGGGCTCAGGCTGAGGGTCATAATGTGTGTTTGCCACCTATGTGGCCCGCGAGCAATGGCGGGGCCTCATTGGGCACACTGGTATCCACTACACTGAACATTATACAAGAAGCCTACCACAAGTTTTCTTGCCATTGGGAAAGAGTTTTGATTTCTGCATCATTTTCAAACCTGGGCAGTGATCGGAGATAATGTCTAGGTTCTAAATCCTGAAAACCTGGGCTAGGAAGAGATAAGGACCTAAAGCAATGGCTGGTCCGATGTGCTCAGTGAGCGGCCAGCTGTATGGGTGGGGCCAGGAGGTCCAGGCTCAGCCTCTGTCAGAAAGGGCACTATTGCCCAGGTCAGCCTACATATTTTGGGTACAGCCATGTGGCGTGCAGGTTGATCTTCATTTGGGGTTTCTGGGTAGCCCCAGAAGGCAATGTTTTTCTTCTGGAGGGCAAGCAGAGTGCTGCATTATAATTCTGGATTGCCAAACTGGAGGGCTTGTGGGCCATTAGTCTGAGGATGGAAGTCTGAAGACACAAGCTAGGCTTAGGTTTCTGGGTGAGGACATGGTAGGCACAATCTACAGATCTGAACCGAGATCTCGTGCATCTGAAGTCAGGGTGAGGATCAGACGATCGCTCAGGTTGGACCTTATGTCCCTGAGGGCCACTTCATGAAGGGAGGGGGATCACAAGGCCATGGCTGTTTTCTCAATGGGAGTTGTGAGAAGCTCCCAACTGCAAAGATTCTTCTGCAGGACAATTGAGACCTGTTGGTTGGCTCAAGGCTAACGATTCCGAGCAGGGTTCTAAGGATGGATGGCTGGGTAGCCCACCTCGCATTCCAATTGTCTCCTAGCAACAAGACAAGTTAGATCTGCTGGATCTCGCCGAGCAACCGAATACGCTGAGTTGAAATGGACTCTCCTGTGAATGGGTCCTTATGTGTTTTTTTGTGTCTATGATACCTTGGAATGACGCGGTGGCACTGGTGACATGAAGAGTTCTCCTAAACAGAGGCTTTGACATCACTCCCACGTGCAAGTTTCCCATGTGTAGATGAGATTTGTTCTGGTGGGTGAGTCAAGAAACAGCCATATGCTGGTACTGAAATCCAGGCCTCTGAGGAGTGATGCCTGGAAAACAAAGCAATGGATCCGATTAGGGCCTAGGGGCCTGTTCGTTCCTTTTTTTTTACCTCTGGGCATATCAGTCTACAAGTCTGAGTGCCGGTAGGTGCTCTCAGATGGGCCCAGATTGCCCCTGTTTGTCCTGGGAAGCCACAAATATTGGGATGGCCTCAGGGACTTTGGAGGTTTATCCTATTAGTAGCATTGTGGCTATTGGAATGGGCACACAGAATTCCCTTGGAGAGGGCAAGTACAGTCCTCAGCTTGGCTTCAGGGGTCTAAGCCTGTAGGCTGTGTAGGCCAGGTCTGTTTGGCCAGTTGTCTGAAAACAGAAACTCGGCTTATGTTTCGGTCATAGGTATGACAGGACTGATCTACAGACCCTGAGGAGAACTCTTCGGGATATGAAAAAAGGGCGAGTGTGAGGCTTTTGCTAAGTATTTATCTCTGGATATCATGCCATTCATGGTCATGAAATTTCTGGGTGACTTCATGGGAAATGGACGAGTCTTACTCCCTGGGGGTTTGGCCCAATCCAAAGAGTTTGGGGTCATTCTGTGGGACCGAAGAAGTCCGTTTTTTATTGTTGTTGTTTTTTTTTTTGTTTTGTTTTTCAAACTAGGGGTCCCACCAAATGAGGGATTTAAGAGTAGAGCCCTGGGGAGGGGCGATTGGACAACCAGAAATCTGGTTAAAATTGGGTACTAGGGACAGCTACATTTGGGTTTCAGTGCGAGGGCACGGCATGTATCCCCTGAAGATCTGAAGCAATATCTCATGCATCTGAAGTCAGAGCGAGGATCAGACGTTGGCTCAGCCTGGATTTTCTGTTCATGACGGCCCCTTCATAAAGGGAGCCGAATCTCGAGGCCGTGGAGGTTACCCACGTTGGGAGTGGTGGGATGCCCCCTCCAAGGATTCCTTCTGAGGGACAATTGAGACCTGTTGGACAGCTCAAGGACATCCCATATGGATGAGTCCAGATCAACGTTCGAGGATGGATGCCTGGGAAGCCCGCCTCGCATTCCAAATGTCTCCAAGCGACAAGGCAGTTTAGATCTGATGGCTCTGTGGGAGCATCCGGGGTGGCTGAGTTGAAATGGACTTTCCTGAGGATGGGTCTAATGTGTGTTTGTGTCCATGAGGGCCTTGGAATGGGGCGGTGGCACCGGGACCCTGAAGTATTCTCCTAAGCTTTGACATAGCTCCCATGCACAAGTTTCCTTGTGGAGATGAGGTTTGTTCTGATGGGTGCCTCAGGAAAACCCCAATGCTGGTATTGGAATCCAGGGTTTTGAGGAGACATGCCTGTAAACCAAAGCAATGGATCCGATTTTGGCCTAGGGTCCTGTCTGGTTCAATCTTCTTCTCTGGGGACATCCTTCTAGGGTATGAGTGGAGTTAGATGCTCAGCTGGTGTCAGACTGACCTTTTTTTGTCCCGGGCGACCTATACTATTGGGATGGCCTCAGGGACTTTGGAGGGTTCTCCTAATTTGTACGATTTTGGACAATGGAATGGGCAGAATTCCCATGGATTGGGTAGGCACAGTCCTAATGTGTGGCTCCAGGGTCACCAGCTGGAGGGTATGTGGCCCAGGACTTTGAGGAAAGAAGTCTGAAAACACAAACTCAGCTTATGTTTGGGGACGTAGGTATGGCAGGCCCGATCTACAAACCATGAGAAGACATCTTCAGGATATGAAGATAGTGCGAGTCTGAGGTGCTTGCTTCGGCTTTTGTCTCTGGATTTTGTATCAGCGATGGCCGTGGAATGTCGAGGAGGCCTCATGGGCCATGGACGAATCTTGCTCTCTGTGGATTTGGCCCGATCCCAATTGTTTTTCGTCAATCTGTTGGATGGAGGACTCCTTTCAGGTTTGTTACATCAGGTGTCCCACCAAAAGAGGAATTCCAAAGCAGAGTCATGGGGAAGAGTGAAGGGACAACACGAACTATGGTTAAAAATTGGGGCCTAGGGGCATGGCAAGCCCAATATGCTGTCTCTTCATCCAGCCACTGAGAGGCCTTACCTGAGGACTGGGCTTAGGCTGAGGGTCACAATGTGTGTTTGCTACCTATCTGGACCGCAAGCACGGCGGGTCCTCAAAGGACACACTGGTTTCCACTACACTGAACGTTGGAGAACAAGCCAACCACAAGTTTTCCTGCCATCGGGAAGGAGTTCTGATTTCTGCATCATTTTCAAACCTGGGCAGTGATTGGAGATAAGTTCTAGGTTCTGAAGCCTGAAAACTGAGGTTGGGAAGGGATAACGACATAAGGCCATGGGGGTTCTGAAGTTCTCAGTTTGTAGCCAGCTGTCTGGGTGGGCCCAGGATGTCCAGGCTCAGGCTGTATCAGAAAGGGCATTAATGCCCAGGTCATCCTATATATTTTGGGTATAGCCAAATGTCGAGCAGGTTGATCTTCACTTGGGGTTTCTAGGTAGCCCCAGAGGGCAATTTTTTTCTTCTGCAGGGCAGGTAGAGTGCTGCATTGTAGTTCTGGATTGCCAAACTGGAGGGCTTGTGAGCCAGTAGTCTGTGGACAGAAGTCTGAGGACACAAGCAATGCTTAGGTTTCTGGGTGAGGACATGGCAGGCACAATCTACAGACCTGAACCGAGATCTCGTCAGGGTGAGGATCAGACGATCGCTCAGGTTGGACCTTATGTCCCTGATGGCCCCTTTTTATGGGGGGGGGGGATCATGTGGCCATGGGGGTTCTCTCACGATGGGAGTTCTGAGAAGCTCCCAACTGCAAAGATTCTTCTGCAGGACAATTGAGACCTGTTGGTTGGCTCCAGGCCAACGATTCCGAGCAGGGTTTTAAGGATGGATGGCGGGGTAGGCCACCTCACATTCCAATTGTCTCCTAGCAACAAGACAACTTAGATCTGCTGGATCTCGCAGAGCAACCGAATACGCTCAGTTGAAATGGACTCTCCTGTGGATGGGTCCTAATGTGCTTTGTGTCTATGGAGACCCTGTAATGGGGCAGTGGCACACAGGCCCTGAAGGATTCTCCTAACTGGAGGTTTTGAGACATCTTCAAAGGATAATTTTCCCATGTGGAGAAGAGATTTGTTTCTGATTGCTGCCTCATGAAATCCCCATATGCTAATATTGGAAACCAGGCCTCTGAGGAGAGATACCTGTAACCGAAAGCAATGAATCTGATTCAGGCCTAGGGGCCTGTCTGATTCAATCTTCTTCTCTGGGGACATCCATCTACGCTGAGTAGAGGTAGATGCTCAGCTGGTTTCAGATGACCCTTGTTTGTCCTGGGCGGCCTACATTATTGGGATGTCCTTGGGGACTCTGGAGGTTTTTCCTAATTTGTACGATTGTGGACAATGGAATGGGCAGAAATCCCGTGGTATGGACAGGCACAGTCCTGATGTGAGGCTCCAGGGGCCCCAGCCTGAAGGGTCTGTGGGCCAGGAATGTGGGGACAGAAGTCTGAAAAAACACAAATTCGGCTTAGGTTTGGGAAGTAGGTATGGCAGGCCCGATCTCTACAGACCGTGAGGAGAACTCTTCGGGATACGACAAAAGAGCGAGTGTGAGGCGCTTGCTCAGAATTTTTGTCTTTGGATTTGTTGTCAAAAGATGGCTGTGGAATCTCGGGGGGGCCTCATGGGCCATGGACGAGACTTCCTCTCTGTGAATTTGGTCCAATCCCAATTGATTTGGGTCAATCTGAAGGATGGGAGGAGTCCTTTTAGTTTTGTTACCTCAGGTGTCCCACCAAAAGAGGGATTCCAAAGCAGAGCTCTGGGGAGGGATGAATGGACAACGCGAACAATCCAATTGGGGTGAGGTCGAGAACCGAGCAGGTTGATCCTCATTTGGGGTTTATGGAGATCCCCATAGAGCAACGTTTTTTTTCTTCTGGAGGGCCAGCATAGGGCTGCATTTTGGTTCCAGAATTCCAAGTCTTGAGGACATGTTTGCCAGGAGTTTGAGGAAGGAAGTCTGAAAACACAAGGGAGCACGAGGTTTGGGCCCACTGTGCAGAGGCTGAATCGAGATCTCCTGCATCTGAGGTCAGGGCGAGTATCAGATGTTGCCTCAAGCTGGAGTTTGTGTCCATGTCGGCCCCTTCCTGAAGGGGGTGGGGGGCATCATGAAGCCAGGGAGGTTTCCCTACGCTGGGAGTTGTGAGCTGCTCCAAACTTCAAAGTTTCCTTCTTCAGGACAGTCGAGTACTATTGGATGGTTCCAGGATGCCCCATACAGAAAGACTCGAGAGCAGGGGCCTAAGCATGGATGCCGAGAAACGCCAACTCACCTTCCCATTGCCTGGTCGAGACAAGGCACGCTCAATCTGCGGGCTCTTGGGTGAGCTACCCAGAAGGCTGAGTTTAAATGGACTTTCCTGAGGATGAGTCATAATGTGGGTTGGTGGCCATGGAGACCTTGGAATGTGTCAGTAGCTAAGGGACTCTGCAGGATTCTCCAACCCGAAGGGTTTGACACAACTCCAACAAGGAAGCTTTCCATGTGGAGATGAGAGGTGTTCTGTCTGGTGCCTCAGGATATAGCCCCCTTATGCTGGTCTTAGAACCCAGGCCTCTGAGGAGTGATACCAGGACACCAAAGCCAGAGTTCATAATAGGGCCTAGGGGCCTGTCGGGTTCAATCTTCTGTCTCTGCGGATATCAGTCTGTGTGTCTGCATGGAGGTAGTAGTTGCTCAGCTGGTGTCATAATGCCCCTGTTTGTCCAGTGCGGCTTGCGGTAGTGGGATGTCCTTGGGGACCTTGAGGTTTCTACTATTTTGTAGAGTTGTGGCCAATGGAACGGGCAGTTTCTTAGGAGAGACCAGGCACAGTTCTGTGGTGTGGCTCCAGAGACCCCAGCCTGGAGGCGGTGTGGGCCACGGCTGTGCAGACAGACATCCAAAAAACCCAAACTCAGCTCAGGTTTGGGGCCGAGGTTATGGCAGGCCTGATCTACAGTCCGTGAGGGGAGCTCCTCTGGATATGAAAGAAGGGTGAGAGGGAGGCAGTCACTCAGTCTTTTGTCTCTGGATATTTTGTCCACAATGGCCGTTTAATGTAGGAGTTGCCTCATGGGTCGTAGAAGTCTCCCTCTCTGGTAGTTTGTCCAGCCCCCCAAAAGTTTGGGGTCATTCTGTGGGAAGGGAAGAGTCCTGTTTTTTCTGCTTCATGTGTCCCCCCAGTAGAGGGATTCTGGAGCATAGCGGTGGGTACTGACAACTGGAATACTCGCTCTCTGGTTAAGCCTGGGGGCCTATGGATATGACAAGCCCCATATGCAGGATCTTGGTCCAGCCACTGAGAGGCGTTACTTTAATACGGGACTCACGCTACAGGTCACAATGCATGTCTGTGCCCTAGGCGGCCCTCAAGCACTGGCGTGGCCTTTCCGACAATGCAGGTTTTCCCACATTGAACGTTGGACAACATGCCAACCACAAGGTTTCTGGCCATGGGGAAGGAGGAATTCTAATTTCTGCATCACGTTCACCCCTGGGCAGTGATTGGAGATAAGGTCTAGGTTCTGAAGCCTGAAAACCGAGGTTGGGAATAATGACAAACTACAGCCATAGCGGGTCCCTTGTGTCCAGGTTGGAGCCAGCTGTCTAGGTGTCGTTTGGGATGTCTTGTCTCAGGCTGTGCCAGATAGGGCATTAGTATTCAGGGTAGGCTGTATAATTGCTTTACAGTCGGGTGGCATGCATTAGATAATCATTTGGGGTTTCTTATTAGCAGCATAGGGCAAAGTTTTTCTTCTGGATGGCAGGCAGAGTGCTGCATTGTGGCTTTAGGATTCCCAAACTGGAGGGCTTGTGGGCCAGGAGAGTGAGGACGGAAGTCTGAGAACACAAGCTAGGCTTAGGTTTCGGGGAATGGACATGGCACGCACACTCTGCAGAGCTGAATTGAGATCTCATGTGTCTGAAGTCAGGTCGAGGATCAGAATTTGGCTCAGGTTGGAGTTTCTGTCCATGTTGGCCCCTTCATGAAGGGGGGGGCATTATGAGGCCATGGGGGTTTTCCCACTATTAGAGTTTTGAGATGCTCCAAACCGCAAGGATTCCTTCTGTGGGACAATTAAGATTTGTTGGATGGCTCCAGGACGTCTCCTAAGGTATTTTTCCAGAACAGGGTTCTAAGTATGGATGCCTGGGCAGACAGCCTCAATTCCAATTGTCTCCTAGCAACAAGAAACGTTTGATCTGCTGGCTTGGGGTAGCATCAGAGGGGGCTGAGTTGGAATGGACTTTCATGAGGATGGTCTTAAATGAGTGGAAATGGACTTTCCTGAGGATGGTCTTAATGTTGGTTTGAGTCCATTGAGACCTTGGTATGGGGCAGTGGCACCAGGGCCCTGAAGGATTCTCTTAACCAGAGGTTATAACAAAGCTGCAATGAGCAAGTTTTCCATGGGGAGACGAGATTTGTTCTTATTGGTGCCTCAGGAAACCACCATTTGCTGGTATTGGAAATGAGGCCTCTGAGGAGAGATGCCTGGAAACCAAAGCAATGGATCTGATTAGGGCCTAGGGGCCTGTCCGGTTCAATATTCTTCTCTGGGGACATCTTTTGTCTGAGTGGAGGTAGTTGCTCAGCTGGTTTGAGATCACACCTGTTGTTTGTCCAGGGCGGCCTACACTATTGGGATGGCCTCGGTAACTTTGGAGGTTTTTCCTAATTTGCAAGGTTGTGGCCAATGGAGTGGGAAGAATTCTCTTGAAAGGGAAGCACAGTCCTGAGGTGTGGCTCCAGGGACCCAAGTGTGGAGCGTGTGTGGTCCAGGGCTATTTGGACAAATGTCTGAAACACAAACTCCACTTAGTTTTGGGTCTGTAGGTATGGCCGGCCCGATATATAGACCGTGAGGAGAACTCTTCGGGATATGAACAAAGGGCGAAAGTGAGGTGCTTGATCATGCTTATTTTTTTCTGGGTATGTGTCACCGATTGCCATGGAATGTCCGGGTGTCCTCATGGGCCATTGATGAGGCTCCCTTTCTGGGGATTTGACCCAATCCCAAGAGTTTGGGGTCATTCTGTGGGAAGGGAGGAGGCCTTTCTGTTTTTTTTTTTTTTTTACCTCAGGTGGACCACCAAAAGAGGGATTCCACAGCAGAGTCCTGGGGAGGGGCGACTGGACAACCAGAACTCTGGTTAACATTGGGACCTAAGAACATGGCAAGCCCCATATGTGGGCTCTTGGTCCAGACACTGAGAGGCCTTCCTTGAGCATAGGGCTCACACTGAGTTTCACAATGTGTTTTTTGTGCCCAAGGAGCCCCTCAAGTCAGGGCGTGGCCTAATGTACCATGCTGGTTTCTCCTACACTGAACGTTGCACAATATGGCAACCACAAGTTTTCTGGCCATGGGGAAGAAGGAGTTCTAATTTCTGCAACACTTTCACTCCTGGACTGTGATTGGATTTAAGGTCTAGGTTCTGAAGCCTGAAAACTGAGGTTGGGATAAGATGAAGACCTAAGGCCATGGTGTGTCTAATGTGCTCAGTGTTCAGCCAGCTGTTGAGTGTGGGTTGGGAGGTGCAGGCTCAGGCTGTGGCAGACAGGGAATTAGTGCCCAGGCTAGACTGTATCATTGGGGTGCAGTCGAGTTTCGTGCAGGTTGGTACTCATGTGGTAACTGGGTAGCCCCAGAGGGCAACGTTTTTCTTCTGGAAGGAAAACACAGTGCCACATAGTGGCTCCAGAATTCCCAAAGTGGAAGGCTTGTGGGCCAGGAGTGTGAGGAAAAAATTCTGAGAACACAAGCCAGACTTAGATTTCGGGGTGAGGGGATGGCAGGAACCCTCTGCAGAGATGATTCGAGATCCCGTGTACCTGAAGACAGAGCTAGGATCAGACGTTGGCTCAGGTTGGAGTTTCTGTCCATGAAGGCCCCTTCATGAGGGGGGGAGGGTGTCACGAGGCCATGGATGTTTTCCCACGATGGGAATTGTGAGATGCTCCAAACCGCAATGATTCCTTCCGTGGGACAGTCGAGACCTGCTGGATGGCTCCAGGACATCCCATAAGGAAGTTATCCAGAGCAGGGTACTAAGGATGGATGCCTGGGCAGCCTGCCTGCCATTCCTGGTGTCTCATAGCGCCAAGGCAAGTTCGATCTGCTAGATCTAGGGGAGTAACCGAGGCGGGTGTGTTGAAATGGGTGAGTTGAGGATGGGTCATAATGTGCATTTGTGCCCATGGAGACCTTGGAATGGGGTGCTTGATCTGGAGCCTTGAGGGATGTTCATAACCGGAGGTTTTGATGGAGCTCTAAAGAGTACGTTTCCTATGTAGAGAAGAGAATTGTTTTGATGAGTGCCTAAGGAATCTCCCATATGATGGTATTGGAAACCAGGCCTCTGAGGAGAGATGCCTGGAAACAAAAGCAATGGATATGATTAGGGCCTAGGTGCCTGTCCGGTTCAATCTCTTTCCTGGGGATACGTGTCTATGGATCTGAGGGGAGGTAGTTGCTCAGCTTGTGTCAGATCGCCCCTGTTTGTACTGGGCAGACTATATTATTGGGAATGGCCTCGGGACTTTGGAGTTTCTCCTAATCTGTAGGGTTGTGGCCAATGGAATGGGCAGAAATCCCCTGGAGAGGGCAGGCACAGTTCTTAGTTTGGCTCTAGGGGCCCAGCCTTGAGGGTGTGTGGGCCAGGCCTGTGGGGACAGAACTCTGAAAACACAAACTCCGCTTAGGATTGGGGACATAGGTATGGCACGCCCAATCTACAGACCGTGATAACACTTCGGGATATGAAAAAGGGTGAGTTTGAGGTGCTTGCTCAGGTTTTGTCTCTGGATTTGTGTCAACAATGTGGGTCGAATGCTGGCGTGGCCTCATGGGTTGTGGACGGCCTCCTTCTCTGTGGATTTGACCCAATCCCAAGAGTTTGGGTACATTCTGTGGGATGGGAGGAGTCCTTTCTGTTTTTTATTTTATTTTATGTACCTCATGTGTGCCAATAAAAGAGGGATTCCAGAGCAGAGTCCTTGGGAGGGACAACTGGATAACCCCACCTCTGTTTAAGTTTGGGGGACTAGGGGCATGGCAAGTCCAATATGTGGGCTCTTGATTCAGACACTGAGAGGTCTTCCTTGAGGACAGGGCTAATGCTGAGGGTCACAATGCCTATTTGTGCCCAACAAGGCCCTCAAGCATGGGAAGGGCCTCATGGGCCACGCTGGATTCTCCTACACTGAACGTTGGAGAATTTGCCAACCACAAGGTTTCCGGCCATGGCGAAGGAAGAGTTGTGATTTCTGCATCACGTTCACCCCTGGACAGTGATTGGAGTTTAGGTCTAGGTTCTGAAACCCGAAAACGGAGGTTGGGAAGAGATGAAGACCTAAGGACCTGATGGGTACAATGAGCTCAGTGTGTGGCTAGCTGTTGAGCGTAGGTCTGGAGGTGTGGGCTCATGCTGTGTCAGACAGGGCATTAGACAGGGTAGACTGTATATTTGGGGTGCAGTCGAGTGGCGTTCAGTTGATCCTCATTCGGGTTTCTAGGTAGCTCCATAAGGCAACGTTTTTCTTCTGGAGGGCAGGCAGAGTGCTGCATTGTGGCCCCAGTATTGCCAAAGTGTAGGGCTTTTGGGCCAGGTGTGTGAGGACGGTAGTCTGAGAACACAAGCTAGGCTTAGTTTTTGGGGTGAGGGCACAGAAGGCACACTCTGCAGAGCTGAATCAAGATCTCATGCACCTGAAGCCAGGGCGAATATCAGACGTTTGCTCAGGTTGGAGTTTCTGTCCATGATGGCCCCTTTATAAAGTGGAGCGTCTCAAGAGGCCATGAAGATTTTCCCACAATGGGAGTTGTGAGATGCACCAGACTGCAAAGATTCCTTCTGTGGGACACTTGAGACCTGTTGGATGGCTCTAGGATGTCCCATATGGAACGACTCCAGAGTAGGGTTCTAAGGATGGATGCCTGGGCAGCCCGCCTCCCATTCTAGTTGTCTCCTAGCAACAAGGCAGGTTTGATCTGCAGGCCCTGGGGGAGAAACCAAGGGGGATGAGTTGACATGGACTCTACCGAGGATAGATCATAATGTGGGTTTAAGTCCATGGAGACCTTGGAATGGGGCGCTTGATCCGGGGCCCTGAAAGATTCTCCTAAACAGAGGTTTTTATAGAGCTCCAAAGAGTACATTTCCTATGTGGAGACGAGATTTTTCTATGAGTGCCTCAGTAATCCCCCATATGCTGGGATTGGTAACCAGGCCTCTGAGGAGAGATGCCTGGAAACAAAAGCAATGGATCTGATTAGGGCCTAAGTGCCTGTCCAGTTCAATCTTATTCTATGGGGATATCTGTCTCTGGGTCTGAGTGGAGGTAGTTTCCTAACTTGTGAAAGATCATCGCTGTTTGTCCTGGGCAGCCAACACCATTGGGATGGCCTCGGGGAGTTTGGAGGTTTCTCCTAATCTATAGGGTTGTGGCCAATGGAAATGGCAGAATTCCCCTGGAGAGGGAAGCCACAGTCCTCAGGTGTGGCTCCAGGGGCCCCAGCTTGGATGGTGTGTGGGCCAGGACTGTGGGGACAGAAGTCTGAAAACACAAACTCAGCTTAGGTTTGGGGAGGTACGTATGAAGGCTCGATCTACAGACCGTGAGAATTTTCCGGGCTATGAACAAAGGGCGAGTATGTGGCGTTTGCTCAGGCTTTTGTCTCTGGATTTTGTGCCTATGGTGGCCGTGGAATGTCGGGGTGTCCTCAAGGGCCATGGACAAGTCCTTCTCTGGTGATTTGACCTGATCCCAAGTGGTTGGGATCATTCTGTGGATGGGAAGAGTCCTTTCTGTATTTTTTTTTTTTTTTTACCTCAGTTGTCCCACCAAAGAGGGATTCCAGAGCAGTGCCCTGAGTAGGGGTGACTAGACATCTCTAACTCTGGTTGAGATTGGGGGACTAGGGGCTTGGCAAGCCCCATATGTGGGCTGTTGTTCCAGTCACTAAGAGGCTTTACATGAGGATAGGGCTCACGCTGAGGGTCACAATGTGTGTTTGTGCAAATTGTAGCCCTCAGGGATAGGTGGGGCCTCATAGTCCATGCTGCTTTCTCCTACAATGAACATTGGACAACATGCCAACCACAAGGTTTCTTGCCATGGCGAAGGAGAAGTTCTGATTCTTGTATCACGTTCACTCCTGAGCAGTGAGTGGAGATAAGGTCTAGGTTCTGAAGGTGAAAACTGAGGTTGGGTAGAGATGATGGCCGAAAGCCATTGTGGGTTTGATATGCTCAATGTACGGCCAGCTGTCTGGGTGTTGGCATGGAGGTCTGCCTTCAGGCTGCGCGAGACAAAGGCTTTAGTGCACAGGCTAGATTGTATAATTGGGGTATGGTCGAGTGGCATGCAGGTTGTTACTCATTTGGCGTTTCTGGTTAGCCCTATAGGGCAACATTTTTCTTCTGGAGGGCAGGCAGAGTGCTGCATTGTGTCTCCAGAATTGCCAAACTGGAGGGGTGTGGCCAGGATTGTGAAGACGGAAGTCTGAGAACACAAGTTAGGCTTAGGTTTTTCGGGGCGAAGGCACAGCAGGCACACTCTCAAGTGCTGAATCGAGATCTCGTGCTTCTGAATTCAGGGCGCGGATCAGACTTTGGCTTAGGATGGAGTTTCTGTCCATGATGGCCCATTTATGAAGGTGTGGGGCATCATGAGGAAATGGAGGTTTTCTCACAGTGGGATTGTGTGATGCTTCAAACCACAAGGATTCATTCTGCGAGACAGTCAAGACAGGTTGGTTGGATTCAAGACGTCCCATAAAGAAATTCTCCAGAGCAGGGTTCTAAGGATGGATGCCTGGGCAGCCCACCTCGCATTCCAACTGTCTCCTAGTGACAAGGCAGGTTTGATCTGCTGGCTCTGGGTGAGCAGCCGAGGGGGCTGATTTGAAATGGACTCTCCTGTGGATGGATCATAATGTAAGTTTGTGTCCTTGGAGACCTTGGAATTGGGCCATGGTGCCAGCGCCCTGAAGGATCCTCCTAACCTGAGGTATTGACACAGCTCCAAAGAGCAAGTTTCTCATGTGGAGATGAGATCTGTTCTGATTGTTTCCTTAGGAAACCCCCATATTCTGATATTGGAAACCAGGGCCTCTGAGGAGAGATACATAGAAACCAAAGCAATGGATCAGAAGTTGGCTCAGGTTGGAGTTTCTGTCCATGATGGCCCCTTTATAAAGGGGAGCATCTCATGAGGCCATGTAGGTTTTCCCACGATAGGAGTTGTGAGATGCTCCAATCTGCAAGGATTCCTTCTGCAGGACAGTCAAGACCTGTTGGAAGGCTCCCAGGACATCCCATATGGAATGGCGCCAGAGCAGGATTCCAACGATGGATGCCTAGAGAGTCTGCTTTGCATTCCAGTTGTCTCCTAGCGACAAGGCAGTTTTGATATTCTGGCTCTGGGGGAGTAATCAACGGGGCTGAGTTGAAATGTACTCTCCTGCCGAATGGTCATAATGCGGGTTTGTGTCCATGGAGACCTTGGAATAGGGCGGTGGCTCCGGTTACCTGAAGCTTTCTCCTAACTGGAGGTTTTTACAGAGCTCCAGAGGATAAGTTTCCCATGTGGAGACAAGATTTGTTCTGATTGGTATCTCTGGAATCCCCCATATGCTGGTATTGGAAAACAGGCCTCTGAGGAGAGATGCTTAGAAACAAAAGCAATGGAACCAATTACGTTCTAGGGGCCTGTCCAGTTTAATACCTTTCTCTTGGGATATCTGCCTACGGGTGAGTTGAGGTCCTTGCTCAGCTTGTGACAGATAACCCGTCTTTGTACTGGGCGGCCTAAACTATTGGAATGGCCTCTGGGGCTTTGGAGGTTTCTCCTAATCTGTAGGGTTGTGGCCAATGGAATGGGAAGAATTTCCTTGGAGAGGGCAGCACAGTCATGCGGTGTGGCTCCAGGGGCCTCAGCCTGGAGGGTGTGTGGGACAGGGATGTCAGGATAGAAGTCTGAAAACACAAACTCGGCTTGGGTTTGGGGACGTAGGTATGGCAGGCCCGATCTACAGACTATGAGGTGAATTTTTTGGGCTATGACCTAAGGGTGAGGCTTATGTCTCTGGATTTTGTGACAATAGTGGCCGTGGAATGTCGGACTGGCCTCATGGGCCATGGACGAGTCTTTCTCTCTGGGGATGGCCTGATCCCAAGTGATTGGGGTCATTCTGTGGGTGGGAGGAATCCTTTCTCTGTTTACTTACCTCAAATGTCCAAACAAAGAGGGATTCCAGAGCAGAGCCCTGAGTAGGGGTGACTAGTTGTCCCTACCTCTGGTTAAGATTGGGTGACTTGGGGCATGGCAGGCCCCATATGTGGGCTCATGGTCCAGCCACTGAGAGGCTTTACTTGAGGACAGGGTTCAAACTGAGGGTCCCAATGTGTGTTTGTGCCCACCGCAGCTCTTAAGCATGGGCAGGGCCTCAGGAACCCTACACTAACCTCAGGGGCCCTTCTACTACTCCTGTAGGCCCTACAGGGGTCCTACACTGAACTTTGGATAAGATGCCAACCACAAGATTCTGGCGAGAGGGAAGGAGGTGTTATGATTTCTGCATCACGTTCACCCATGGGAAATGAGTAGAGATAAGGCCTAGGTTTCTGTCGCCTGAAAACCAGGTTGGAAAGAGATGGCAACCTAAGGCCATGGCGGTTCAGATGTTCTCAGTGTACGGCAAGCTGTCTGGGTGTCGGTTGGGAATTCAGGCCTCAGGTTGTGTCAGACAGGGCAGTAGTGTACAGGCTAGACTATATAATTGGTGTACAGTTGAGTGGCATGCAGGTTTATCCTCATTTGAGGTTTCTGGGTAGACCCATAGGGCAACGTTTTTTTTCTTCTAGAGGGCAGGCAGAGTGCAGCACTGTGTCATCGGAAATCCCAAATTGGAGGGCGTGTGGTCCAGGAGAGTGAGGACGGAAGTCTGAGAACACTAGCTATGCTTAGGTTTTTGGGGTGAGGGCACAGCAGGTACACTCTGAAGAGCTTAATCAAGATCTCGTGCATCTGAAGTCAAGGCGAAGATCAGCCGTTGGCTCAGGTTGGAGTTTCTTTCCATGATCCACATCATGAAGATTGGGGGCATCATGTGACCTTGGAAGCTTTCCATGATATGAGTTGTGAGGTGGTCCATGAACAAGGACTCCTGTGGGACATTCGAACCTGTTGGATGGCTCAAGATTGTCCCATAAGGAACGACGCAAGAGCAGGATTCTAAGGGTTCTAAGGATCTCTAAGTAGAGATGCCTGGAAAACAAAGCAATGGATCCGATAGGTGCCTATGGACATGTTCGTTCCTTTTTACCTCTGGGGACATCAGTCTACGGGTCTGAGTGCCGGTAGGTGCTCAGATGGGCCCAGATTGCCCCTATTTGTCCTGGGATGCCACAAATATATCTAATGGTCCAGACACTGAGAGGACATACTAGAGGACAGTACTCACACTGAGGGTCACAATGCGTGTTTATGCCCTCGTCGCACTCAAGAATGGGCGGGGCCTCAGGGTGAATGCTGGTTTCTCCTACAATGAACGTTGGACAACTTGCCAACAACAAGGTTTCTTGCCATGGGTAAGGAAGAGTTCTGATTTCTGCATCAGAGTCACCCATGGGCAGTGATTGGAGATAAGGTCTAGGTTCGGAAGCCTGAAAACTGAGGTAGGGAAGAGATGATGACCTAAGGCCATGGCGGGTCTGATGTGCTCAGTGTGCGGTCAGCTGTCTGGGTGTTGGTCACGAGGTCCGGGCTCAGGTTGTCAGACAGTGCATTAGTGCCCAGGTTAGACTATATATTTTGGGTGCATTCGAGTGCCGTGTAGGTTCTTATCTGAAGAACACTTCAGGATATGAAGAATGAGCGAGTCTGAGGCGCGTGCTCAGGCTTTTGTCTCGGGATTTTGTATCTGCGATGGCCGTGGAATTTTGGGGAGGCCTCATGGGCCATGGCCGAATCTTGCTCTCTGTGGATTTGGCCCGATCCCAATTGTTTTTCGTCAATCTGTGGGATGGGAGGACTCCTTTCAGGTGTGTTACCTCAGGTGTCCCACCAAAAGAGGAATTCCAAAGCAGAGCCCTGGGGAAGAGTGAAGGGACAACCCGAACTACGGTTAATAATTGGGGCCTAGGGCCATGGCAAGCCCAATATGCTGTCTCTCCATCCAGCCACTGAGAGCCCTACCTGAGGACTGGGCTCAGGCTGAGGGTCACAATGTGTGTTTGTGACCAATGTGGCCCGCAAACATGGGGGGGGGGGGCCGCATGGGCCACACTGGTTTCAAGTACAATGAACCTTGGACAACATGCCAACCACAAGGTTTCTTGCCATGGGGAAAGAGTTCTGATTTCTGCATCGTTTTTCAAAACCGGGCCGTGATTGGGGATAAGGTCTAGGTTCTGAAGCCTGAAAACCGAGGTTGACAAGAGATGACGACCTAAGGACATGGCGGGTCCGATGTGCTCAGTGTGCGGCCAGCTGTCTGGGTGGGGCCAGGAGTTCCAGGCTCAGGCTGTGTCAGAAAGGGCATTAGTGCCCAGGTCAGCCTATATATTTGGGGTACAGCCGAATGGCGTGCCCCGTTGATCCTCATTTGGGGTTTTCTGGGTAGCCCCAGAGGGCAATGTTTTTCTTCTGGAGGGCAGGCAGAGTGCTGCATTGTAGTTCTGGATTGCCAAACTGGAGGGCTTGTGGGCCAGTAGTCTGAGGACTGACGTCTGAGAAACCAAGCTAGGCCTAGGTTTCTGGGTGAGGATATGGCAGGCACAATCTACAGAACTGAATCGAGATCTCGTGCATCTGAAGTCAGGGCGAGGATCAGACGATCGCTCAGGTTGGACATTCTGTCCCTGATGGCCCTTACTTGAAGGGGGGGGGGGGATCACGAGGCCATGGGGGTTTTCCCACGATGGGAGTTGTGAGAAGCTCCAAACTGCAGAGATTCTTCTGCAGGACAATTGGGACCTGTTGATTGGCTCCAGGACAACTATTCTGAGCAGGGATCTAAGGATGGTTGGCTGGGTAGCCCACCTCGCATTCCAATTGTCTCCAAGCAACAAGACAGGTTAGATCTGCTGGATCTGGGGGAGCAACCGAGGAGGTTGAGTTGAAATGGACTCTCCCGTGGATGTGTCCTAATATGATTTTGTGTCTCTGGAGACCTTGGAATGAAGTGGTGGCACTGGGGCCCTGAGGGTTCTCCTAAAGTGAGGCGTTCACAGAGCTCCATCGTGCAAGTTTCCCGTGTGTAGATGAGATTTGTTCTGATGGGTTAGTGAAGAAACAGCCATATGCTGTTACTGAAATCCAGGCCGTTGAGAAGAGATGCCTGGAAACCAAAGCAATGGATCCGATATGTGCCTAGGGGCCTGTTCGTTCCTTTTTACCTCTGGGTACATCAGTCTACAGGTCTGAGTGCCGGTAGGTGCTCAGATGGGCCCAGATTGCCCCTGTTTGTCCTGGGAAGCCACAAATATTGGGATGGCATCAGGGACATTGAAGGTTTATCCTATTAGTAGGGTTGTGACCATTGGAATGGGCACATACAATTCCCTTGGAGAGGGCAAGCACAGTCGTCAGGTTTGTCTCCAGGGGCCTGAGCCTGTAGGGTGTGTAGGTCAGGGATTGTTTGGACAGTTGTCTGAAAAACACAAACTCGGCTTATGTTTCGGGTCATAGGTATGGCAGGACTGATCTACAGACCATGAGGAGAACTCTTCGGGATATGAAAAAAGGGCGAGTGTGAGGCTCTTGCTCAAGTTTTTGTCTCTGGATATCGTGTCACTCATGGTCGTGAAATTTCCGGGTGACTTCATGGGAAATGGACGAGTATTACACTCTGGGGGTTTGGCCCCGTCCAAAGAGTTTGGGGTCATTCTGTGGGATAGAATAAGTCCGTTGTTCTGTTGTTGTTTTTTTGTTTTGTTCTGTTTTTCAACCTCAGGGGTCCCACCAAATGAGGGATTCCAGAGTAGAGCCCTGGGGAGGGGCGACTGGACAACCAGAAATCTGGTTAAAAATTGGGGCCTAGGGACATGTCAAGCCCATTATGACATCTAATGGTCCAGCCACTGAGAGGACGTACTAGAGGACAGGACTCACGCTCAGGATCACAATGCGTGTTTATACCCTCGTCGCACTCAAGAATGGGCGTGGCATCAGGGTGAATGCTGGTTTTTCTCCTACACTGAACGTTGGACAACATGCCTTCCACAAGGTTTCTTGCCATGGGTAAGGAAGAGTTCTGATTTCTGCATCAGAGTCAGCCATGGGCAGTGATTGGAGATAAGGTCTAGGTTCTGAAGCCTGAAAACTGAGGTTAGGGAAGAGATGATGACCTAAGGCCATGGCGGGTCTGATGTGCTCAGTGTGCGGTCAGCTGTCTGGGTGTTGGTCACGAGGTCCGGGCACAGGTTGTCAGACAGTGCATTAGTTCCCAGGTTAGACTATTCATTTTGGGTGCCTTCGAGTGCCGTGTAGGTTCTTATCTGAAGAACTCTTAGGATATGAATAATGAGCAAGTCTGAGGTGCGTGCTCAGGCTTTTGTCCCTGGATTGTGTATCAGCGATGGTCGTGGAATGTTGGGGTGGCCTCTTTGGCCATGGACGAATCTTGCTCTCTGTGGACTTGGCCTGATCTGTGGAGAGCCATTCAGCAGATGCACGGAGTCACGTAGATGGATGTGCCCGTGGATTGAGGAAATGAGGATGATTGGTTGAGGAGAATGTTGGCGCGCTCGTGATCGGTGCGTGAACAGCACTAGAAGCCAAGAGATATATGCATGATCACTGCTAGAGAACAAAAGAATCCTGCTCGGTTACATAAGAGCACACGAGGGCACTGCATGCACGGCATTCTGATTGGGCAGGAAGGGGGGCGTACACACATGAATATATACTGATGTAAGTGCTTGGTGCGGCGCGGCCGCCATTATCATTAGTACATTAACATTAGTAATAAAGAAGTTTGCCACTCACCTCGTCTGCGGGTCGTTCTTGCGGGCCGAGAGCGACAACTGGTGCCGACACCCGGGACCTCCCACCTTTTAAACGCAGAAGGTAAGGTCGAGGTAAGAGCAACGATAAGGTAAAGTGTGCAAGTGCACTGCACCCATTTCTGTCAGTTGGCAGGCCTGTCTAGCGACAGGGAAGTTCCCTGAAGACGATCGGACGTAAGGGTGTTTATGAAGTTCTTCAGGGACGATAAGAAGTTCCCCGTAGACGATAAGACGTTAGGAGTTTGTGAAGTTCTACGGGGACGATAAGGTTTAACAGGAAATCTCTCCGTAGACGATAAGACGTTAGGAGTTTGTGAAGTTCTACGGAGACAATAAGGGAAGTTTCCTCGGAATGGGGAACGAGATCTCTAGGTGTAAGATGGAGAGTCCGCTGAAGGACGTTCTCAAGGCCAATGGTACCCCGTTAAAGACGAAAAACGGCTCGTACCTTTTTAAGAGAAGTGGCTGAAGTAGCTCCCTGGTTCATAGATGAAGGGCTCTTAAATATGCCTCAGTGGGAGCACTTAGGAGAAGATTTGAAATGCTGCCCATCGGTGACCCCGGGAACTCTTGCCGTTTGGTCATTGGTAAAGGTATGCCTACAGTCCACTAGAGAGCCCTTGAAACAGGCGGTGCAACAGGGAGGAGAGGTTCTGGAACAAGTAAGGGAGGAATCTCGTAAGGGGTCCTCTAAGGATTCTGACCCCGGGAGTGAGAGCTCGGAAGGACTTTCAGATAGTGAGTTGCAAGAGATAGGGGAGAAGGGAGTCGGTGAGAAGAAGAAATCTTACAGTTTTCAGGCCCTTCAGGATTTAGAAATCATACGGCAACAGTTTGAGAGCAAGGAGACGGGGTTACAGAAGGTGTTGGAGGAGTTAAAAATGCAGAGGGGAGGTCATGAAGCAGCTGAAGGCCGAAGTGCAGGCTGAAGCGAAGGCGCAGCCAGAATTGAAAGCGGGAGTCACTGATAAGGCGCAGCTGGAATTGGAGGCGGATGTTACGCCGCCTCCACTTCAAAAACCCCTCAGCGCCGCCCTGTGAGTGAGTGCCCCCCCCCCATCGGCCCAGCTGCGCCAAGACGTGTCATTGTTCAGAGTGTAAGGCACAAAGTTGGAGAGAGGTCCTTGATCCGAGCAAAGGGTTTTTTCCAGTGTTAGAAGATCAGAATCAGCAGAGGTACCACCAGCCACTAGATTTTAAGTTGGTAAAACAGCTTAAAGAGGCAGTCAGTGCCTATGGACCTCAGGCCGCCTTTACAGTTTCCTTGGTGGAGTCACTGGGGGCATTATTCCTTATACCAGAAGATTGGGCCAATCTTACTAGAGCAGTCTTAAGTGGAGGACAATATTTAGAGTGGAAGATTCAAAATCAAGACAACTGTCAGGATACAGCACGGAGAAATGCAGCTGCAGGTAACCCGCAGTGGGACCTGGACATGCTCACAGGTGCAGGGCCATATCTTGGGGCCCAGGCTCAAAGTGTTTATCCTCCTGTGGTATACCAGCAGATAGCCACAGCGGCTCTCAGAGCATGGAAAACTCTGAGAGGAGCAGGGGATTTGCATGGCCAATTGTCTAAAGTGTTGCAAGGGCCTGATGAGCCTTATGCAGATTTTGTGGATAGATTAATGCAAACTGCAGGTAGGATGTTTGGGGATGCAGACACGGCAATGCCGCTGATTAAACAATTGGCCTTTGAAAACGCTAATAAATGGTGTAGAGAAGCCATTAGACCATGGAGATCGAAGGACCTTTCAGCCTATATTAAGGTCTGTAGGGATATAACTGGGCCTACCATCCAGGGACAAGTTATGGCGGCAGCATTTGCACAAGCTATGCAAGGTAAAGGAGGGGTTGGTGTCAAGGGCTGCTTTCATTGTGGTCGTGAAGGCCATTTAAAAAGAAACTGTCCACAGCGCGGAATTCAAGTTGGAAGGGTACCCCCTTCCAAGTCGCCGGGGGGCCCTAAGCCTCACCTTTGCCCACGATGTAGGAAAGGGAATCACTGGGCATTTGAGTGTCGGTCTGTGGCTGATATTGAGGGAAATTCATTGCCACCGAATAATTGGGGAAATTCAAAAAAACGGGAGGCAGGGCCCCACCCCCCGGGGCCCGAATCAACTATACGGGGTGGCAATGTCTCTACCTATCAAGCCGCGATGGACTTTCCCACCTTCCGATCAGGGGAGTCAATCCACGCAGGGCCTAGGAGAGCCACAACAGGCTCCGCCGGACTTGACGTCTGTGCCACCACCCGAATGGTCCTAACGCCAGAAAATGGGAGTGCAGGCCTTACCATCTGACCTGCATGGAGGGCTTCCGAAAGGAATGGTGGGGCTCCTCCTTGGTAGGAGCTCCTCCACTATGCGGGGACTTCAGGTTCACCCGGGAGTCATTGACCCCGATTTTGAAGGGGAGGTTAAGATTCTGGTTTCTTCCCCAAGGGGTATCAACATTATAAATCCAGGGGATAGGGTCACACAGCTTTTAATATTACCCAGCAATCATGATAAATATCCATCCACAGGCCAGGCGAGGAAAGGTGGCCTAGGGTCCACAGGGTCTTCCCTCGCGTGCCTTACTCTGAATATGAAAGAGAGGCCTATGCTTAGATTAAAAATCAGAGGAAAACCTTTCTGGGGGCTCCTAGATACGGGAGCAGATAAAAGTATTATCAATCATCTAGATTGGCCTAAAGCCTGGGCCCTAGTTAAGGCTAATCAAACCCTCTGAGGATTAGGAATAGCTACCAGCCCAGATATTAGTGCCGCGTCCTTAGATTGGGAAGATGAGGAGGGACATAAAGGCATTTTCCAACCGTATGTTTGTGCCACCCCCGTTTCTCTGTGGGGACGCGATGTGCTGGAACAGATGGATATTAGACTTACTACTGAAAAACTATATAGTGAGGCCTCTCAAACCATAATGAGGAACATGGGATATAAACCTGGTCAGGGCCTTGGAACCAAGGGCCAGGGAGATCCCGATCCCCCTTCCATAGGAGGTCAGGGGTTTTTCCTAGCGGCCACTGAGGCAATTCGAATAACTTGGAAACAACAGGAGCCGCGCTGGGTGCCTCAGTGGCCTTTAACCAAAAACAGGCTACAAGCAGCAAGGGAATTAGTTCAAGAGCAACTCAAAGCAGGACACATTCAAGAATCCACGTCTCCGTGGAATACTCCTATATTTGTGATAAAAAAGAAATCAGGAAAATGGCGATTGTTACATGACCTGCGACAAATTAATGATCAAATGCAAGTCATGGGACCCCTTCAGTTGGGACTTCCAGTTGTGACAGCATTGCCCAAAAATTGGCCCTCTATCATAATAGATATCAAAGACTGTTTCTTCTCCATTCCTTTACACCCTGTGGATATGGAGCGCTTTGCTTTTACTCTCCCATCCATTAATCATGCTGAGCCAGATCAAAGATATGAGTGGAAAGTGCTCCCTCAAGGGATGGCTAATAGCCCCACCTTGTGTCAGTTGTATGTGAGTCGAGCACTGGAACCTTTTCGAAAGGCATTTCCAAACCTACTTTGTTATCACTATATGGATGACATTCTGATTTGTGGGCCAAATGAGAAGTCTCTGCCCTTGGCTCTGACCTTCCTACAGAAGCAATTGGCAGAGTGGGGACTAACTATATCCCCTGAAAAGATTCAGGCAGGGAGTCTACAGAAGTATCTCGGTCTGCAACTCTCAAAACGACGACAGTGAAACCTCAATTGGTTCAGATCCGTAAAGATTGCCTACATACATTAAATGATTTCCAAAAGCTCTTAGGAGATATTAATTGGATCCGACCATATATAAAAATCACTACAGCAGAATTAAAACCCTTATTTGATATCCTGCCAGGAGATCCTAGATTAGACTCCCCAAGAACTCTTACCCCAGCTGCCATTAGATCATTACAATTGGTTAAAAGCAGACTAGCCTTAACAGCAGCAGATAGATGCGACCCGGAAAAGCCTATACATGCAGTAGTTATCCCGTCCCCTGGATCACCCACAGGAGCACTATGGCAGGGAGGACCCCTGTTATGGATTTACCTGCCCCATAATCTTAGCCGTGTCATCACTCCGTATGCTACAGCTGTAGCCCTGATAGCAAGCAAAGTATTCAAAGCTAGCATACAGGTCCTCGGGAGACTGCCCGATGCGTGTATAGTCCCTTATGACAAAACCCAAGTGAACATTTTAACACATGAAAATGATGATTGGGCCATTTTGACGATTGCTTATCCTGTTGCATTTGATAATCATTATCCCTCACACCCCCTAATTGGATTTTACAAAATACACCCCTCATATGGCCTAAATCCTGCCGATTAGAGCCATTGGTTGATGCCCTCAAGGTGTTTACAGATGGTAGTAAATCTGGAACTGGTGCCTACGTGGTAGAAGGAGAGGTAGTTCCAGTTGTTGTGCCATCAACCTCAGCTCAAAGAACAGAATTGTTGGTAATTATGTGTGTTTTACAAAGGTTTCAAAATCAGCCTATCAATATTATTTCAGACAGTAAATATGCAGTTGTAGCTACCAGATCTGTTGAGACTGCAATTATCTCAGCCAGTCAATCAGAAATTTCCTCCCTGCTGATTGAAAATTGCAAGACCTCATTCTTTCTCGTGGTGCCCCTTTTTATATCGGACATCTTAGAGCACACTCAGACTTCCCAGGGCCTATAACTGAAGGGAACCATATAGCTGACATGGCCGCACGCTTTCATGTCTGTAGCGCCTTGGAGGATGCGAGAACTTATCATAAAAGGTGGCATGTCAATGCCCAAACTTTAAAAATGCGCTTTAACATCTCAAGAGCTGATTCACGAGACATCGTGAAGTCTTGTGGTAATTGTGTAACACATTTGCCTATGCCCTCCCTAGGGGTAAATCCCAAAGGGCTCTTACCTAACCATCTATGGCAAATGGATGTAACACATGTCCCTTCCTTCGGACAACAAAGATACGTCCATTTAAGTGTAGACACTTGCTCGGGGATTGTTAGCGCGACCCCCTTACGAGGGGAAAATGTCAAAAATGTGATGTCCCATTGCCTGCGCAGCTTTGCCTGCTGGGGAGTACCAAAACATTTAAAAACAGACAATGCCCCTGCTTATACTTCTGCAAGCTTTCGCAGCTTTATGGCCTGCTACAATATCCAACATGTTACAGGTATACCATATAATCCTCGAGGCCAGGGCATAGTGGAACGCACGCACCTGACCTTTAAAACTACCTTGCAAAGAATTCAAAAAGGGGGAATTGGAGAAGAGTATTGTACACCCAATGATCTCACCAATTTGGTTACCTTTATTTTAAATTTTCTCACGGTTGACAAGGACGGCACTTCGGCCGCGGAACGTCATTGGGGCCAACAGAAAATGCAGCAGTCAATGGTGAAATGGAAAGATGTCCTTACTGGCTTATGGAAGGGACCCGGTGCTTAGGTGGCACCGAGGTTCCCTCTGTGTTTTCCCACAGGATGCGCCTGCTCCACTCTGGGTGCCGGAACGCCTCACCAGGCTGGTGGCCGTGGAACCTGTGGAGGATGCTGGTGATGATGATGATAGCGACGACGACTGTCCTGCAGCCTGTTCCCATGAAGGCGGAGCCAGTTCAACTGTGGCCGAGACAAGAGACTGCCCAGCTTCAGGCCCTTCTTCAAATAGCTCAGCATAGAGTGCATTTTTTCTCACCCGAACTCATGTTTGCTACTGATGCTTATCTTAATGCAACAGGTGTTGGCAGCCCAGGGCTCATTATATTGGGCATACGTCCCCGATCCACCCCTGTTACAGCCCGTAGGTTGGGATGTGAGTTCTATTCCTGTATATGTTAATGATACTGTCTTGCTAGGCCCTCCCTCTTCTGTTCATCTCCGACCACAGCAGGCTGCCATATCTTATAAGGGTTATTCTGATATATACCCCATATGCTTTGCTATGCAGCGCACAATACCACACTGTTTGAACGTTTCCCTATGAGCCAGTTACGGTGATGTGCGTATAGCTGGCCTGGACACTACCTATAGCACCATAGTGACTTCTGGTATAGCCCCACGGGACATTCCGCTTTGTGCAACTAACTTAAGTGAAGCTAAAGGGGATTGGAGTACCTTGGAGGCTCTGCCAAGGACAGATGGCCACCAAGTACTCGCTAGAGGATGGATTTGAGCTGTGGGATTGGGGACCTGTAATACCTTCTGGATGTCCTGAATGCCGACCGAAAATACCCCCCATTCTCACTCCCCAACGTGGCTATCCGATACAAACTGAGATTTGGAAGCTCATGGCTGCCTTTGGGGGGCGCCCTCCGCTACATTCTACAGGCCAGCAACACTAAGACCTTATTTGGGTATGAAAATATTGGACAAGCGTTTGGATATCCCCAAGCTTGCGTGCCCCATCCATTCATGCTAGTTGTAGGAAACCTTACAGTAAATAGGGAAAAGGCCACTTATCATTTTTCTTGTTATAATTGTACTCTAACAAACTGTATTCGAGGAGTACCGCCAGGCAATGGAGTATTAGTGGTAAAACAGCCTCCATTTATCATGATCCCAGTTAATATCTCCAAACCATGGTATTCTAATCCCGGCTTAGAGCTGTGGGAGCGTGTGCAGGCTGCCCTAAGCCGGCCCTCGGCGAGAGATAGGGTTGTTGGTGCTCGGAATAGTCTCGTTAATAACCTTAATTGTGACAGCCGTAACGGCGTCGGTATCTCTTGCTCAAGCAGTGCATACTGCGGATACGGTGGATCAGCTTGCATATAATACATCGATGGTGATGGGGACTCAAGAAGATATAGATAAAAGGATTGAAACCCGGTTAAATGCAGTATATGACACTGTTAGATTTCTAGGGGAAGAAATCCAAAGTTTAAAATTACGCACCAAAATCCGGTGCCATAGTGATTACCACTGGATTTGTGTAACTCCTAAAGAGTATAATATCTCTGAGACCTCCTGGAATCGAGTGCAGCGCCATCTTGAGGGGATATGGTCGAACTCTAATCTATCCCTTGATTTGTTGCGACTACATCAAGAAATTATAGAAATAGGAGAAACTCCTCATGCTAAGCTAACTGTTGCTCAGCTTGCTGAAAACTTTGTAAAAACTCCTTGTTTTCTCACTTCCCTTCCCTGACGCATGCTTGGTACGTTGTAGGAACAATTATAGGAGTGTTAGTGGTAATTGTTCTTTTCATGTGTTTCTTGCCCTGTGCAATTAAAATCATACTCGCAGAGGTTTATAAGTTAAGAGCCATTATACGTAACCATCAGCTAATCAACCGCAGTAAGCTCAGAGAGCGGCCTTAAACGCCGCTCAAGTATCTCTTGGCTCCTCCTCCTTAAGCTGTTATGACAATCAATCTCTTTCCTCAAAACTAGGCAGGCATAAGAGCCTTGATGATCCGGCTCAAATACTCCTTCTAAAATGCATCTGCAGAATTGTATGACAACAACGGCTACAGCGGCGGGCTTAGGTCTAAGCCATGATGGCTCTAGAGGCTGGTACCTCCCCCCAGATATGGCTAGTACGCTGGGTCGGTAGCCAAAGACGGGTAAGACTGATCCCTCACCATAGCAACTAAGACAGGGGCTCCTCGGCCAGGGGGGGAGTACCCGATGACGGGTAAGCATGTGTGCTGAGGATTGGCAACCTAAGACAGGCACGATCCCTGCCATATGAAAAATAAAAAAGGGGGGAGCTGTGGAGAGCCATTCAGCACATGCAAGGAGTCACGTAGATGGATGTGCCCGTGGATTGAGGAAATGAGGATGATTGGTTGAGGAGAATGTGTGGCGCGCTCGTGATCGGCGCGTGAATGGCACTAGAAGCCAAGAGACATATGCATGATCACTGCTAGAGAACAAAAGAATCCTGCTCGGTTACATAAGAGCACACGAGGGCACTGCATGCACGGCATTCTGATTGGGCAGGAAGGGGGGGCGTACACAAGTGAATATATACTGCTGTAAGTGGTTGGTGCAGCGCGGGCGCCATTAGCATTAGTACATTAACATTAGTAATAAAGAAGATTGCCACTCACCACGTCTGAGGGTCGTTCTTGCGGGCCGAGAGCGACACCGATCCCCAATTGATTTTCGTGAATCTCTGGGATGGGAGGACTCCTTTCGGGTTTGTTATCTCAGGTGTCCCACCAAAAGAGGAATTCCAAAGCAAAGCCCCTGGGGAAGAGTGAAGGGACAACCCGAACTACGGTTAAAAAATGGGATCTAGGGGCATGGCAAGCCCAATATGCTGTCTCTCCATCCAGCCCTGAGAGGCCTTACCTGAGGACTGGGCTCAGGCTGAGGGTCACAATGTGTGTGTTGTGACCAATGTGGCCAGCAAGCATGGGCGGGTCCCTCATGGGCCACCCTGGTTTCAACAACACTGAACCTTGTGGAACATGCCAACCACAAGGTTTCTTGCCATGGGTAAGGAAGAGTTCTGATTTCTGCATCACAGTCACCCCTGGGCAGTGATTGGAGATAAGTTCTAGGTTCTGAAGCCTGAAAACTGAGGTAGGGAAGAGATGATGACATAAGGCCATGGCGGGTCTGATGTGTGCTCAGTGTGCGGTCAGCTGTCTGGGTCTTGGTCACGATGTCCGGGCTCAGGTTTGTCAGGTTAGTGCCCAGGTTAGACTATATATTTTGGGTTCCTTAGAGTGCCGTGTAGGGGTTCTTATCCTGAAGAAAAACTCTTCATGGATATGAAGAATGAGGCCGAGTCTGAGGCGCGTACTCAGGCTTTTATCCCTGGATGATTGTGTATCAGCGATGGGTCGTGTGGGATGTTGGGGAGGGCCTCATGGGCCATGGACGAATCTTGCTCTCTGGGGATTCTGTGGACTTGGCCCGATCCCCCAATTGTTTTTTCGTCAAAATCTCTGGGATGGGAGGGACTCCTTTCAGGTTTGTTACACATCTCAGGTGTCCCCACCAAAAAGAGGAATTCCAAAAGCAAAGCCCTGGGGAAGAGTGAACGGGGACACCCTGAAACTATGGGTTAAAAATTGGGGTCTAGGGGCATATCAAGCCCAATATGCTGTCTTCTCCATCCGCCCTGAGAGTCCTTTATTCCCCCTTAACTGATGACTGGCTCAGATGAGGGTCACAAAATGTGTGTTTTGTGACCAATGGTGGCCCGCAAGCATGGTGCACGGTCCCCTCATGGCCACCCTGGGTTTCAACTAAAACTGAACCTTGGACAAACATGCCAACAACTCACAAGGTTTTCCTGCCATGGTTAAGGAAGAGTTCTGATTTCTGCATCACAATCACCCATGGGAAGTGGATTTGTAAAAGCTAAGGTCCGGGGTTCTGAGCACTGAAACTGAGGTAGGGAAGAAATGAGGACTGAACCTAAGGCCATAGGCGGGATCTGATGTGCTCAGTGTGGCGGTCAGCTTCCCTGGGTGTGGGTCACGAGGTCCGGGCTTCAGGTTGTCATACGGTGCATTAAGTGCCCCAGGTTAGACTAGAGAATTTTGGGGTGCGATTCAAGTGCCGTGTACGTCTTATCGGAAGAACGCTTCAGAGATAGGAAGAAGGATCGAGTCTGAGAGCGCGTTCTGCATGATGTGGTCTCGTAAAAAGGAGATGGATCTCGCTATGGCCGTGGAATGTTGGGGAGGGGCCCCTCATTGGGGCCCATTGTCCGAACTTGCTTCTCTGTGGGATTCTTGGCCGAACCCAATTGTTTTTGTTTTTTCGTCAATATGTGGGATGGGAGGACCTCCTTTAAGGTTTGTTGCCTCAGGTTGTCCCACCAAGAGGAATTCAATTTCCCAAAGCAGAGCCCGCCCCTGGGGAATAATGGAAGGGACACCCGAACTACGGTTATAATTGGGGCCCAGGGGCATGGGCAAGCCAATAGGCTTATCTCTCTCATCCAGCGACTGAGATGCCTTACCTGAGAACTGGGCTCAGGCTGAGGGTCGACATGTGTTGTTTGGTGACGCAAGTGTGGCCCGGAAGGCATGCGGCATGGCCGCATGGGACACACACTGTTTCATATCACAATGACCCTTGGACAACAAGTACACCCACAAAGGTTGTCGTGGACGATGGGGAATAGAGTTCGGATTTCATGCATCATGTTTCAAACCGGGCCGGATTGGAGATAAGGTCTAGGTTCTGAAGCCTGAAAACCGAGGTTGTGAAGAGGGTATTGACGTCCTAAGGTCATGGCGGGTCGATGTGCTCCAGTGTGCGGCCCAGCTTGGCTGGGTGGGGCCTGGAGGTTCAGGCGCAGCTGTGGGTCCGAAAGGTCATTGAGGGCCCAGGTAAGCCCTATATATTTGGGTGTATCAGTGCGAATGCCCGTGCAGGTTGATCCATCCATTTTGGTTTCTGGGTAGCCCCAGAGGGCAAGTTTTTTTTTTCTGGAGGGCACGCAGAGGGCTGCAATTGAGTTCTGGATTGCCAAGCATCTGGCAGGGCTTGTGGGGCCGGTAGTCTGAGGATAGGACGAGGACGGAAGGGCGAGAACCCATCGTACTAGGCTATGTTTCATGCGCGTGAGGTGATAGGGCAAGGCAGCAAACTCAGACATGAAACGATATCTCGTGGCATCTGAAGTCAGTCGCGAGGACCAGACGATCGCTCACGTTTCGACCATTCTGTCCCTGATGGCCCCGTTCTTTAAGGGATGTGGATCACGAGGCCATGGTGGGATTTCTTCCCACGATGGAGATCTGAGAAGCTCCAACTAGCAAAGATTCTTCTGCAAGACACTTGAGACCTGTTTCGTTGCTTCCAGGACAATGATTCCGACTGCAGGGTTTCTTAAGGATTGATGGCTGCGTCAGCCCACGTCGCATTCCAATTGTCTCCACAGCCACCAAGACAGGTTTAGATCTAGATGGTAACTCTGGGGTCACACAACCAAGAAGGCTGATTTGGTAATGGAATCACTCGCGTGGATGTGGTGGGGTGCTAATAAATAATAATAGATTGTGGATCTAATGGAGACCTTGGAATGAGCGGTTGCCCCCCTGGCACTGGGGTGGCGGGGGTCTGAAGGGTGGTCCTCCTAAAGACCTTTCACGCGGTGCTTCCATCGTGGCAGGAGTTCTTCCCAGTGTAGACGAGATTTGTCTCTGATGGGTGACTCAAGAAACAGCCATAATGGCGTGTTGTTTGTAATCCAGGCCTCTGAGGAGAGATGCCTGGAACCAAAGCAATGGATCGATAGGTTTGCCTACGGGGGCCTCCTTCGTTCCTTTTTACCTCTCGGGGACATCAGTCTACGGGTCTGAGTGCCGGTATAGGGCTCAGATGGGCCCAGATTGCCGGGGGGAGTGCCACCTGTTGTCCTGGGAAGCCACAAATATTGGATAGGACAGCGGGACTCTGGCCCTGGTTTTGGTTATCCTAGGTTGTATGTCCGGGGAGGGGGTGGCCATTGGTATATGGGGCAGCATACATTTCCCGAGGAGTGCAAGCCAGCAGAGGGGGGCGTCAGGTTTTGGCTCCATGGGCCTGTAGTGCCTGTATGGTGTGAGTGCAGCCAGGCTGCTATGTTTGGACAGTTGTTGGAAAACACAAACTCGGCTTATGTTCGGTTTCAGGGCATCGGTTATTCAGGATCTATCTACCAGACCCTGAGGAGAATCTCTTCGAGGACAACCTGAAAAAGGCTGCAGTGTGAGGCTTTCTGCTCAAAGTTTAGTCCACTCCCGGGCATATGTGCGTGTCACTCATGGTCACGCCATTTCAGGGTCGAACGTCATGGGAAATGGACGAGTCCTTACTCTTGGATGGATTTGGCCCCCATTCCCACAGTGTTTGGGTTTTGGGTGTGGGATGAATGAAGTCAGTGTTTCGTTGGTGTCGATGTGTGTGTTTGAGGTTTTTTCACCTCAGGTCGTCCCACCAATGAGGGATTCCAGAGTGAGCCAAGCCCCTGGGGTCTGTGGTGATCTGGCCCCCCCCCAAATCTGGTAAAAACTAAAATTGGGCCTACGGGATATGCACCCGCCACCATCACTGACATCTATGGTCCCAGCCAGTCAGAGGATTTCCGGTACATAGAGGACCAGGACTCACAATTGAGGGTCACCAATGCGTGTTTATGCCCTTGTCGCACTCAAGACATGGGTTGCGGGCGTCAGGGTGAATGCCTGGTTTTCTCCTACAATGAACAAATGACAAACCTGCCAACCACAAGTCTTTCTTGCCTTGGGTAAGGAAGAGTTCTGATTTCTGCATCACAATAACACCCTGGGCAGTGATTGGTGATTAGGTACTAGGTTCTGAAGCCTGAAAACCCTGAGGGGTAGGGAAGAGATGATGACTAAGGCCATGCGGGTCTGATGTGCTCAGAGTTGCGGTGGTCAGCTGTCGTCGGGTGTTGGTCTGACGAGGTCCGGGCTACGTGCCAGGGTTTAGACAGTGCATTAGTGCCCAGACTATAGACTATTATATTTTGGGTGCCTTCGAGTGCCGTGTAGGTTCTTATCTGAAGAACTCTTCAGGATATGAAGAATGACGCCGAGTTGAGGGCGCGTTCTCAGGCTTTTTGTCTCTGGATTTTGTATCAGCGATGATTGGGCCATTTTGGGGAATGTTGGGGGAGGCCTCATGGGCCATGGACGAATCTTGCTCTCCTGTGGGATTTGGCCCGATCCCAATGTTTTTTTCGTCAATCTGTGGGATGGGAGGACTCCTTTTCAGGTTTGTTAACTCAGGTGTCCGACCAAAGAGGAATTCAAAGCAGAGCCCTGGGGAAAGAGTGAAGGGACAACCCGAACTACGGTTTAAAAATTGGGGCCTAGGGGCATGGCAAGCCCAATATGCTGTCTCTCCATCCAGCCACTGAGAGGCCTTACCTGAGGACTGGCTCAGGCTGAGGGTCACAATGTGTGTTTGTGTGACCAATGTGGCCCGCAAGCATGGGTGGGGGCCGCATGGGCCACACTGGTGTTCAAGTACACTGAAACTTGGACAAACATGCCAACCACAAGGTTTCTTGCCATGGGGAAAGAGTTCTGATTTCTGCATCATTTTCCAAAAACAGGGCCGTGATTGGAGATAATGGTCTAGGTTCTGAAGCCTGAAACCGAGGTTGAGAAGAGATGACGACCTAAGGCCATGGCGGGTCCGATGTGCTCAGTGTGCGGCCAGCTGTCCTGGGTGGGGCCAGGAGGTCCAGGCTCAGGCTGTGTCAGAAAGGGCATTAGTGCCCAGGTCAGCCTATATATTTGGGGTACAGCCGAATGGGAGGTGCAGGTTGATCCTCATTTGGGGTTTCTGGGTTAGCCCCAGAGGGCAATGTTTTTTCTTCTGGAGGGCAGGCAGAGTGCTGCATTGTAGTTCTGGATTGCCAAACTGGAGGGCTTGTGGGCCAGTAGTAGTCTGAGGAACGGACGTCTGAGAAACCAAGCTAGGCCTAGGTTTTCTGGGTGAGGGTTGAGGATATGGCAGGCACAATCTACAGACCTGAATCGAGATCTCGTGCATCTGAAGTCAGGGCGAGGATCAGACGACGATCGCTCAGGTTGGACATTCTGTCCCTGATGGCCCCTTATTGAAGGGGGGGGGTGGTGGATCACGAGGCCATGGGGTTTTCCCACGATGGGAGTTGTGAGAAGCTCCCAACTGCAAGATTCTTCTGCAGGACAATTGAGACCTGTTGATTGGCTCCAGGACAACTATTCCGAGCAGGGATCTAAGGATGGTTGGCTGGGGTAGCCCAACCTCGCATTCCAATTGTCTCCAAGCAACAAGACAGGTTAGATCTGCTGGATCTGGGGGAGCAACCGAGGAGGTGAGTTGAAATGGACTCTCCCGTTGGATGTGTCCTAATATGATTTTGTGTCTATGGAGACCTTGGAATGAAGCCCCGGTGGCACTGGGGGCCCTGAGGGTTCTCCTAAAGTGAGGCTTTCACACAGCTCCATCGTGCAAGTTTCCCGTGTGTAGATGAGATTTGTTTCTGATGGGTTAGTGAAGAAACAGCCATATGCTGTTACTGAAATCCAGGCCGTTGAGAAAGAGATGCCTGGAAACCAAAGCAATGGATCCGATATGTGCCTAGGGGCCTGTTCGTTCCTTTTTTTACCTCTGGGTACATCAGTCTACAGGTCTGAGTGCCGGTAGGTGCTCAGATGGGCCCCAGATTGCCCCCTGTTTGTCCTGGGAAGCCACAAATATTGGGATGGCATCAGGGACATTGAAGGTTTATCCTATTAGTAGGGTTGTGACCATTGGAATGGGCACATACAATTCCCTTGGAGAGGGCAAGCACAGTCATCAGTTTGTCTCCAGGGGGCCTGAGCCTGTAGGGTGTGTAGGTCAGGGATTGTTTGGACAGTTTGTCTGAAAACACAAACTCGGCTTATGTTTTCGGGTCATAGGTATGGCAGGACTGATCTCACAGACCATGAGGAGAACTCTTCGGGATATGAAAAAAAGGGCGAGTTGTGAGGCTCTTGCTCAAGTTTTTTGTCTCTGGATATCGGTCACTCATGGGTCGTGAAATTTCCGGGTGACTTCATGGGAAATGGACGAGAGTATTACACTCTGGGGGTTTGGCCCCGTTCCAAAGAGTTTGGGGTCATTCTGTGGGATAGAAGAAGTCCGTTGTTCTGTTGTTGTTTATTTGTTTTGTTCTGTTTTTCAAACCTCAGGGGTCCCACCAAATGAGGGATTCCAGAGTAGAGCCCTGGGGAGGGGGCGACTGGACAACCAGAAATCTGGTTTAAAAATTGGGGCCTAGGGACATGTCAAGCCCATTATGACATCTAATGGTCCAGCCACTGAGAGGACGTACTAGAGGACAGGACTCACGCTCAGGATCACAATGCGTGTTTATACCCTCGTCGCACTCAAAGAATGGGCGTGGCATCAGGGGTGAATGCTGGTTTCTCTTCTCCTACACTGAACGTTGGACAACATGCCTTCCACAAGGGTTTCTTGCCATGGGTAAGGAAAGAGTTCTGATTTCTGCATCAGAGTCAGCCCTGGGCAGTGATTGGAGATAAGGTCTAGGTTCTGAAGCCTGAAAACTGAGGTTAGGGAAGAGATGATGACCTAAGGCCATGGCGGGTTCTGATGTGCTCAGTGTGCGGTCAGCTGTCTGGGGTGTTGGTCACGAGGTCCGGGCACAGGTTGTCAGACAGTGCATTAGTTCCCCAGGTTAGACTATTCATTTTGGGTGCCTTCGAGTGCCGTGTAGGTTTCTTATCTGATCTGAGAACTCTTAGGATATGAATAATGAGCAAGTCTGAGGTGCGTGCTCAGGCTTTTTGTCCCTGGATTGTGTATCAGCGATGTCGTGGAATGTTGTGGTGGCCTCTTTGGCCATGGACGAATCTTGCTCTCTGTGGACTTGGCCTGATCTGTGGAGAGCCATTCAGCAGATGCACGGAGTCACGTAGATGGATGTGCCCGTGGATTGAGGAAATGAGTATGATTGGTTGAGGAGAATGTTGGCGCGCTCGTGATCCGTGCGTGAACAGCACTAGAAGCCAAGAGATATATGCATGATCACTGCTAGAGAACGAAAGAATCCTGCTCGGTTACATAAGAGCACACGAGGGCACTGCATGCACGGCATTCTGATTGGGCAGGAAGGGGGGCGTACACACATGAATATATACTGATGTAAGTGCTTGGTGCGGCGCGGCCGCCATTATCATTAGTACATTAACATTAGTAATAAAGAAGTTTGCCACTCACCTCGTCTGCGGGTCGTTCTTGCGGGCCGAGAGCGACAACTGGTGCCGACACCCGGGACCTCCCACCTTTAAACGCAGAAGGTAAGGTCGAGGTAAGAGCAACGATAAGGTAAAGTGTGCAAGTGCACTGCACCCATTTCTGTCAGTTGGCATGCCTGTCTAGCGACAGGGAAGTTCCCTGAAGACGATCGGACGTAAGGGTGTTTATGAAGTTCTTCAGGGACGATAAGAAGTTCCCGTCGATGATAAGACGTTAGGAGTTTGTGTGAAGTTCTACGGGACGATAAGGTTTTAACAGGAAATCTCTCCGTAGACGATAAGACGTTAGGAGTTTGTGAAGTTCTACGGAGACAATAAGGGAAGTTTCCTCGGAATGGGGAACGAGATCTCTAGGTGTAAGATGGAGAGTCCGCTGAAGGACGTTCTCAAGGCCAATGGTACCCCCGTTTAAAGACGAAAACGGCTCGTACCTTTTTAAGAGAAGTGGCTGAAGTAGTTCCCTGGTTTCATAGATGAAGGGCTCTTAAATATGCCTCAGTGGGAGCTTCAAACCTTTTACTTAGGAGAAGATTTGAAATGCTGCCCATCGGTGACCCCGGGAACTCTTGCCGTTTGGTCATTGGTAAAGGTATGCCTACAGTCCACTAGAGAGCCCCTTGAAACAGGCGGTGCAACAGGGAGGAGAGGTTCTGGAACAAGTAAGGGAGGAATCTCGTAAGGGGTCCTCTAAGGATTCTGACCCCGGAGTGAGAGCTCGGAAGGACTTTCAGATAGTGAGTTGCCAAGAGATAGGGGAGAAGGGAGTCGGTGAGAAGAAAGAAATCTTACAGTTTTCACTGGCCAGGCCCTTCAGGATTTAGAAATCATACGGCAACAGTTTGAGAGCAAGGAGACGGGGTTACAGAAGGTGTTGGAGGAGTTAAAAATGCAGAGGGAGGTCATGAAGCAGCTGAAGGCCGAAGTGCAGGCTGAAGCGAAGGCGCAGCCAGAATTGAAAGCGGGAGTCACTGATAAGGCGCAGCTGGAATTGGAGGCGGATGTTACGCCGCCTCCACTTTCAAAAACCCCTCAGCGCCGCCCTGTGAGTGCCCCCCCCCCCATCGGCCCAGCTGCGCCAAGACGTGTCATTGTTCAGAGTGTAAGGCACAAAAGTTGGAGAGAGGTCCTTGATCCGAGCAAAGGTTTTTTTTCCAGTGTTAGAAGATCAGAATCAGCAGAGGTACCACCAGCCACTAGATTTTAAGTTGGTAAAACAGCTTAAAGAGGCAGTCAGTGCCTATGGACCTCAGGCCGCCTTTACAGTTTCCTTGGTGGAGTCACTGGGGGGCATTATTCCTTATACCAGAAGATTGGGCCAATCTTACTAGCGCAGTCTTAAGTGGAGGACAATATTTAGAGTGGAAGATTCAAAATCAAGACAACTGTCAGGATACAGCACGGAGAAATGCAGCTGCAGGTAACCCGCAGTGGGACCTGGACATGCTCACAGGTGCAGGGCCATATCTTGGGGCCCAGGCTCAAAGTGTTTATCCTCCTGTGGTAAACCAGCAGATAGCCACAGCGGCTCTCAGAGCATGGAAAACTCTGAGAGGAACAGGGGATTTGCATGGCCAATTGTCTAAAGTGTTGCAAGGGCCTGATGAGCCTTATGCAGATTTTGTGGATAGATTAATGCAAACTGCAGGTAGGATGTTTGGGGATGCAGACACGGCAATGCCGCTGATTAAACAATTGGCCTTTGAAAACGCTAATAAATGGTGTAGAGAAGCCATTAGACCATGGAGATCGAAGGACCTTTCAGCCTATATTAAGGTCTGTAGGGATATAACTGGGCCTACCATCCAGGGACAAGTTATGGCGGCAGCATTTGCACAAGCTATGCAAGGTAAAGGAGGGGTTGGTGTCAAGGGCTGCTTTCATTGTGGTCGTGAAGGCCATTTAAAAAGAAACTGTCCACAGCGCGGAATTCAAGTTGGAAGGGTACCCCCTTCCAAGTCGCCGGGGGGCCCTAAGCCTCACCTTTGCCCACGATGTAGGAAAGGGAATCACTGGGCATTTGAGTGTCGGTCTGTGGCTGATATTGAGGGAAATTCATTGCCACCGAATAATTGGGGAAATTCAAAAAACGGGAGGCAGGGCCCCACCCCCCGGGGCCCGAATCAACTATACGGGGTGGCAATGTCTCTACCTATCAAGCCGCGATGGACTTTCCCACCTTCCGATCAGGGGAGTCAATCCACGCAGGGCCTAGGAGAGCCACAACAGGCTCCGCCGGACTTGACGTCTGTGCCACCACCCGAATGGTCCTAACGCCAGAAATGGGAGTGCAGGCCTTACCATCTGACCTGCATGGAGGGCTTCCGAAAGGAATGGTGGGGCTCCTCCTTGGTAGGAGCTCCTCCACTATGCGGGGACTTCAGGTTCACCCGGGAGTCATTGACCCCGATTTTGAAGGGGAGGTTAAGATTCTGGTTTCTTCCCCAAGGGGTATCAACATTATAAATCCAGGGGATAGGGTCACACAGCTTTTAATATTACCCAGCAATCATGATAAAATATCCATCCACAGGCCAGGCGAGGAAAGGTGGCCTAGGGTCCACAGGGTCTTCCCTCGCGTGCCTTACTCTGAATATGAAAGAGAGGCCTATGCTTAGATTAAAAATCAGAGGAAAACCTTTCTGGGGGCTCCTAGATACGGGAGCAGATAAAAGTATTATCAATCATCTAGATTGGCCTAAAGCCTGGGCCCTAGTTAAGGCTAATCAAACCCTCTGAGGATTAGGAATAGCTACCAGCCCAGATATTAGTGCCGCGTCCTTAGATTGGGAAGATGAGGAGGGACATAAAGGCATTTTCCAACCGTATGTTTGTGCCACCCCCGTTTCTCTGTGGGGACGCGATGTGCTGGAACAGATGGATATTAGACTTACTACTGAAAAACTATATAGTGAGGCCTCTCAAACCATAATGAGGAACATGGGATAAAAACCTGGTCAGGGCCTTGGAACCAAGGGCCAGGGAGATCCCGATCCCCCTTCCATAGGAGGTCAGGGTTTTTCCTAGCGGCCACTGAGGCAATTCGAATAACTTGGAAACAACAGGAGCCGCGCTGGGTGCCTCAGTGGCCTTTAACCAAAAACAGGCTACAAGCAGCAAGGGAATTAGTCCAAGAGCAACTCAAAGCAGGACACATTCAAGAATCCACGTCTCCGTGGAATACTCCTATATTTGTGATAAAAAAGAAATCAGGAAAATGGCGATTGTTACATGACCTGCGACAAATTAATGATCAAATGCAAGTCATGGGACCCCTTCAGTTGGGACTTCCAGTTGTGACAGCATTGCCCAAAAATTGGCCCTCTATCATAATAGATATCAAAGACTGTTTCTTCTCCATTCCTTTACACCCTGTGGATATGGAGCGCTTTGCTTTTACTCTCCCATCCATTAATCATGCTGAGCCAGATCAAAGATATGAGTGGAAAGTGCTCCCTCAAGGGATGGCTAATAGCCCCACCTTGTGTCAGTTGTATGTGAGTCGAGCACTGGAACCTTTTCAAAAGGCATTTCCAAACCTACTTTGTTATCACTATATGGATGACATCCTGATTTGTGGGCCAAATGAGAAGTCTCTGCCCTTGGCTCTGACCTTCCTACAGAAGCAATTGGCAGAGTGGGGACTAACTATATCCCCTGAAAAGATTCAGGCAGGGAGTCTACAGAAGTATCTCGGTCTGCAACTCTCAAAAACGACAGTGAAACCTCAATTGGTTCAGATCCGTAAAGATTGCCTACATACATTAAATGATTTCCAAAAGCTCTTAGGAGATATTAATTGGATCCGACCATATATAAAAATCACTACAGCAGAATTAAAACCCTTATTTGATATCCTGCCAGGAGATCCTAGATTAGACTCCCCAAGAACTCTTACCCCAGCTGCCATTAGATCATTACAATTGGTTAAAAGCAGACTAGCCTTAACAGCAGCAGATAGATGCGACCCGGAAAAGCCTATACATGCAGTAGTTATCCCGTCCCCTGGATCACCCACAGGAGCACTATGGCAGGGAGGACCCCTGTTATGGATTTACCTGCCCCATAATCTTAGCCGTGTCATCACTCCGTATGCTACAGCTGTAGCCCTGATAGCAAGCAAAGTATTCAAAGCTAGCATACAGGTCCTCGGGAGACTGCCCGATGCGTGTATAGTCCCTTATGACAAAACCCAAGTGAACATTTTAAACACATGAAAATGATGATTGGGCCATTTTGACGATTGCTTATCCTGTTGCATTTGATAATCATTATCCCTCACACCCCCTAATTGGATTTTACAAAAAATACACCCCTCATATGGCCTAAATCCTGCCGATTAGAGCCATTGGTTGATGCCCTCAAGGTGTTTACAGATGGTAGTAAATCTGGAACTGGTGCCTACGTGGTAGAAGGAGAGGTAGTTCCAGTTGTTGTGCCATCAACCTCAGCTCAAAGAACAGAATTGTTGGTAATTATGTGTGTTTTACAAAGGTTTCAAAATCAGCCTATCAATATTATTTCAGACAGTAAATATGCAGTTGTAGCTACCAGATCTGTTGAGACTGCAATTATCTCAGCCAGTCAATCAGAAATTTCCTCCCTGCTGATTGAATTGCAAGACCTCATTCTTTCTCGTGGTGCCCCTTTTTATATCGGACATCTTAGAGCACACTCAGACTTCCCAGGGCCTATAACTGAAGGGAACCATATAGCTGACATGGCCGCACGCTTTCATGTCTGTAGCGCCTTGGAGGATGCGAGAACTTATCATAAAAGGTGGCATGTCAATGCCCAAACTTTAAAAATGCGCTTTAACATCTCAAGAGCTGATTCACGAGACATCGTGAAGTCTTGTGGTAATTGTGTAACACATTTGCCTATGCCCTCCCTAGGGGTAAATCCCAAAGGGCTCTTACCTAACCATCTATGGCAAATGGATGTAACACATGTCCCTTCCTTCGGACAACAAAGATACGTCCATTTAAGTGTAGACACTTGCTCGGGGATTGTTAGCGCGACCCCCTTACGAGGGGAAAATGTCAAAAATGTGATGTCCCATTGCCTGCGCAGCTTTGCCTGCTGGGGAGTACCAAAACATTTAAAAACAGACAATGCCCCTGCTTATACTTCTGCAAGCTTTCGCAGCTTTATGGCCTGCTACAATATCCAACATGTTACAGGTATACCATATAATCCTCGAGGCCAGGGCATAGTGGAACGCACGCACCTGACCTTTAAAACTACCTTGCAAAGAATTCAAAAAGGGGGAATTGGAGAAGAGTATTGTACACCCAATGATCTCACCAATTTGGTTACCTTTATTTTAAATTTTCTCACGGTTGACAAGGACGGCACTTCGGCCGCGGAACGTCATTGGGGCCAACAGAAAATGCAGCAGTCAATGGTGAAATGGAAAGATGTCCTTACTGGCTTATGGAAGGGACCCGGTGCTTAGGTGGCACCGAGGTTCCCTCTGTGTTTTCCCACAGGATGCGCCTGCTCCACTCTGGGTGCCGGAACGCCTCACCAGGCTGGTGGCCGTGGAACCTGTGGAGGATGCTGGTGATGATGATGATAGCGACGACGACTGTCCTGCAGCCTGTTCCCATGAAGGCGGAGCCAGTTCAACTGTGGCCGAGACAAGAGACTGCCCAGCTTCAGGCCCTTCTTCAAATAGCTCAGCATAGAGTGCATTTTTCTCACCCGAACTCATGTTTGCTACTGATGCTTATCTTAATGCAACAGGTGTTGGCAGCCCAGGGCTCATTATATTGGGCATACGTCCCCGATCCACCCCTGTTACAGCCCGTAGGTTGGGATGTGAGTTCTATTCCTGTATATGTTAATGATACTGTCTTGCTAGGCCCTCCCTCTTCTGTTCATCTCCGACCACAGCAGGCTGCCATATCTTATAAGGGTTATTCTGATATATACCCCATATGCTTTGCTATGCAGCGCACAATACCACACTGTTTGAACGTTTCCCTATGAGCCAGTTACGGTGATGTGCGTATAGCTGGCCTGGACACTACCTATAGCACCATAGTGACTTCTGGTATAGCCCCACGGGACATTCCGCTTTGTGCAACTAACTTAAGTGAAGCTAAGGGGATTGGAGTACCTTGGAGGCTCTGCCAAGGACAGATGGCCACCAAGTACTCGCTAGAGGATGGATTTGAGCTGTGGGATTGGGGACCTGTAATACCTTCTGGATGTCCTGAATGCCGACCGAAAATACCCCCCATTCTCACTCCCCAACGTGGCTATCCGATACAAACTGAGATTTGGAAGCTCATGGCTGCCTTTGGGGGCGCCCTCCGCTACATTCTACAGGCCAGCAACACTAAGACCTTATTTGGGTATGAAAATATTGGACAAGCGTTTGGATATCCCCAAGCTTGCGTGCCCCATCCATTCATGCTAGTTGTAGGAAACCTTACAGTAAATAGGGAAAAGGCCACTTATCATTTTTCTTGTTATAATTGTACTCTAACAAACTGTATTCGAGGAGTACCGCCAGGCAATGGAGTATTAGTGGTAAAACAGCCTCCATTTATCATGATCCCAGTTAATATCTCCAAACCATGGTATTCTAATCCCGGCTTAGAGCTGTGGGAGCGTGTGCAGGCTGCCCTAAAGCCGGCCTCGGCGAGAGATAGGGTTGTTGGTGCTCGGAATAGTCTCGTTAATAACCTTAATTGTGACAGCCGTAACGGCGTCGGTATCTCTTGCTCAAGCAGTGCATACTGCGGATACGGTGGATCAGCTTGCATATAATACATCGATGGTGATGGGGACTCAAGAAGATATAGATAAAAGGATTGAAACCCGGTTAAATGCAGTATATGACACTGTTAGATTTCTAGGGGAAGAAATCCAAAGTTTAAAATTACGCACCAAAATCCGGTGCCATAGTGATTACCACTGGATTTGTGTAACTCCTAAAGAGTATAATATCTCTGAGACCTCCTGGAATCGAGTGCAGCGCCATCTTGAGGGGATATGGTCGAACTCTAATCTATCCCTTGATTTGTTGCGACTACATCAAGAAATTATAGAAATAGGAGAAACTCCTCATGCTAAGCTAACTGTTGCTCAGCTTGCTGAAAACTTTGTAAACTCCTTGTTTTCTCACTTCCCTTCCCTGACGCATGCTTGGTACGTTGTAGGAACAATTATAGGAGTGTTAGTGGTAATTGTTCTTTTCATGTGTTTCTTGCCCTGTGCAATTAAAATCATACTCGCAGAGGTTTATAAGTTAAGAGCCATTATACGTAACCATCAGCTAATCAACCGCAGTAAGCTCAGAGAGCGGCCTTAAACGCCGCTCAAGTATCTCTTGGCTCCTCCTCCTTAAGCTGTTATGACAATCAATCTCTTTCCTCAAAACTAGGCAGGCATAAGAGCCTTGATGATCCGGCTCAAATACTCCTTCTAAAATGCATCTGCAGAATTGTATGACAACAACGGCTACAGCGGCGGGCTTAGGTCTAAGCCATGATGGCTCTAGAGGCTGGTACCTCCCCCCAGATATGGCTAGTACGCTGGGTCGGTAGCCAAAGACGGGTAAGACTGATCCCTCACCATAGCAACCTAAGACAGGGGCTCCTCGGCCAGGGGGAGTACCCGATGACGGGTAAGCATGTGTGCTGAGGATTGGCAACCTAAGACAGGCACGATCCCTGCCATATGAAAAAATAAAAAAGGGGGGAGCTGTGGAGAGCCATTCAGCAGATGCAAGGAGTCACGTAGATGGATGTGCCCGTGGATTGAGGAAATGAGGATGATTGGTTGAGGAGAATGTGGGCGCGCTCGTGATCGGCACGTGAACGGCACTAGAAGCCAAGAGACATATGCATGATCACTGCTAGAGAACAAAAGAATCCTGCTCGGTTACATAAGAGCACACGAGGGCACTGCATGCACGGCATTCTGATTGGGCAGGAAGGGGGGCGTACACAAGTGAATATATACTGCTGTAAGTGGTTGGTGCAGCGCGGGCGCCATTAGCATTAGTACATTAACATTAGTAATAAAGAAGATTGCCACTCACCACGTCTGAGAGTCGTTCTTGCGGGCCGAGAGCGACACCGATCCCAATTGATTTTCGTGAATCTCTGGGATGGGAGGACTCCTTTCGGGTTTGTTATCTCAGGTGTCCCACCAAAAGAGGAATTCCAAAGCAAGCCCTGGGGAAGAGTGAAGGGACAACCCGAACTACGGTTAAAAATTGGGATCTAGGGGCATGGCAAGCCCAATATGCTGTCTCTCCATCCAGCCCTGAGAGGCCTTACCTGAGGACTGGGCTCAGGCTGAGGGTCACAATGTGTGTTTGTGACCAATGTGGCCAGCAAGCATGGGCGGGTCCTCATGGGCCACCCTGGTTTCAACAACAATGAACGTTGGACAACATGCCAACCACAAGGTTTCTTGCCATGGGTAAGGAAGAGTTCTGATTTCTGCATCACAGTCACCCCTGGGCAGTGATTGGAGATAAGTTCTAGGTTCTGAAGCCTGAAAACTGAGGTAGGGAAGAGATGATGACATAAGGCCATGGCGGGTCTGATGTGCTCAGTGTGCGGTCAGCTGTCTGGGTCTTGGTCACGATGTCCGGGCTCAGGTTGTCAGGTTAGTGCCCAGGTTAGACTATATATTTTGGGTTCCTTAGAGTGCCGTGTAGGTTCTTATCTGAAGAACTCTTCAGGATATGAAGAATGAGCGAGTCTGAGGCGCGTACTCAGGCTTTTATCCCTGGATTGTGTATCAGCGATGGTCGTGGGATGTTGGGGAGGCCTCATGGGCCATGGACGAATCTTGCTCTCTGTGGACTTGGCCCGATCCCAATTGTGTTTTTCGTGAATCTCTGGGATGGGAGGACTCCTTTCAGGTTTGTTATCTCAGGTGTCCCACCAAAAGAGGAATTCCAAAGCAAAGCCCTGGGGAAGAGTGAAGGGACAACCTGAACTATGGTTAAAAATTGGGGTCTAGGGGCATGGCAAGCCCAATATGCTGTCTCTCCATCCAGCCCTAAGAGTCCTTAACTGAGGACTGGGCTCAGGATGAGGGTCACAATGTGTGTTTGTGACCAATGTGGCCCGCAAGCATGGGCGGGTCCTCATGGGCCACCCTGGTTTCAACAAAACTGAACCTTGGACAACATGCCAACCACAAGGTTTCCTGCCATGGTTAAGGAAGAGTTCTGATTTCTGCATCACAATCACCCATGTGCAGTGATTGGAGATAAGGTCTAGGTTCTGAAGCCTGAAAACTGAGGTAGGGAAGAAATGATGACCTAAGGCCATGGCGGGTCTGATGTGCTCAGTGTGCGGTCAGCTGTCTGGGTGTTGGTCACGAGGTCCGGGCTCAGGTTGTCAGACAGTGCATTAGTGCCCAGGTTAGACTATATATTTTGGGTGCATTCAAGTGCCGTGTACGTTCTTATCTGAAGAACTCTTCAGGATATGAAGAATGAGCGAGTCTGAGGCGCGTTCTCAGGATTTTGTCTCGGGATTTTGTATCTGCGATGGCCGTGGAATGTTGGGGAGGCCTCATGGGCCATGGCCGAAACTTGCTCTCTGTGGATTTGGCCCGAACCCAATTGTTTTTCGTCAATATGTGGGATGGGAGGACTCCTTTAAGGTTTGTTGCCTCAGGTGTCCCACCAAAGAGGAATTCCAAAGCAGAGCCCTGGGGAAGAATGAAGGGACAACCCGAACTACGGTTAATAATTGGGGCCTAGGGGCATGGCAAGCCCAATATGCTATCTCTCCATCCAGCGACTGAGAGGCCTTACCTGAGGACTGGGCTCAGGCTGAGGGTCACAATGTGTGTTTGTGACCAATGTGGCCCGGAAGCATGGGCAGGGCCGCATGGGCCACACTGGTTTCAAGTACAATGAACCTTGGACAACATGCCAACCACAAGGTTTCTTGACATGGGGAAAGAGTTCTGATTTCTGCATCATTTTCAAACCCGGGCCGTGATTGGAGATAAGGTCTAGGTTCTGAAGCCTGAAAACCGAGGTTGTGAAGAGATGACGACCTAAGGCCATGGCGGGTCCGATGTGCTCAGTGTGCGGCCAGCTGTCTGGGTGGGGCCTGGAGTTCCAGGCGCAGGCTGTGTCAGAAAGGGCATTAGTGCCCAGGTAAGCCTATATATTTGGGGTACAGCCGAATGCCGTGCAGGTTGATCCTCATTTGGGTTTCTGGGTAGCCCCAGAGGGCAATGTTTTTTCTTCTGGAGGGCAGGCAGAGTGCTGCATTGTAGTTCTGGATTGCCAATCTGCAGGGCTTGTGGGCCAGTAGTCTGAGGACGGAAGGCTGAGAACCCAAGCTAGGCCTAGGTTTCTGGGTGAGGATATGGCAGGCACAAACTACAGACATGAAACGAGATCTCGTGCATCTGAAGTCAGTCCGAGGACCAGACGATCGCTCACGTTCGACATTCTGTCCCTGATGGCCCCTTCTTGAAGGGGTGTGGATCACGAGGCCATGGGGGATTTCCCACGATGGGAGATCTGAGAAGCTCCCAACTGCAAAGATTCTTCTGCAAGACAATTGAGACCTGTTGGTTGGCTCCAGGACAATGATTACGAGCAGGGTTCTAAGGATGGATGGCTGCGTAGCCCACGTCGCATTCCAATTGTCTCCAAGCAACAAGACAGGTTAGATCTGCTGGATCTGGGGTAACAACCAAGAAGGCTGATTTGAAATGGAATCTCGCGTGGATGTGTCCTAATATGATTTTGGTCTATGGAGACCTTGGAATGAAGCGGTGGCACTGGGGCCCTGAAGGGTTCTCCTAAAGAGAGGCTTTCACACAGCTCCATCGTGCAAGTTTCCCATGTGTAGACGAGATTTGTTCTGATGGGTGAGTCAAGAAACAGCCATATGCTGTTATTGAAATCCAGGCCTCTGAGGAGAGATGCCTTGAAACCAAAGCAATGGATCCGATAGGTGCCTAGGGGCCTGTTCGTTCCTTTTTACCTCTGGGGACATCAGTCTACGGGTCTGAGTGCAGGTAAGGGCTCAGATGGGCCCAGATTGCCCCTGTTTGTCCTGGGAAGCCACAAATATTGGGATGGACTCAGTGAATTTGGAGGTTTATCCTATTAGTAGGGTTGTGGCCATTGGAATGGGCACATACAATTCCCTTGGAGACGGCAAGCACAGTAGTCAGTTTTGGCTCCAGGGGCCTGAGCCTGTAGGGTGTGTAGGCCAGAGCTGTTTGGACAGTTGTCTGAAAACACAAACTCGGCTTATGTTTCGGGTAATAGGTATGGCAGGATGATCTACAGACCACGAGGAGAACTCTTCGGGATATGAAAAACGGGCGAGGGTGAGGCTCTTGCTCAAATCTTGGTCTCTTGATATCGTGTCACTCATAGTCGTGAAATTTCCGTGTGACTTCATGGGAAATGGACGAGTCTTACTCTCTGGGGGTTTGGCCCCGTCCAAAGAGTTTGGGGTCCTTCTGTGGGATGGAAGAAGTCCTTTGTTCTGTTGTTGTTGATTTGTTTTGTTTTGTTTTTCAACCTCAGGTGTCCCACCAAATGAGGGATTCCAGAGTAGAGCCCTGGGGAGGGGCGACTGGACAACCAGAAATCTGGTTTAAAATTGGGACCTAGGGACATGTCAAGCCATTATGACATCTAATGTTCCAGCCACTGAGAGGAAGTACTAGAGGACAGGACTCAGGCTGAGGGTCACAATGCGTGTTTATGGCCCCGTCGCACTCAAGAATGGGCGGGGCCTCAGGGTGAATGCTGGTTTCTCCTACACCGAACGTTGGACAACATGCAAACCACAAGGTTTCTTGCCATGGGTAAGGAAGAGTTCTGATTTCTGCATCACAGTCACCCCTGGGCAGTGATTGGAGATAAGATCTAGGTTCTGAAGCCTGAAAACTGAGGTAGGGAAGAGATGATGACCTAAGGCCATGGCGGGTCTGATGTGCTGAGTGTGCTGTCAGCTGTCTTGGTGTTGGTCACGCGATCCGGGCTAAGGTTGTCAGACAGTGCATTAGTGCCCACCTTAGACTATATATTTTGGGTTCCTTCGAGTGCCGTGTAGGTTCTGATCTGAAGAACTCTTCAGGATATGAAGAATGAGCGAGTCTGAGGCGCGTGCTTAGGCTTTTGTTTCTGAATTTTGTATCAGCGATGGCCGTGGAAAGTTGGGGAGGCCTCATGGGCCATGGACGAATCTTGCTCTCTGTGGATTTGGCCCGATCCCAATTGTTTTTCGTCAATCTGTGGGATGGGAGGACTCCTTTCAGGTGTGTTACCTCAGGTGTCCCACCAAAAGTGGAATTCCAAAGCAGAGCCTTAGTGAAGAGTGAAGGGACAACCCGAACTATGGGTAAAAATTGGGGCCTATGGGCATGGCAAGCCCAATATGCTGTCTCTCCATCCAGCCACTGAGAGGCCTTACCTGAGTACTGGGCTCTGGATGAGGGTCACAATGCGTGTTTGTGACCAATGTGGCCGGCAAGCATGGGCGGAGCCTCTTGGGCCACACTGGTTTCAACTACACTGAACCTTGGACAACATGCCAACCACAAGGTTTCTTGCAATGGGGAAAGAGTGTGATTCCTGCATCATTTTCAAACACAGGCGGTCATTGGAGATAATGTCTAGGTTCTGAAGCCTGAAAACGAGGTTGAGAAGAGATGACGACCTAAGGCCAGGACGGGTCCGATGTGCTCAGTGTGCGGCCAGCTGTCTGGGTGGGGCCTGGAGATGCAGGCTCAGGCTGTGTCAGAAAGGGCATTAGTGCCCAGGTCAGCCTATATATTTGGGGTACAGCCGAATGGCGTGCACGTTGATCCACATTTGGCGTTTCTGGGTACCCCAGAGGGCAATGTTTTTCTTCTGGATGCCAGGCAGAGTGCTGCATTGTAGTTCTGGACTGCCAAAGTGGAGGGCTTGTGGGCCAGTAGTCTGAGGACGGAAGTCTGAGAACCCAAGCTAGGTCTAGGTTTCTTGGTGAGGATATGGCAGGCACAATCTACAGACCTGAATCGAGATCTCGTGCATCTGAAGTCAGGGGGAGGATCAGACGTTCTCTCAGGTTGGACATTCTGTCCCTGATGGCCCCTTTTTGAAGGGGGGGGGTTGGATCACGAGGCCTTGGGGGGTTTCCCACGATGGGAGTAGTGAGAAGCACCCAACTGCAAAGATTCTTCTGGAGGACAATTGAGACCTCTTGTTTGGCTCCAGGACAAGGATTCCGAGCAGGGATCTAAGGATGGATGGCTGGGTAGCCCACCTCGCATTCCAATTGTCTCCAAGCAACAAGACAGGTTAGATCTGCTGGATCTGGGGAAGCAACCGAGGAGGCTGAGTTGAAATGGACTCTCCCGTGGATGTTTCCTAATATGATTTTGTGTCTATGGAGACCTTGGAATGAAGCGGTGGCACTGGGGCCCTGAAGGGTTCTCCTAAAGAGAGGCTTTCACATAGCTCCATCGTGCAAGTTTCACGTGTGTAGATGAGATTTGTTCTGATAGGAAAGTCAAGAAACAGCCATATGCTGTTATTGAAATCCAGGCGTTTGAGGAGAGAATCCTAGAAACCAAACCAATGGATCCGATAGGTGCCTAGGGGCCTGTTCGTCCCTTTTTACCTCTGGGGATATCAGTCTACAGGTCTGAGTGACAGTAGGTGCTCAGATGGGCCCAGATTGCCCGTTTGTCCTGGGAAGACACAAATATTGGGATGGCATCAGGAACTTTGGAGGTTTATCCTCTTAGTAGGGTTGTGGCCATTGGTTGGGCACATAAAATTCCCTTGGAGAAGGCAAGCACAGTCGTCAGGTTTGGCTCCAGGGGCCAGAGCCTGTAGGGTGTGTAGGCCAGGGCTACTTGGACAGTTGTCTGAAAACACAAACTCGGCTTATGTTTCGGGTCATAGGTATGGCAGGACTGATCTACAGACCATGAGGAGAACTCTTCGGGATATGAAAAAAGGGCGAGTGTGAGGCTCTCACTCAAGTTTTTGTCTCTGGACATCGTTTCCCTCATGGTCGTGAAATTTCCGGGTGACTTCATGGGAAATGGACAAGTATTACTCTCTGGGGGTTTGGCCCCTTCCAAAGAGTTTGGGGTCATTCTGTGGGATAGAAGATGTCCGTTTTTCTGTTGTTGTTGATTTTTTTGTTTTGTTTTTGTTTTTCCACCTCAGGTTTCCGACCAAATGAGGGATTCCAGAGTAGAGCCCTGGGAGGGGCGACTGGACAACCAGAAATCTGGTTAAAAATTGGGGCCTAGGGACATGTCAAGCCCATTATGACATCTAATGGTCCAGCCACTGAGAGGACGTACTAGAGGACAGGACTCACACTGAGGGTCGAAATGCGTGTTTATACCCTCGTTGCACTCAAGAGTGGGAGTGGCTTCAGGGTGAATGCTGGTTTCTACTACACTGAACGTTGGACAACATGCCAACCACAAGGTTTCTTGCCATGGGTAAGGAAGAGTTCTGATTTCTGCATCAGAGTCACCCATGGGCAGTGATTGGAGATAAGGTCTAGGTTCTGAAGCCTGAAAACTGAGGTAGGGAAGAGATGATGACCTAAGGTCATGGCGGGTCTGATGTGCTCAGTGTGCGGTCTGCTGTCTGGGTGTTGGTCACGAGGTCCAGGCTCAGGTTGTCAGACAGTGCATTAGTGCCCAGGTTAGACTATATATTTGGGTGCCTGCGAGTGACGTGTAGGTTCTTATCTGAAGAACTCTTCAGGATATGAAGAATGAGCGAGTCTGAGGCGCGTGCTCAGTCTTCTGTCTCTGGATTTTGTATCAGCGATGGCCGTGGAATGTTGGGGAGGCCTCATGGGCCATGGACAAATCTTGCTCTCTGTGGACTTGGCCCGATCCCAATTGTTTTTCGTCAATCGGTGGGATGGGAGGACTCCTTTTAGGTTTGTTACCTCAGGTGTCCGACCAAAAGAGGAATTCCAAATGAGAGCCATGGGTAAGAGTGAAGGGACAACCCGAACTATGGTTAAAAATTGGGGCCTAGGCGCATGGCAAGCCCAATATGCTGTCTCTCCATCCAGCCACTGAGAGGCCTTACCTGAGGACTGGGCTCAGGCTGAGGGTCACAATGTGTGTTTGTGACCAATGTGGCCCGCAAGCATGGGCGGGGCCTCATGGGCCACACTGGTTTCAAGTACACTGAACCTTGGACAACATGCCAACCACAAGGTTTCTAGCCATGGGAAAAGCGTTCTGATTTCTGCATCATTTTCAAACCCGGGCCGTGATTGGAGATAATGTCTAGGTTCTGAAGCCTGAAACCCGAGATTGAGAAGAGATGAAGTCCTAAGGCCATGGCAGGTCATATGAGCTCAGTGTGCGGCCAGCTGTCTGGGTGGGGCCAGGAGGTCCAGACTCAGGCTGTCTCAGAAAGGGCATTAGTGCCCAGGTCAGCCTATATATTTGGGGTACAGCCGAATGGCGTGCAGGTTGAATCTCATTTGGGGTTTCTGGGTAGCCCCAGACAGCAATGTTTTTCTTCTGGAGGGCAGGCAGAGTGCTGCACTGTAGTTCTGGATTGCCAAACTGGAGGGCTTGTGGGCCAGTAGTCTGAGGACGGAAGTCTGAGAACCCAAGCTAGGCCTAGGTTTTCTGGGTGAGACCGGAATCTAGATCTCGTGCATCTGAAGAGAGGGCGAGGATCAGACGATCGCTCAGGTTGGACATTCTGTCCCTAATGGACCCTTCTTGAAGGGGTGTGGATCATGAGTCCATGGGTGTTTTCACACGATGGGAGTTGTAAAAGCTCCCAACTGCAATGATTCTTCTGCAGGACAATTGAGACCTGTTGGTTGGCTCCAGGACAATGATTCCGAGCAGGGTTCTAAGGATGGATGGCAGGGTAGCCAACCTCACATTCCAATTGTCTCCAAGCAATAAGACAGGTTAGTTCTGCTAGATCTGGGGGAGCGAACGAGGAGGCTGAGTTGAAATGGACTCTCCCGTGGATGTGTCCTAATATGATTTTGTGTCTATGGAGTCCTTGGAATGAAGCGGTGGCACTGGGGCCCTGATGGGTTCCCTTAAAGAGAGGCTTTCACACAGCTCCATCGTGCAAGTTTCCCATGTGTTGATGAGATTTGTTCTGATGGGTAAGTCAAGAAACAGCCATATGCTGTTATTGAAATCCATTCCTCTGAGGAGAGATGTCTGCAAACCAAAGCAATGGATCCGATAGTTGCCTAGGGGCCTGTTCGTTCCTTTATAACTCTGGGGACATCAATCTACAGGTCTGAGAGCCTGTAGGTGCTCAGATGGGCCCAGATTGCCCCTGTTTATCCTGGGAAGCCACAAATATTGGGATGGCCTCTGGGACTTTGGAGGTTTATCCTCTTAGTAGGTTTGTGGCCATTGGAATGGAGACATACAATTCCCTTAGAGAGGGCAGGCACAGTCGTCAGGTTTGGCTCCAGGGACCTGAGCCCGTAGGGTGTGTAGGCCAGGTCTGTTTGGACAGTTGTCTGAAAACACAAACTCGGTTTATGTTTCGGGTCATAGGTATGGCAGGACTGATCTACAGACCATGAGGAGACCTCTTTGGGATAAGAAAAAAGGACGAGTGTGAGGCTCTTGCTCAAGTTTTTGTCTCTGGATATCGTGTCACTCATGGTCGTGAAATTTCCGGGTGACTTCATGGGAAATGGACGAGTCTTATTCTCTGGGGGTTTGGTCCCGTCCAAAGACTTTGAGGTCATTCTGTGGGATGGAAGAATTCCAATGGAAGAAGTCCGTTGTTCCGTTGTTTTTGATTTGTTTTGTTTTGTTTTTCAACCTCAGGTGTCCCACCAAATGAGGGATTCCAGAGTACATTACTCAGGTGGGGCGACTGGACAACCAGAAATCTGGTTAAAAATTGGGGCCTAGGGACATGTCAAGCCCATTATGACATCTAATGGCCAGCCACAGAGAGGACGTACTAGAGGACAGGACTCACGCTGAGGGGCACAATGCCTGTTTATGCCCTCGTCGCACTCAAGAATGGGCGGGGCCTCAGGGTGAATGCTGGTTTCTCCTACACTGATCATTGGACAACATGCCAACCACAAGGTTTCTTGCCATGGGTAAGGAAGAGTTCTGATTTCTACATCACAGTCAACCCTGGGCAGTGACTGGAGATAAGGTGTAGATTCTGAAGCCTGAAAACTGAGGTAGGGAAGAGATGATAACCTAAGGCCATGGCGGTTCTGATGTGCTCAGTGTGCGGTCAGCTGTCTGGGTGTTGGTCACGAGGTCCGGGCTCAGGTTGTCAAACAGTGCATTAGTGCCCAGGTTAGACTATATGTTTTGGGTGCATTCGAGTGCCGTGTAGGTTCTCATCTGAAGAACTCCTCAGGATATGAAAAATGAGCGAGTCTGAGGCGCCTGCTCAGGCTTTTGTCTCTGGATTTTGTATCAGCGATGGCCGTGGAATGTTGGGGAGGCCTCATGGGCCATGGACGAATCTTGCTCTCTGTGGATTTGGCCCGATCCCAATTGCTTTTCGTCAATATGTGGGATGGGAGGACTAATTTCAGGTTTGTTACCTCAAGTCTCCCACCAAAAGAGTAATTCCAAAGCAGTGCCCTGGGGAAGAGTGCAGGGACAGCCCGAACTATGGTTAAAAATTGGGGCCTAGGGTCATGGCACGCCCAATATGCTCTCTCTCCATCCAGCCACGGAGAGGCCTTACCTGAGGACTGGGCTCAGGCTGAAGGTCACAATGTGTGTTTGTGACCATTGTGGCCAGCAAGCATGGGCGGGGCCTCATGGGCCACACTGGTTTCAACTACACTGAACCATGTACAACACGCCAACCACAAGGATTCTTGCCATGGGGAAAGAGTTCTGATTTCTGCATCATTTTCAAACCCGGGCGGTGATTGGAGATAAGTTCTAGGTTCAGAAGCCTGAAAACCGTGGTAGAGAAGAGATGACGATAAGGCCAAGGCGGGTCCGATGTGCTCAGTGTGTGGCCAGCTGTCTGGGTGGGGCCAGGAAGGTCCAGGCTCAGGCTATGTCAGAAAGGGCATTAGTGCCCATATCACCCTATATATTTGGGGTACACCCGAATGGCGTGCAGGTTGATCCTCATTTGGGGTTTCTGGGTTGCCCCATAGGGCAATATTTTTCTTCTGGAGGGCAGGCAGAGTGCTGCATTGTAGTTCTAAATTGCCAAACTGGAGGGCTTGTGGGCCAGAAGTCTGAGGACGGAAGTCTGAGTACCCAAGCTAGGCCTCGGTTTCTGGGTGAGGATATGGCAGGCACAATCTAGAGACCTGAATCGAGATCTCGTGCATCTGAAGACAGGGAGAGGATCAGACGATCGCACAAGTTGGACATTCTGTCCCTGATGGCCCCTTCTTGAAGGGAGGGTGAATCACGAGGCCATGGGGGTTTTCCAACGATCGGAGTTGTGAGAAGCTCCCAACTGCAAAGATTCTTCTGCAGGACAATTGAGACCTGTTGGTTGTCTCCAGGTCAACGATACTGAGCACGGTTCTAAGGATGGATGGCTGGGTAGCCCACTTCGCATTCCAATTGACTCCAAGCAACAAGACAGGTTAGATCTGCTGGATCTGGGGGAGCAACCGAGGAGGCTGAGTTGAAATGGACTCTCCCGTGGATGTGTCCAAATATGATTTTGTGTCTATGGAGACCTTGGAATGAAGCGGTGGCACTGGGGCCCTGAAGGGTTCTCCTAAAGAGAGGCTTTCACATACCTCCATCGTGCCAATTTCCCATGTGTAGATGAGATTTGTTCTGATGGGTGAGTCAAGAACTGCCATATGCTGTTATTGAAATCCAGGCCTCTGAGGAGAGATGCCTGGAAGCCAAAACAATGGATCCGATAGGAGCATAGGGGCCTGTTCGTTCCTTTTTACATCTGGGGACATCAGTCCACGGGTCTGAGTGCAGGTAGGTGCTCGGAAGGGCCGCGATTGCCCCTGTTTGTCCTTGGAAGCCACAAATATTGGGATGGCCTCAGGGACTTTGGAGGTTTATCCTCTTAGTAGGGTTGTGGCCATTGGAATGGGCACATACATTTCCCTTGGAGAGGGCAAGCACAGTCTTCAGGTTTGGCTCCAGGGGCCTGAGCCTGTAGGGTGTGTAGGCCAGGGCTGTTTGGACAGTTGTCTGAAAACACAAACTCGGCTTATGTTTCGGGTCATAGGTATGGCAGGACTGATCTACAGACCATGAGGAGAACTCTTCGGGATATGAAAAAAGGGCGAGTGTGAGGCTCTTGCTCAAGTTTTTGTCTCCGGATATCGTGTCCCTCATGGTCGTGAAATTTTCTGGTGACTTCATGGGAATTGGACGAGTCATACTCTCTGGGGGTTTGGCCCCGTCCAAAGAGTTTGGGGTCATTCTGTGGGATATAAGAAATCACTTGTTCTGTTGTTGTTGATTTGTTTTGTTTTGTTTTTCAACCTCAGGTGTCCCACCAAATTAGGGATTCCAGAATAGAGCTCTGGGTAGGGGCGACTGGACAACCAGAAATCTGGTTAAAAATTGGGGCCTAGGGGCATGACAAGCCCAATATGCTGTCTCTCCATCCAGCCACTGAGAGGCCTTACCTGAGGACTGGGATCAGGCTGAGGGGTCACAATGTGTGTTTGTAACCAATGTGGCCCGCAAGCATGGGCGGGGCCTCATGGGCCACACTGGTTTCACCTACACTGAACCTTGGACAACATGCCAACCACAAGGTTTCTTGCCATGGTGAAAGAGTTCTTATTTCTGCATCATTTTCAAACCCGGGCCGTGATTGGAGATAAGGTCTAGGTACTGAAGCCTGAAAACCGAGGTTGAGAAGAGATGACGAGCTAAGGCCATGAGGGGTCCGATGTGCTCAGTGTGCGGCCAGCTGACTGGGTGGGGCCTGGAGGTCCAGGATCAGGCTGTGTCAGAAAGGGCATTTGTGCTCAGGACAGCCTATATATTTGGGGTACAGCCGAATGGCGTGCAGGTTGATCCTCATTTGGGGTTTCTGGGTAGCCCCGGAGGGCAATGATTTTCTTCCGGAGCGCAGGGAGAGTGCTGCATTGTAGTTCTGGAATCCCAAACTGGAGGGCTTGTGGGCCAGTAGTCTCGAACGGAAGTCTGAGAACCCAAGCTAGGCCTAGGTTTCTGGGTGAGGATATGGCAGGCACAATCTACAGACCATAATCGAGATCTCGTGCATCTGAAGTCAGGGCGAGGATCAGACGATCGCTCAGGTTGTACATTCTGTCCCTGAAGGCCCCATCTTGAAGGGGTGTGGATCACGAGGCCATTGGGGTTTTCCCACGATGGGTGTTGTGAGAAGGTCCCAACTGCAAAGATTCTTCTGCAGGACAATTGAGACCTGTTGGTTGGCTCCAGGACAACGATTCCGAGCAGGGATCTAAGGATGGATGTCTTGGTAGCCCACCTCTCATTCCAATTGTCTCCAAGCAACAAGACAGGTTAGATCTGCTGGATCTGGGGGAGCAACCGAGGAGGCTGAGTTGAAATGGACTCTCCCGTGGATGTGTCCAAATATGATTTTGTGTCTATGGAGACCTTGGAATGAAGCGGTGGCACTGGGGCCCTGAAGGGTTCTCCTAAAGAGAGGCTTTCACACAGCTCCATCGTGCAAGTTTCCCATGTGTAGATGAGATTTGTTCTGATGGGTGAGTCAAGAACTGCCATATGCTGTTATTGAAATCCAGGCCTCGGAGGAGAGATGCCTGGAAGCCAAAACAATGGATCCGATAGGAGCATAGGGGCCTGTTCGTTCCTTTTTACATCTGGGGACATCAGTCCACGGGTCTGAGTGCAGGTAGATGCTCGGAAGGGCCCCGATTGCCCCTGTTTGTCCTGGGAAGACACTAATATTGGGAGGGCCTCAGGGACTTTGGAGGTTTATCCTCTTAGTAGGGCTGTGGCCATTGGAATGGGCACATACAATTCCCTTGGAGAGGGCAAGCACAGTCTTCAGGTTTGGCTCCAGGGGCCTGAGCCTGTAGGGTGTGTAGGCCAGGGCTGTTTGGACAGTTGTCTGAAAACACAAACTCGGCTTATGTTTCGGGTCATAGGTATGGCAGGACTGATCTACAGACCATGACTAGAACACTTCGGGATATAAAAAAAGGGCGAGTGTGAGGCTCTTGCTCAATTTTTTGTCTCTGGATATCGTGTCACTCATGGTCGTGAAATTTCCGGGTGACTTCATGGGAAATGGACGAGTCTTACTCTCTGGGGGTTTGTCCCCGTCCAAAGAGTTTGGGGTTATTCTGTGGGATGGAAGATGTCCGTTGTTCTGTTGTTGTTGATTGTTTTGTTTTGTTTTTTAACCTCAGGTGTCCCACCAAATAAGGGATTGCAGAGTAGAGTCCTTGGAGGAGGCGACTGGACAACCAGATCTGGTTAAAAATTGGGGCATAGGGACATGTCAAGCCCATTATGACATCTAAAGGTTCAGCCACTGAGAGGACGTACTAGAGGACAGGACTCACGGTGAGGGTCACAATGCTTGTTTATGCCCTCGTCGCACTCAAGAATGGGCGGGGCCTCAGGGTGAATGCTGGTTTCTCCTACACTGAACGTTGGACAACATGCCAACCACAAGGATTCTTAATATGGGTAAGGAAGATTTCTGATTTCTACATCACAGTCACCCGTGGGAAGTGATTGGAGATAAGATCTAGGTTCTGAAGCCTGAAAACTGAGGTAGGGAAGAGATAATGACCTAAGGCCATGGCGGGTCTAATGGGCTCAGTGTGCGGTCAGCTGTCTGGGTGTTGGTCACGAGGTCCGGGCTCATGTTGTCAGACAATGCATTAGTGCCCAGGTTAGACTATATATTTTGGGTGCATTCCAGTGCCGTGTAGGTTCTGATCTGAAGAACTCTTCAGGATATGAAGAATGAGCGAGTCTGAGGCGCGTGCTCAGGCTTTTGTCTCTGGATTTTGTATCAGCGATGGCCGTGGAATGTTGGGGAGGCCACATGGGCCATGGACGACTCTTGCTCTCTGTGGACTTGTCCCGATCCCAATTCTTTTTCGTCAATCTGTGGGATGGGAGGACTCCTTTCAGGTTTGTTTCGTCAGGTGTCCCACCAAAGAGGAATTCCAAAGCAGAGCCCTGTGGAAGACTGAAGGGACAACCCGAACTATCGTTAAAAATTGGGGCCTAGGGGCATGGCAAGCCCAATATGCTGTCTCTCCATCCAGCCACTGAGAGGCCTTACCTGAGGACTGGGCTCAGGATGAGGGTCACAATGTGTGTTTGTGACCAATGGGGCCCACAAGCATGGGCGGGTCCTCATGGGCCACACTGGTTTCAACTACACTGAACGTTGGACAACACCAACCACAAGGTTTCTTGCCATAGGGAAAGAGGTCTGATTTCAAATCCGTGCCTTGATTGGAGATAAGGTCTAGGTTCTGAAGCCTGAAAACCCAGGTTGAGAAGAGATGACGACCTAAGGCCATGACGGGTCTGATGTGCTCAGTGTGCGGCCAGCTGTCTGGGTGGGGCCAGGAGGTCCAGGCTCAGGCTGTGTCAGAAAGGGCATTAGTGCCCAGGTCAGCCTATATATTTGGGGTACAGCCGAATGGCGTGCCCCGTTGATCCTCATTTGGGGTTTCTAGGTAGCCCCAGAGGGCAATGTTTTTCTTCTGGAGGGCAGGCAGAGTGCTGCATTGTAGTTCTGGATTGCCAAACTGGAGGGCTTGTGGGCCAGTAGTGTGAGGACGGAAGTCTGAGAACCCAAGCTATGCCTAGGTTTCTGGGTGAGGATATGGCAGGCACAATCTACAGACCTGAATCGTGATCTCATGCATCTTAAGTCAGGGCTAGGATTAGACGATCGCTCAGGTTGGACATTCTGTCCCTGATGGCCCCTTCTAGAAGGGGGGGGATCACGAGGCCATGGGTGTTTTCCGACGATGGGAGTTGTGAGAAGGTCCCAATTGCAAAGATTCTTCTGCAGGACAATTGAGACCTGTTGGTTGGCTCCAGGACAACGATTCCGAGTAGGGATCTAAGGATGGATGGCTGGGTAGCCTACCTCGCATTCCAATTGTCTCCAAGCAACAAGACAGGTTAGATCTGCTTGATCTGGGGGAGCAACCGAGGAGACTGAGTTGAAATGGACTCTCCCGTGGATGTGTCCACATATGATTTTGTGTCTATGGAGACCTTGGAATGAAGCGGTGGCACTGGGGCCCTGAAGGGTTCTCCTAAAGAGAGGCTTCCACAAAGCACCATCGTGCAAGTTTCCCATGTGTAGATGAGATTTGTTCTGATGGGTGAGTCAAGAACTGCCATATGCTGTTATTGAAATCCAGGCCCTCTGAGGAGAGATGCCTGGAAACAAAAGCAATGGATCCGATAGGTGCCTAGGGGCCTGTTCATTCCTTTTTACCTCAGGGGACATCAGTCTACGGGTCTCAGTGCAGGTAGGTGCTCAGATGGGCCCAGATTGCCCCTGTTTGTTCTGGGAAGCCACAAATATTGGGATGGCCTCAGGGACTTTGGTGGTTTATCCTCTTAGTACGGTTGTGGCCATTGGAATGGGCACTTACAAATCTCTTTGAGAGGGCAAGCACAGTCGTCAGGTTTGGCTCCAGTGGCCTGAGCCTGTAGGGTCTGTATGCCAGGGCTGTTTGGACAGTTGTCTGAAAACACAAACTCGGCTTATGTTTCGGGTCATAGGTATGGCAGGAGTGATCTACAGACCATGAGGAGAACTCTTCGGGATATGAAAAAAGGGCGAGTGTGAGGTTCTTGCTCAAGTTTTTGTCTCCGGATATCGTGTCCCTCATGGTCGTGAAATTTCCTGGTGACTTCATGGGAATTGGACGAATCATACTCTCTGGGGGTTTGGCCCCGTCCAAAGAGTTTGGGGTCATTCTGTGGGATATAAGAAATCACTTGTTCTGTTGTTGATTTGTTTTGTTTTGTTTTTCAACCTCAGGTGTCCCACCAAATTAGGGATTCCAGAATAGAGCTCTGGGGAGGGGCGACTGGACAACCAGAAATCTGGTTAAAAATTGGGGCCTAGGGGCATGACAAGCCCAATATGCTGTCTCTCCATCCAGCCACTGAGAGGCCTTACCTGAGGACTGGGCTCAGGCTGAGGGGTCACAATGTGTGTTTGTAACCAATGTGGCCCGCAAGCATGGGCGGGGCCTCATGGGCCACACTGGTTTCACCTACGCTGAACCTTGGACAACATGCCAACCACAAGGTTTCTTGCCATGGTGAAAGAGTTCTTATTTCTGCATCATTTTCAAACCCGGGCCGTGATTGGAGATAAGGTCTAGGTACTGAAGCCTGAAAACCGAGGTTGAGAAGAGATGACGAGCTAAGGCCATGAGGGGTCCGATGTGCTCAGTGTGCGGCCAGCTGACTGGGTGGGGCCTGGAGGTCCAGGATCAGGCTGTGTCAGAAAGGGCATTTGTGCTCAGGACAGCCTATATATTTGGGGTACAGCCGAATGGCGTGCAGGTTGATCCTCATTTGGGGTTTCTGGGCAGCCCCGGAGGGCAATGTTTTTCTTCTGGAGGGCAGGCAGAGTGCTGCATTGTAGTTCTGGAATCCCAAACTGAGGGCTTGTGGGCTAGTAGTCTCGAACGGAAGTCTGAGACCCGAAGCTAGGCCTAGGATTCTGGGTGAGGATATGGCAGGCACAATCTACAGACCTGAATCGATATCTCGTGCATCTGAAGTTAGGGCGAGGATCAGACGATCGCTCAGGTTGTACATTCTGTCCCTGATGGCCCCATCTTGAAGGGGGTGGGATCACGAGGCCATGGGCGTTTTCCCACGATGGGAGTTGTGAGAAGCTCCCAACTGCAAAGATTCTTCAGCAGGACAATTGAGACCTTTTGGTTGGCTCCAGGACAACGATTCCGAGCAGGGATCTAAGGATGGATGTCTTGGTAGCCCACCTCGCATTCCAATTGTCTCCAAGCAACAAGACAGGTTAGATCTGCTGGATCTGGGGGAGCAACCGAGGAGGCTGAGTTGAAATGGACTCTCCCGTGGATGTGTCCAAATATGATTTTGTGTCTATGGAGACCTTGGAATGAAGCGGTGGCACTGGGGCCCTGAAGGGTTCTCCTAAAGAGAGGCTTTCACATACCTCCATCGTGCAAGTTTCCCATGTGTAGATGAGATTTGTTCTGATGGGTGAGTCAAGAACTGCCATATGCTGTTATTGAAATCCAGGCCTCTGAGGAGAGATGCCTGGAAGCCAAAACAATGGATCCGATAGGAGCATAGGGGCCTGTTCGTTCCTTTTTACATCTGGGGACATCAGTCCACGGGTCTGAGTGCAGGTAGGTGCTCGGAAGGGCCGCGATTGCCCCTGTTTGTCCTTGGAAGCCACAATATTGGGATGGCCTCAGGGACTTTGGAGGTTTATCCTCTTAGTAGGGTTGTGGCCATTGGAATGGGCACATACAATTCCCTTGGAGAGGGCAAGCACAGTCTTCAGGTTTGGCTCCAGGGGCCTGAGCCTGTAGGGTGTGTAGGCCAGGGCTGTTTGGACAGTTGTCTGAAAACACAAACTCGGCTTATGTTTCGGGTCATAGGTATGGCAGGACTGATCTACAGACCATGAGGAGAACTCTTCGGGATATGAAAAAAGGGCGAGTGTGAGGCTCTTGCTCAAGTTTTTGTCTCCGGATATCGTGTCCCTCATGGTCGTGAAATTTTCTGGTGACTTCATGGGAATTGGACGAGTCATACTCTCTGGGGGTTTGGCCCCGTCCAAAGAGTTTGGGGTCATTCTGTGGGATATAAGAAATCACTTGTTCTGTTGTTGTTGATTTGTTTTATTTTGTTTTTCAACCTCAGGTGTCCCACCAAATTAGGGATTCCAGAATAGAGCTCTGGGTAGGGGCGACTGGACAACCAGAAATCTGGTTAAAAATTGGGGCCTAGGAGCATGACAAGCCCAATATGCTGTCTCTCCATCCAGCCACTGAGAGGCCTTACCTGAGGACTGGGATCAGGCTGAGGGGTCACAATGTGTGTTTGTAACCAATGTGGCCCGCAAGCATGGGCGGGGCCTCATGGGCCACACTGGTTTCACCTACACTGAACCTTGGACAACATGCCAACCACAAGGTTTCTTGCCATGGTGAAAGAGTTCTTATTTCTGCATCATTTTCAAACCAGGGCCGTGATTGGAGATAAGGTCTAGGTACTGAAGCCTGAAAACCGAGGTTGAGAAGAGATGACGAGCTAAGGCCATGAGGGGTCCGATGTGCTCAGTGTGCGGCCAGCTGACTGGGTGGGGCCTGGAGGTCCAGGATCAGGCTGTGTCAGAAAGGGCATTTGTGCTCAGGACAGCCTATATATTTGGGGTACAGCCGAATGGCGTGCAGGTTGATCCTCATTTGGGGTTTCTGAGTAGCCCCGGAGGGCAATGTTTTTCTTCTGGAGGGCAGGCAGAGTGCTGCATTGTAGTTCTGGAATCCCAAACCTGAGGGCTTGTGGGCCAGTAGTCTCGAACGGAAGTCTGAGAACCCAAGTTAGGCCTAGGTTCCTTGGTGAGGATATGGCAGGCACAATCTCCAGACCTGAATCGAGATCTCGTGCATCTGAAGTTAGGGCGAGGATCAGACGATCACTCAGGTTGTACATTCTGTCCCTGATGGACCCATCTTGAAGGGGTGTGGATCACGAGGCCATGGGGGTTTTCCCACGATGGGAGTTGGGAGAAGCTCCAACTGCAAAGTTTCTTCAGCAGGTCAATTGAGACCTGTTGGTTGGATCCAGGACAACGATTCCGAGCAGGGATCTAAGGATGGATGGCTGGGTAGCCCACCTCGCATTCCAATTGTCTCCAAGCAACAAGACAGGTTAGATCTGCTGGATCTGGGGGAGCAACCGAGGAGGCTGAATTGAAATGGACTCTCCCATGGATGTGTCCAAATATGATTTTGTGTCTATGGAGACCTTGGAATGAAGCGGTGGCACTGGGGCCCTGAAGGGTTCTCCTAAAGAGAGGCTTTCACACAGCTCCATCGTGCAAGTTTCCCATGTGTAGATGAGATTTGTTCTGATGGGTGAGTCAAGAACTGCCATATTCTCTTATTGAAATCCAGGCCTCTGAGGAGAGATGCCTGGAAGCCAAACCAATGGATCCGATAGGAGCCTAGGGGCCTGTTCGTTCCTTTTTACATCTGGGGACATCAGTCTACGGGTCTGAGTTCAGGTAGGTGCTCGGAAGGGCCCCGATTGCCCCTGTTTGTCCTGGGAAGACACAAATATTGGGATGGCCTCAGGGACTTTGGTGGTTTATCCTCTTAGTAGGGTTGTGGCCATTGGAATGGGCACATACAATTCCCTTGGAGAGGGCAAGCACAGTCTTCAGGTTTGGCTCCAGGGGCCTGAGCCTGTAGGGTGTGTAGGCCAGGGCTGTTTGGACAGTTGTCTGAAAACACAAACCGGGCTTATGTTTCGGGTCATAGGTATGGCAGGACTGATCTACAGACCATGACTAGAACACTTCGGGATATAAAAAAAGGGCGAGTGTGATGCTCTTGCTCAAGTTTTTGTCTCTGGATATCGTGTCACTCATGGTCGTGAAATTTCCGGGTGACTTCATGGGAAATGGACGAGTCTTACTCTCTGGGGGTTTGGCCCCGTCCAAAGAGAGTTGGGGTTATTCTGTGGGATGGAAGTTGTCCGTTGTTCTATTGCTGTTGATTTGTGTTTTGTTTGTTTTTTTTCCTCAGGGGTCCCACCAAATAAGGGATTGCAGAGTAGAGTCCTTGGAGGAGGCGACTGGACAACCAGAAATCTGGTTAAAAATTGGGGCATAGGGACATGTCAAGCCCATTATGACATCTAATGGTTCAGCTACTGAGAAGACGTACTAGAGGACAGGACTCACGCTGAGGGTCACAATGCATGTATATGCCCTCGTCGCACTCAAGAATGGGCGGGGCCTCAGGGTGAATGCTGGTTTCTCCTACACTGAACGTTGGACAACATGCCAACCACAAGGTTTCTAAATATGGGTAAGGAAGATTTCTGATTTCTACATCACAGTCACCCGTGGGAAGTGATTGGAGATAAGATCTAGGTTCTGAAGCCTGAAAACTGAGGTAGGGAAGAGATAATGACCTAGACCATGGCGGGTCTAATGGGCTCAGTGTGCGGTCAGCTGTCTGGGTGTTGGTCACGAGGTCCGGGCTCATGTTGTCAGACAATGCATTAGTGCCCAGGTTAGACTATATATTTTGGGTGCATTCCAGTGCCGTGTAGGTTCTGATCTGAAGAACTCTTCAGGATATGAAGAAATGAGCGAGTCTGAGGGCGCGTGCTTAGGCTTTTGTCTCTGGATTTTGTATCAGCGATGGCCGTGGAATGTTGGGGAGGCCACATGGGCCATGGACGACTCTTGCTCTCTGTGGACTTGTCCCGATCCCAATTGTTTTTCGTCAATCTGTGGGATGGGAGGACTCCTTTCAGGTTTGTTTCGTCAGGTGTCCCACCAAAGAGGAATTCCAAAGCAGAGCCCTGTGGAAGACTGAAGGGACAACCGAACTATCGTTAAAAATTGGGGCCTAGGGGCATGGCAAGCCCAATATGCTGTCTCTCCATCCAGCCACTGAGAGGCCTTACCTGAGGACTGGGCTCAGGCTGAGGGTCACAATGTGTGTTTGTGACCAATGGGGCCCACAAGCATGGGCGGGTCCTCATGGGCCACACTGGTTTCAACTACAGTGAACCTTGGACAACACCAACCACAAGGTTTCTTGCCATAGGGAAAGACGTCTGATTTCAAAACCGTGCCTTGATTGGAGATAAGGTCTTGGTTCTGAAGCCTGAAAACCCAGGTTGAGAAGAGATGACGACCTAAGGCCATGACGGGTCTGATGTGCTCAGTGTGCGGCCAGCTGTCTGGGTGGGGCCAGGAGGTCCAGGCTCAGGCTGTGTCAGAAAGGACATTAGTGCCCAGGTCAGCCTATATATTTGGGGTAAAGCCGAATGGCGTGCCCCGTTGATCCTCATTTGGGGTTTCTAGGTAGCCCCAGAGGGCGATGTTTTTTTCTGGAGGGCAGGCAGAGTGCTGCATTGTAGTTCTGGATTGCCAAACTGGAGGGCTTGTGGGGCCAGTAGTCTGAGGACGGAAGTCTGAGAAGCCAAGCTATGCCTAGGTTTCTGGGTGAGGATATGGCAGGCACAATCTACAGACCTGAATCGTGATCTCGTGCATCTTAAGTCAGGGCGAGGATTAGACGATCGCTCAGGTTGGACATTCTTTCCCTGATGGCCCCTTCTAGAAAGGGGGGATCACGAGGCCATGGGTGTTTTTCCGACGATGGGAGTTGTGAGAAGGTCCCAATTGCAAAGATTCTTCTTCTGCAGGACAATTGAGACCTGTAGGTTGGCTCCAGGACAACGATTCCGAGCAGGGATCTAAGGATGGATGGCTGGGTAGCCCACCTCGCATTCCAATTGTCTCCAAGCAACAAGACAGGTTAGATCTGCTGGATCTGGGGGAGCAACCGAGGAGGCTGAGTTGAAATGGACTCTCCCGTGGATGTGTCCAAATATGATTTTGTGTCTATGGAGACCTTGGATTGAAGCGGTGGCACTGGGGCCCTGAAGGGTTCTCCTAAAGAGAGGCTTCCACAAAGCTCCATCGTGCAAGTGTCCCATGTGTAGATGAGATTTGTTCTGATGGGTGAGTCAAGAACTGCCATATCCTGTTATTGAAATCCAGGCCTGTGAGGAGAGATGCCTGGAAACAAAAAGCAATGGATCCGATAGGTGCCTAGGGGCCTGTTCATTCCTTTTTACCTCAGGGGACATCAGTCTACGGGTCTCAGTGCAGGTAGGTGCTCAGATGGGCCCAGATTGCCCCTGATTATCCTGGGAAGCCACAAATATTGGGATGGCCTCAGGGACTTTGGTGGTTTATCCTCTTAGTAGGGTTGTGGCCATTGGAATGGGCACATACAAATCCCTTTGAGAGGGCAAGCACAGTCGTCAGGTTTGGCTCCAGGGGCCTGAGCCTGTAGGGTGTGTATGCCAGGGCTGTTTGGACAGTTGTCTGAAAACACAAACTCGGCTTATGTTTCGGGTCATAGGTATGGCAGGACTGATCTACAGACCATGAGGTGAACTCTTCGGGATATGAAAAAAGGGCGAGTGTGAGGTTCTTGCTCAAGTTTTTGTCTCCGGATATCGTGTCCCTCATGGTCGTGAAATTTCCTGGTGACTTCATGGGAATTGGACGAGTCATACTATCTGCGGGTTTGGCCCCGTCCAAAGAGTTTGGGGTCATTCTGTGGGATATAAGAAGTCACTTGTTCTGTTGTTGTTGATTTGTTTTATTTTGTTTTTCAACCTCAGGTGTCCCACCAAATTAGGGATTCCAGAATAGAGCTCTGGGGAGGGGCGACTGGACAACCAGAAATCTGGTTAAAAATTGGGGCCTAGGGGCATGACAAGCCCAATATGCTGTCTCTCCATCCAGCCACTGAGAGGCCTTACCTGAGGACTGGGCTCAGGCTGAGGGGTCACAATGTGTGTTTGTAAACAATGTGGCCTGCAAGCATGGGCGGGGCCTCATGGGCCACACTGGTTTAACCTACACTGAACCTTGGACAACATGCCAACCACAAGGTTTCTTGCCATGGTGAAAGAGTTCTTATTTCTGCATCATTTTCAAACCCGGGCCGTGAGTGGAGATAAGGTCTAGGTACTTAAGCCTGAAAACCGAGGTTGAGAAGAGATGACGAGCTAAGGCCATGAGGGGTCCAATGTGCTCAGTGTGCGGCCAGCTGATTGGGTGGGGCCAGGAGGTCCAGGATCAGGCTGTGTCAGAAAGGGCATTTGTGCTCAGGACAGCCTATATATTTCGGGTACAGCCGAATGGCGTGCATGTTGATCCTCATTTGGGGTTTCTGGGTAGCCCCGGAGGGCAATGTTTTTCTTCTGGAGGGCAGGCAGAGTGCTGCATTGTAGTTCTGGAATCCCAAACTGGAGGGCTTGTGGACCAGTAGTCTGAGGACGGAGGTCTGAGGACACAAGCTAGGCTTACGTTTCTGTGTGAGGACATGGCAGGCACAATATACAGACCTGAATCAATATCTCGTGCATCTGAAGTCAGGGTGAGGATCAGACTATTTCTCACGTTGGACCTTATGTCCCTGATGGCCCCTTCATGAAGGGGGGGTATCACGAGGCCATGGGGGTTTCCCACGATGGGAGTTGTGAGAAGCTCCCTACTGCAAAGATTCTTCTGTAGGAAAATTGAGACCTGTTGTTGGCTCCAGGCCAATGATTCTGAGCAGGGTTCTAAGGATGGATGGCAGGGTAGCCCACCTCGCATTCCAATTGTCTCCTAGCAACAAGACAAGTTAGATCTTGTGGAGCAATCGAATATGCTGAGTTGAATTGGACTCTCCCTTGCATGTGTCCTAATATGATTTTGTGTCTATGGAGACCTTGGAATGAAGCTGTGGCACTGGGGCCCTGAAGGGTTCTCCTAAAAAGAAGCTTTGACACACCTCCGATGTGCAAGTTTCCCATGTGTAGATGAGTTTTGTTCTGATGGGTGAGTCAAGAAACAGCCATATGCTGGTACTGAAATCCAGGCCTCTGAGGAAGATGCCTGGAAACCAAAGCAATGGATCCGATTAGGGCCTAGGGGCCTGTTCATTCCTTTTTACCTCTGGGGATATCAGTTTACGAGTCTGAGTGCAGGTAGGTTCTCAGATGGGCTCAGATTGCTCCTGTTTGTCCTGGGAAGCCACCACTATTGGGATGGCCTCAGGGACTTTGGAGGTTTATTCTATTAGTAGGGTTGTGGCCATTGGAATGGGCACACAGAATTCCCTTGGAGAGGGCAAGTACAGTCCTCAGGTTGGCTCCAGGGCCCAGATCCTGTAGTGTGTGTAGGCCTGGGCTGTATGGACAGTTGTCTGAAAACACAAAATCGGATTATGTTTCGAGTCATAGGTATGGCAGGACTGATCTACAGACCATGAGGAGTACTCTTCGGGATATGAAAAAAAGGGCGAGTGTGAGGCTCTTGCTCAAGTTTTTATCTCTGGATATCGTGCCATTCATGGTCATGAAATATCCGGGTGACGTCATGGGAAATGGACGAGTCTTACTCTCTGGGGGTTTGGCCCCGTTCAAAGAGTTTGGGGTCATTCTGTGGGATGGAAGAAGTCAGTTTTTTTTTTTGTTGTTGTTGTTGTTTTGTTTTGTTTTTCAAACTCCACCAAATGAGGGATTCCAGAGTAGAGCCCTGGGGAGGGGCGACTGGACAACCAGAAATCTGGTTTAAATTTGGGGCCTAGGGACATGTCAAGCCATTATGGTATCTAATCGTCTAGCCACTGAGAGGACGTACTAGAGGACAGGACTCACGCTGAGGGTCACAATGCGTGTTCATGCCCTCGTCGCACTCAAGAATGGGTGGGGCCTCTGGGTGAATGCTGGTTTCCCCTACACTGAACGTAGGACAACATTCCAACCATAAGGTTTCTTGCCATGGGTATGGAAGAGTTCTGATTTCTGCATCACAGTCACCCCTGGGCAGTGATTGGAGATAAGAACTAGGTTCTGAAGCCTGAAAACTGAGGTAGGGAAGAGATGATGACCTAAGGCCATGGCAGGTCTTACGGGCTCAGTGTGCGGTCAGCTGTCTGGGTTTTGCTCAGGAGTTCCCGGCTCAGTGTGTGTCAGACAGTGCATTACTGCCCAGGTTTGACTATATAATTTGGGTACATTCGAGTGCCATGTAGGTTTATTCACATTTAATATGCCCGGGCAGCTCATTAGGCAATATTTTGTTTATCGAGGGCAGGCAGAGTGCTGCAATGATGGTTCGGAATTGCCAAACTTGTGGGATTCGGGGCCAGGAGTGTGAGGACGGAAGTCTGAGAACACAAGCTAGACTTGGGATTCAGGGCGAGGGCACGGCATGTATCTCCTGAAGATCTGAAGCAATATGTCATGCATCTGAAGTCAGAGCGAGGATCAGACGTTGGCTCAGCTTGGATATTCTGTTCATGATGGCCCATTCATGAAGGGAGCCGAATCTCGAGGCCGTGGAGGTTTTCCCACGTTTGGAGTGGTGGGATGCCCCCTCCAAGGATTCCTTCTGCGGGACAATTGAGACTTGTTGGAAAGCCCCAGGACATCCCATATGGATGAGTCCAGACCAACGTTCGAGGATGGATGCCTGGGAAGCCCGCCTCTCATTCCAATTGTCTCCTAGCGACAAGGCAGTTTAGATCTGATGGATCTGCGGGAGCAACCGGGGTGGCTGAGTTGAAATGGACTTTCCTGAGGATGGGTCTAATGTGTGTTTGTGTCCATGAGGGCCTTGGAATGGGGCGGTGGCACCGGAACCCTGAAGTATTCTCCTCAGCTTTTGACATAGCTCCCATGCACAAGTTTCCTTGTGGAGACGAGGTTTGTTCTGATGGGTGCCTCAGGAAAACCCCAATGCTGGTATTGGAATCCAGGGTTTTGAGGAGACATGCCTGTAAAACAAAGCAATGGATCCGATTTTGGCCTAGGGTCCTGTCTGGTTCAATCTTCTTCTCTGGGGACATCCATCTAGGGGGTATGAGTGGAGGTAGATGCTCAGCTGGTGACAGACTGAACTTTTTTGTCCCGGGCGACCTATACTATTTGGATGGCCTCAGGGACTTGGAGGGTTCTCCTAATTTGTACGATTTTGGACAATGGAATGGGCAGAATTCCCATGGATTGGGTATACACAGTCCTAATGTGTGGCTCCAGGGTCCCCAGCCTGGATGGTGTGTGGCCCAGGATTTTGAGGACAGAAGTCTGAAAACACAAACTCAGCATATGTTTGGGGGACGTAGGTATGGCAGGCCCGATCTACAAATCATGAGAAGACATCTTCAGGATATGAAGATAGTGTGAGTCTGAGGCGCTTGCTCAGGCTTTTGTCTCTGGATTTTGTTTCAGCAATTGCCGTGGAATGTCGAGGAGGCCTCATGGGCCATGGACGTATCTTGCTCTCTGTGGATTTGGCCCGATCCCAATTGTTTTTCGTCAATCTGCTGGATGGAGTACTCCTTTCAGGGTTGATACCTCAGGTGTCCGACCAAAAGCGGAATTCCAAGGCAGAGCCCTGGGGAAGAGTGAAGGGACAACCCGAATATGGTAAAAATTGGGGCCTATGGGCATCGCAAGCCCAATATGACATCTCTTCATCCAGCCACTGAGAGGCCTTACCTGAGGACTGGGCTAAGGCTGAGGGTCACAATGTGTGTTTGCCACCTATGTGGCCCGCGAGCAATGGTGGGGTCTCATCGGACACACAGGTATCCACTACACTGAACATTATACCACAAGCCTAACACAAGGTTTCTTGCCATCGGGAAGGAGTTCTGATTTCTGCATCATTTTCAAACATGGGCAGTGATTGGAGATATGGTCTAGATTCTAAATCCTGAAAACCGAGGCTGGGAAGAGATAATGACCTAAGGCAATGGCTGGTCCGATGTGCTCAGTGAGCGGCCAGCTGTTTCGATGAGCCTGGAGGTCCAGGCTCAGCCTCTGTCAGAAAGGGCATTATTGCACAGGTCAGCCTATATATTTTGGGTACAACCAAGTGGCGTGCAAGTTGATCTTCATTTGGGGTTTCTGGGTAGCCCCAGAGGGCAATGTTTTTCTTCTGGAGGGCAGGCAGAGTGCTGCATTATAATTCTGGAGGGCTTGTGGGCCATTAGTCTGAGGATGGAAGTCTGAAGACACAAGCTAGGTTTAGGTTTCTGTTGAGGACATCGCAGGCACAATCTACAGACCTGAACCGAGATCTTGTGCATCTGAAGTCAGGGTGAGGATCAGACAATCACTCAGTTTAGACCTTATGTCCCTGAGGGCCCCTTCATGAAGGGGGGGGGATCACGAGGCCATGGGTGTTTTCTCACGATGGGAGTTGTGAGAAGCTCCCAACTGTAAAGATTCTTCTGCAGGACAATTGAGTCCTGTTGGTTGGCTCCAGTCCAACGATTCCGGGCAGGGTTCTAAGGATAGATGGCGGGGTAGGCCACCTCGCATTCCAATTGTCTCCTAGCAACAAGACAAGTTATATCTGCTGGATCTGGCGGAGCAACCGAATACGCTGAGTTGAAATGGACTCTCCTGTGGATGGGTCCTAATGTGTTTTTGTGTCTATGGATACCTTGGAATGACGCGGTGGCACTGGGGCCATGAAGGGTTCTACTAAACAGAGGCTTTGATATCGCTCCCATGTGCAAGTTTCCCATGTGTAGATGAGATTTGTTCTGATGGGTCAGTCAAGAAACAGTCATATGCTGGTACTGAAATCCAGGCCTCTGAGGAGAGATGCCTTGAAACCAAAGCAATGGATCCGATTAGGGCCTAGGGGCCTGTTCGTTCCTTTTTACCACTGGGGATATCCGTCTACAAGTTTGAGTGCAGGTAGGTTCTCAGATGGGCTCAGATTGCTCCTGTTTGTCCTGGGTAGCCACCACTATTGGGATGGCCTCAGGGACTTTGGAGGTTTATCTTATTAGTAGCGTTTTGGCCATTGGAATGGGCACACAGAATTCCCTTGGAGAGGACAAGTACAGTCCTCAGCTTGGCTCCAGGGACCTAAGCCTATAGGCTGTGTAGGCCAGGGCTGTTTGGACACTTGTCTGAAAACACAAACTCGGCTTATGTTTGGGGTCATAGGTATGGCAGGACTGATCTACAGACCATGAGGAGAACCCTTCGGGATATGAAAAAAGGGCGAGTGTGAAGCTCTGCTCAAGGATTTGTCTCTGGATATCGTGTCACTCATGGTCGTGAAATTTCCTGGTGACTTCATGGGAAATGGACGAGTCTTACTCCCTGGGTTGGCCCAGTCCAAAGAGTTTCGGGTCATTCTGTGGGATGGAATAAGTCCGTTTTTTTGTTGTTGTTGTTTTGTTTTGTATTGTTTTTCAAACTCAGGGGTCCCACCAAATGAGGGATTCCAGAGTAGAGCCCTGGGTAGGGGCGAATGGACAACAAGAAATCTGGTTAAAATTGGGGCCTAGGGACAGCTAGACTTGGGTTTCATGGCGAGGGCACGGAATGTACCCCCTGAAGATCTGAAGCAATATCTCATGCATCTGAAGTCAGAGCGAGGATCAGACGTTGGCTCAGCTTGGATTTTCTTTTCATGACGCCCCCTTCATAAAGGGAGCCGAATCTCAAGGCCGTGGAGGTTTTCCCACGTTGGGAGTGGTGGGATGCCCCCTCCTAGGATTCCTTCTGCGGGACAATTGAGACCTGTTGGACAGCTCCAGGACATCCCATATGGATGAGTCCAGACCAACGTTCGAGGATGGATGCCTGGGAAGCCCGCCTAGCATTCCAATTGTCTCCTACCGACAAGACAGTTTAGATCTGATGGCTCTGCGGGAGAAACCGGGGTGGCTGAGTTGAAATGGACTTTCCTGAGGATTGGTCTAAAGGGTGTTTGTGTCCATGAGGGCCTTGGATGGGGTGGTGGCATTGGGACCCTGAAGTATTCTCCTAAGCTTTTGACATAGCTCCCATGCACAAGTTTCCTTGTGGAGACGAAGTTTGTTCTGATGGGTGCATCTGGAAATCCCCAATACTGGTATTGGAACCCAGGGTTTTGAGGAAACATGCCTGTAAACCAAAGCAATGGATCCGATTTTTGGCCTAGGGTCCTGTTTGGTTCAATATTCTTCTCTGGGGACATCCATCGAGGGGTATGAGTGGAGTTAGATGCTCAGCTTGTGTCAGACTGCCCCCTTTTTTGTCCCGGGTGACCTATAATATTGTGATGGCCTCAGGGACTTTGGAGTGTTCTCCTAATTTGTACGATTTTGGACAATGGAATGGGCAGAATTCCCCTGGATTGGGTAGGCACAGTCCTAATGTGTGGCTCCAGGGTCCCCAGCCTGGAGGGTATGTGGCCCAGGACTTTGAGGACAGAAATCTGAAAACACAAACTCAGCTTATGTTTGGGGACGTAGGTATGGCAGGCCCGATCTACAAACCATGAGAAGACATCTTCAGGATATGAAGATAGTGCGAGTCTGAGGCGCTTGCTTAGGCTTTGTCTCTGGATTTTGTATCAGCGATGGCTGTGGAATGTCGAGGAGGCCTCATGGGCCATGGACGAATCTTGCTCTCTGTGGATTTGGCCCGATCCCAATTGTTTTTCGTCAATCTGTTGGATGGAGGACTCCTTTCAGGGTTGTTACATCAGGTGTCCCACCAAAAGAGGAATTCCAAGCAGAGCCCTGGGGAAGAGTGAAGGGACAACACGAACTATGGTTAAAAATTGGGGCCTAGGGGCATGGCAAGCCCAATATGCTGTCTCTTCTTCCAGCCACTGAGAGGCCTTACCTGAGGACTGGGCTAAGGCTGAGGGTCACAATGTGTGTTTGCTACCTATCTGGCCCTCTAGCAATGGCGGGGCCTCAAGGGACACACTGGTTTCCACTACCCTGAACGTTGGACAACAAGCCAACCACAAGTTTTCGTGCCATCGGGAAGGAGTTCTGATTTCTGCATCATTTTCAAACCTGGGCAGTGATTGGAGATAAGGTCTAGGTTCTGAAGCCTGAAAACTGAGGTTGGGAAGGGTTAACGACCTAAGGCCATGGGGGGTCTGATGTTCTCAGTTTGTAGCCAGCTGTCTGGGTGGGCCTAGGCGGTCCAGGCCTAGGCTGTGTCAGAAAGGGCATTATTGCCCAGGTCATCCTGTATATTTTGGGTATAGCCAAGTGTCGTGCAGGTTGATCTTCATTTGTGGTTTCTAGGTAGCCCCAGAGGGCAATGCATTTCTTCTGCAGGGCAGGTAGAGTGCTGCATTGTAGTTCTGGATTGCCAAACTGGAGGGTTGTGAGCCAGTACTCTGTGGACAGAAGCCTGAGGACACAAGCTAGGCTTAGGTTTCTGGGTGAGGACATGGCAGGCACAAACTGCAGACCTGAACCGAGATCTCGTGCATCTGAAGTCAGGGTGAGGATCAGACGATCAGTCAGTTTTGACCTTATGTCCCTGATGGCCCCTTTATGAAGGGGGTGGGGATCACGAGGCCATGGGGGGTTCTCTCACGATGGGAGTTGTTAGAAGCTCCCAACTGCAAAGAATCCTCTGCAGGACAAATGAGACCTGTAGGTTGGCTCCAGGCCAACGATTCTGAGCAAGGTTTTAAGGATGGATGGCTTGGTAGCCCACCTCGCATTCCAATTGTCTCCTAGCAACAAGACAAGTTAGATCTGCTGGATCTCGTAGAGCAACCGAATATGCTCATTCGAAATGGACTCTCCTTTGGATGGGTCCTAATGTGTTTTTGTGTCTATGGAGACCTTGGAATGAAGCGGTGGCACTGGGGCCCTGAAGGGTTCTCCTAAAGAGAGGCTTTCACACAGCTCCCACGTGCAAGTTTGCCATGTGTAGATGAGATTTGTACTGATGTGTGAGTCAAGAAACAGCCATATGCTGGTTTTGAAATCCAGGCCTCTGAGGAGAGATGCCTGGAAACCAAAGCAATGGGTCCGATTAGTGGGTAGGGGCCTGTTCGTTCCTTTTTACCTCTAGGAACATCAGTCTTCGGGTCTTAGTGCAGGTAGGTCCTCGGATGGGCTCAGATTACTCCTGTTTGTCCTGGGAAGCCACCACTATTGGGATGGCCTCAGGGACTTTGTAGATTTATCCTATTATTAGGGTTGTGGCCATTAGAATGGGCACACAGAATTCCCTTGTAGAGGGCAAGTACAGTCCTCAGATTGGCTCCAGGAGCCTGAACCTGTAGGGTGTTTAGGCCAGGGCTGTTTGGACAGTTGTCTGAAAACAGAAACTCGGCTTATGTTTCGGGTCATAGGTATGGCAGGACTGATCTAGAGACCTTGAGGAGAACTCTTCAGGATATGAAAAAAGGGCGAGTGTGAGGCTCTTGCTCAAGTTTTTGTCTCTGGATATCGTGTCACTCATGGTCGTGAAATTTCCGGGAGACTTCATGGGAAATGGATGAGTCTTATTCTCTTGCGTTTGGCCTTGTCCAAAGAGTTTGAGGTCATTCTCTGGGATGGAAGAAGTCCGTTTGTTGTTGTTGTTGTTGTTTTGTTTTGTTTTGTTTTTTAACCTTAGGTGTCCCACCAAATGAGGAATTCCAGAGTAAAGCCCTGGGGAGGGGCGACTGGACAACCAGAAATCTGGTTAAAAATGGGGCCTAGGGACATGTCAAGCCCATTATGACATCTAATGGTCCAGGCACTGAGAGGACTTACTAGAGGACAGAACTCACGCTGAGGGTCACAATGCGTGTTTATGCCCTCGTCGCACTCAAGAATGGGCGGGGCCTCAGGGTGAATGCTGTTTTCTCCTACACTGATCATTGGACAATTTTCCAACCACAAGGCTTCTTGCTTTGGGTAAGGAGAAGTTCTGATTTCTGCATCACATTCAACCCTTTTGTCATGGCTTGGTGTTACTGTCTAAGTTCTGAAGCCTGAAAAGTTAGGTGTGAAGAGATAGCGAACTAAGACCATGGCGGGTGTGATGTTCTCAGTGTGCGGTCAGCTGTCTCGGTTTTGGTCAGGAGGTTCGGGCTCATTCCTATCAGACAGAGTATTAGTGGCCAGGTTAGACTATCTAATTTGGGTACATTCAAGTGCCATGTATGTCTATCCTCATTTGGGTTATGTGAGAAACTCCATAGGTCAAAATTTTTGTTCTGGAAGGCAGGCAGAATGCTTAATTTTGTGTCCCGAATATCCAAATTTGAGGGCTTTGGGGCCAGGAGTGTGAGGACGGAAGTCTGAGAACACAAGCTAGTCATAGGTTTCAGGGCGAGGGCAAGGAAAGCACACTCTGCAGAGTTGCATCGAGATCTCGTGCATCTGAATTCAGGGTGAAGATCAGACGTTGTCTTAGTTTGGAGTTCCTTTCCATGATTTCCCCTTCATAAATGGGGGGGGGGCATCACAAAGCCATCTAGATTTTCCCAGGTTGGGAGTTGTGAGATGCTCCAAAACTCAAGGATTCCTTCTGCTGGACATTTGAGACCTGTTGGATGGCTCCAGGACATCCCATACGGAACGACACCAGAGCAGAGCTCTAAGGATGGATGGTTGGGCAGCCCGCCTCACACTCCAATTGTCTCCTAGTCAAGACAGGTTCAGTCTGCTCGCTCTGGGGGAGCAACCAAGGGAGCTGAGTTGAAATGGAATTTCCTGTGGATGGGTTCTAATGTGGATTTCTGTCCATGGAGACCTTGTAATGGGGCAGTGGCACACAGGCCCTGAAGGATTCTCCTAACTGGAGATTTTGAGACATCTTCAAAGGATAATTTTCCCAAGTGGAGAAGAGATTTGTTCTGATTGCTGCCTCATGAAATCCCCATATGCTAATATTGGAAAGCAGGCCTCTGAGGAGAGATACCTTTAACCGAAAGCAATGAATCTGATTCAGGCCTAGAAGCATGTCTGATTCAATCTTCTTCTCTGGGGACATCCATCTACGATGAGTAGTGGTAGATGCTCAGCTGGTTTCAGATGACCCTTGTTTGTCCTGGGCGGCCTACAATATTGGGATGTACTTGGGGACTCTGGAGGTTTTTCTTAATTTGTACGGATGTGGACAATGGAATGGGCAGAATACCCGTGGTATGGACAGGCACAGTCCTAATGTGTGGCTCCAGGGTCCCCAGCCTGGATGGTGTGTGGCCCAGGACTTTGAGGACAGAAGTCTGAAAACACAAACTCAGCTTATGTTTGCGGACGTAGGTATGGCAGGCCCGATCTACAAACCATGAGAAGACATCTTCAGGATATGAAGATAGTGCGAGTCTGAGGTGCTTTCATAGGCTTTTGTCTCTGGATTTTGTATCAGCGATGGCCGTGGAATGTCGAGGATGCCTCATGGGCCATGGATGAATCTTGCTCTCTGTGGATTTGGCCCGATCCCAATTGTTTTTCGTCAATCTGTTGGATGGAGGACTCCTTTCAGGGTTGTTACATCAGGTGTCCCACCAAAAGAGGAATTCCAAAGCAGAGCCCCTGGGGGAAGAGTGAAGGGACAACACGAACTATGGTTAAAAATTGGGGCCTAGGGGCATGGCAAGCCCAATATGCTGTCTCTTCATCCAGCCACTGAGAGGCCTTACCTGAGGACTGGGCTAAGGCTGAGGGTCACAATGTGTGTTTGCTACCTATCTGGCCCTCTAGCAATGGCGGGGCCTCAAGGGACACACTGGTTTCCACTACCCTGAACGTTGGACAACAAGCCAACCACAAGTTTTCGTGCCATCGGGAAGGAGTTCTGATTTCTGCATCATTTTCAAACCTGGGCAGTGATTGGAGATAAGGTCTAGGTTCTGAAGCCTGAAAACTGAGGTTGGGAAGGGTTAACGACCTAAGGCCATGGGGGGTCTGATGTTCTCAGTTTGTAGCCAGCTGTCTGGGTGGGCCTAGGCGGTCCAGGCCTAGGCTGTGTCAGAAAGGGCATTATTGCCCAGGTCATCCTGTATATTTTGGGTATAGCCAAGTGTCGTGCAGGTTGATCTTCATTTGTGGTTTCTAGGTAGCCCCAGAGGGCAATGCATTTCTTCTGCAGGGCAGGTAGAGTGCTGCATTGTAGTTCTGGATTGCCAAACTGGAGGGTTGTGAGCCAGTACTCTGTGGACAGAAGCCTGAGGACACAAGCTAGGCTTAGGTTTCTGGGTGAGGACATGGCAGGCACAAACTGCAGACCTGAACCGAGATCTCGTGCATCTGAAGTCAGGGTGAGGATCAGACGATCAGTCAGTTTTGACCTTATGTCCCTGATGGCCCCTTTATGAAGGGGGTGGGGATCACGAGGCCATGGGGGTTCTCTCACGATGGGAGTTGTTAGAAGCTCCCAACTGCAAAGAATCCTCTGCAGGACAAATGAGACCTGTAGGTTGGCTCCAGGCCAACGATTCTGAGCAAGGTTTTAAGGATGGATGGCTTGGTAGCCCACCTCGCATTCCAATTGTCTCCTAGCAACAAGACAAGTTAGATCTGCTGGATCTCGTAGAGCAACCGAATATGCTCATTCGAAATGGACTCTCCTTTGGATGGGTCCTAATGTGTTTTTGTGTCTATGGAGACCTTGGAATGAAGCGGTGGCACTGGGGCCCTGAAGGGTTCTCCTAAAGAGAGGCTTTCACACAGCTCCCACGTGCAAGTTTGCCATGTGTAGATGAGATTTGTACTGATGTGTGAGTCAAGAAACAGCCATATGCTGGTTTTGAAATCCAGGCCTCTGAGGAGAGATGCCTGGAAACCAAAGCAATGGGTCCGATTAGTGGGTAGGGGCCTGTTCGTTCCTTTTTACCTCTAGGAACATCAGTCTTCGGGTCTTAGTGCAGGTAGGTCCTCGGATGGGCTCAGATTACTCCTGTTTGTCCTGGGAAGCCACCACTATTGGGATGGCCTCAGGGACTTTGTAGATTTATCCTATTATTAGGGTTGTGGCCATTAGAATGGGCACACAGAATTCCCTTGTAGAGGGCAAGTACAGTCCTCAGATTGGCTCCAGGAGCCTGAACCTGTAGGGTGTTTAGGCCAGGGCTGTTTGGACAGTTGTCTGAAAACAGAAACTCGGCTTATGTTTCGGGTCATAGGTATGGCAGGACTGATCTAGAGACCTTGAGGAGAACTCTTCAGGATATGAAAAAAGGGCGAGTGTGAGGCTCTTGCTCAAGTTTTTTGTCTCTGGATATCGTGTCACTCATGGTCGTGAAATTTCCGGGAGACTTCATGGGAAATGGATGAGTCTTATTCTCTTGCGTTTGGCCTTGTCCAAAGAGTTTGAGGTCATTCTCTGGGATGGAAGAAGTCCGTTTTTGTTGTTGTTGTTGTTGTTTTGTTTTGTTTTGTTTTTTAACCTTAGGTGTCCCACCAAATGAGGAATTCCAGAGTAAAGCCCTGGGGAGGGGCGACTGGACAACCAGAAATCTGGTTAAAAATGGGGCCTAGGGACATGTCAAGCCCATTATGACATCTAATGGTCCAGGCACTGAGAGGACTTACTAGAGGACAGAACTCACGCTGAGGGTCACAATGCGTGTTTATGCCCTCGTCGCACTCAAGAATGGGCGGGGGGCCTCAGGGTGAATGCTGTTTTTCTCCTACACTGATCATTGGACAATTTTCCAACCACAAGGCTTCTTCTTGCTTTGGGTAAGGAGAAGTTCTGATTTCTGCATCACATTCAACCCTTTTGTCATGGCTTGGTGTTACTGTCTAAGTTCTGAAGCCTGAAAAGTTAGGTGTGAAGAGATAGCGAACTAAGACCATGGCGGGTGTGATGTTCTCAGTGTGCGGTCAGCTGTCTCGGTTTTGGTCAGGAGGTTCGGGCTCATTCCTATCAGACAGAGTATTAGTGGCCAGGTTAGACTATCTAATTTGGGTACATTCAAGTGCCATGTATGTCTATCCTCATTTGGGTTATGTGAGAAACTCCATAGGTCAAAATTTTTGTTCTGGAAGGCAGGCAGAATGCTTAATTTTGTGTCCCGAATATCCAAATTTGAGGGCTTTGGGGCCAGGAGTGTGAGGACGGAAGTCTGAGAACACAAGCTAGTCATAGGTTTCAGGGCGAGGGCAAGGAAAGCACACTCTGCAGAGTTGCATCGAGATCTCGTGCATCTGAATTCAGGGTGAAGATCAGACGTTGTCTTAGTTTGGAGTTCCTTTCCATGATTTCCCCTTCATAAATGGGGGGGGGCATCACAAAGCCATCTAGATTTTCCCAGGTTGGGAGTTGTGAGATGCTCCAAAACTCAAGGATTCCTTCTGCTGGACATTTGAGACCTGTTGGATGGCTCCAGGACATCCCATACGGAACGACACCAGAGCAGAGCTCTAAGGATGGATGGTTGGGCAGCCCGCCTCACACTCCAATTGTCTCCTAGTCAAGACAGGTTCAGTCTGCTCGCTCTGGGGGAGCAACCAAGGGAGCTGAGTTGAAATGGAATTTCCTGTGGATGGGTTCTAATGTGGATTTCTGTCCATGGAGACCTTGTAATGGGGCAGTGGCACACAGGCCCTGAAGGATTCTCCTAACTGGAGATTTTGAGACATCTTCAAAGGATAATTTTCCCAAGTGGAGAAGAGATTTGTTCTGATTGCTGCCTCATGAAATCCCCATATGCTAATATTGGAAAGCAGGCCTCTGAGGAGAGATACCTTTAACCGAAAGCAATGAATCTGATTCAGGCCTAGAAGCATGTCTGATTCAATCTTCTTCTCTGGGGACATCCATCTACGATGAGTAGTGGTAGATGCTCAGCTGGTTTCAGATGACCCTTGTTTGTCCTGGGCGGCCTACAATATTGGGATGTACTTGGGGACTCTGGAGGTTTTTCTTAATTTGTACGGATGTGGACAATGGAATGGGCAGAATACCCGTGGTATGGACAGGCACAGTCCTAATGTGTGGCTCCAGGGTCCCCAGCCTGGATGGTGTGTGGCCCAGGACTTTGAGGACAGAAGTCTGAAAACACAAACTCAGCTTATGTTTGCGGACGTAGGTATGGCAGGCCCGATCTACAAACCATGAGAAGACATCTTCAGGATATGAAGATAGTGCGAGTCTGAGGTGCTTTCATAGGCTTTTGTCTCTGGATTTTGTATCAGCGATGGCCGTGGAATGTCGAGGATGCCTCATGGGCCATGGATGAATCTTGCTCTCTGTGGATTTGGCCCGATCCCAATTGTTTTTCGTCAATCTGTTGGATGGAGGACTCCTTTCAGGGTTGTTACATCAGGTGTCCCACCAAAAGAGGAATTCCAAAGCAGAGCCCTGGGGAAGAGTGAAGGGACAACACGAACTATGGTTAAAAATTGGGGCCTAGGGGCATGGCAAGCCCAATATGCTGTCTCTTCATCCAGCCACTGAGAGGCCTTACCTGAGGACTGGGCTAAGGCTGAGGGTCACAATGTGTGTTTGCTACCTATCTGGACCGCGAGCAATGGCGGGGCCTCAAGGGACACACACTGGTTTCCACTACGCTTAACGTTGGACAACAAGCCAACCACAAGTTTTCTTGCCATCGGGAAGGAATTCTGATTTCTGCATCATTTTCAAACCTGGGCAGTGATTGGGGATAAGGTCTAGGTTCTGAAGCCTGAAAACTGAGGTTGGGAAGGGATAACGACCTATGGCCATGGGGGGTCTGAAGTTCTCAGTTTTTAGCCAGCTGTCTGGGTGGGCCTAGGAGGTCCAGGCTCAGGCATGTCAGAAAGGGCATTATTGCCCAGGTCATTCTATATATTTTGCATATAGCCAAGTGTCGTGCAGGTTGATCTTCATTTGTGGTTTCTAGGTAGGCCCAGAGGGCAATGTATTTCTTCTAAGGGAAGGTAGAGTGCTGCATTGTAGTTCTGGATTGCCAAACTGGAGGACTTGTGAGCCAGTAGTCTGTGGACAGAGTCTGAGGACACAAGCTAGGCTTAGGTTTCTGGATGAGGACATGGCAGGCAAAATCTACAGACCTGAACCGAGATCCCGTGCATCTGAAGTCAGGGTGAGGATCAGACGATCGCTCAGGTTGGAAATTCTGTCCCTGATGGCCCCTTTATGAAGGGGGGGGGATCATGTAGCCATGGGGGTTCTCTCTTGATGGGAGTTCTGAGAAGCTCCCAACTGCAAACTTTCTTCTGCAGGACAATTGAGAACTGTTGGTTGGCTCCAGGCCATAGATACCGAGCAGGGTTTTAAGGATGGATGGCGGGGTAGGCCACCTCACATTCCAATTGTCTCCTAGCAACAAGACAAGTTAGATCTGCTGGATCTCTCGGAGCAACCGAATACACTTAGTTGAAATTGACTCTCCTGTGGATGGGTCCTATTGTGTTTCTGTGTCTATGGAGACCTTGTAATGGGGCAGTGGTACACAGGCCTTGAAGGATTCTCCTAACTGGAGGTTTTGAGACATCTTCAAAGGATAATTTTCCCATGTGGAGAAGAAATTTGTTCTGATTGCTGCCTCATGAAATCCCCATATGCTAATATTGGAAACCAGGCCTCTGAGGAGAGATACCTGTAACCGAAAGCAATGAATCTGATTCAGGCCTAGGGGCCTGTATGATTCAATCTTCTTCTCTGGGGACATCCATCTATGCTGAGTAGAGGTAGATGCTCAGCTGGTTTCAGATGAACCTTGTTTGTCCTGGGCGGCCTACATTATTGGGGTGTCCTTGGGGACATTGGAGGTTTTTCCTAATTTGTACGATTGTGGACAATGGAATGGGCAGAATTCCCGTGGTATGGACAGGCACAGTCCTGATGTGTGGCTCCAGGGGCCCCAGCCTGAAGGGTCTGTTGGCCAGGAATGTGGGGACAGAAGTCTGAAAACACAAACTTGGCTTAGGTTTGGGAAGTAGGTATGGCAGGCCCGATCTACAGACCGTGAGGAGAACTCTTCGGGATACGACAAAAGAGCGAGTGTGAGGCGCTTGCTCAGACTTTTGTCTCTGGATTTGTTGTCAACGATGGCTGTGGAATCTCGGGGAGGCCTCATGGGCCTTGGACGAGACTTCCTCTCTGTGAATTTGGTCCAATCCCAATTGTTTGGGGTCAATCTGAAGGATGGGAGGAGTCATTTTAGTTTTGTTACCTCAGGAGTCCCACCAAAAGAGGGATTCCACAGCAGAGCTCTGGGGAGGGATGAATGGACAACCCGAAAAATCCAATTGGGGTGAGTTCGAGAACCGAGCAGGTTGATCCTCATTTGGGGTTCATGGAGATCCCCATAGAGCAACGTTTTTCTTCGGGAGGGCCAGCATAGGGCTGCATTTTGGTTCCAGAATTCCAAGTCTTGAGGACATGTTTGCCAGAAGTGTGAGGAAGGAAGTCTGAAAACACAAGTTAGCATAAGGTCTGGGCCCACTGTGCAGAGGCTGAATCGAGATCTCCTGCATCTGAGGTCAGGGCGAGCATCAGATGTTGCCTCCAGCTGGAGTTTGTGTCCGTGACGGCCCCTTCCTGAAGGGGGTGGGGGCGTCATGAGGCCAGGGAGGTTTCCCTAAGCTGGGAGTTGTGAGCTGCTCCAAACTTCAAAGTTTCCTTCTTCAGGACAGTCGAGTACTATTGGATGGTTCCAGGATGCCCCATACAGAAAGACTCGAGAGCAGGGGCCTAAGCATGGATGCCGAGAAACGTCAACTCACCTTCCCATTGCCTGGTCGAGACAAGGCACGCTCAATCTGCGGGCTCTTGGGTGAGCTACCCAGAAGGCTGAGTTTAAATGGACTTTCCTGAGGATGAGTCATAATGTGGGTTGGTGGCCATGGAGACCTTGGAATGTGGCAGTAGCTAAGGGACTCTGCAGGATTCTCCAACCCGAAGGGTTTGACACAACTCCCACAAGGAAGCTTTCCATGTGGAGATGAGAGGTGTTCTGTCTGGTGCCTCAGGATAGCCCCATATGCTGGTCTTCGAACCCAGTCCTCTGAGGAGTGATACCTGGACACCAAAGCCAGAGTTCATAATAGGGCCTAGGGGCCTGTCTGGTTCAATCTTCTGTCTCTGCGGATATCAGTCTGTGTGTCTGCATGGAGGTAGTAGTTGCTCAGCTGGTGTCATAATGCCCCTGTTTGTCCAGTGCGGCTTGCGTTAGTGGGATGTCCTTGGGGACCTTGAGGTTTCTACTATTTTGTAGAGCTGTGGCCAATGGAACGGGCAGTTTTTCTTAGGAGAGAGCAGGCACAGTTCTCTGGTGTGGCTCCAGAGACCCCAGCCTGGAGGCGGTGTGGGCCACGGCTGTGCAGACAGACATCCAAAAACCCAAACTCAGCTCAGGTTTGGGGCCGAGGTTATGGCAGGCCTGATCTACAGTCCGTGAGGGGAGCTCCTCTGGATATGAAAGAAGGGTGAGAGGGAGGCAGTCGCTCAGTCTTTTGTCTCTGGATATTGTGTCCACAATGGCCGTTTAATGTAGGAGTTGCCTCATGGGTCGTAGAAGTCTCCCTCTCTGGTAGTTTGTCCAGCCCCCAAGAGTTTGGGGTCATTCTGTGGGAAGGGAAGAGTCCTGTTTTCTGCTTCATGTGTCCCCCCAGTAGAGGGATTCTGGAGCATAGCAGTGGGTACTGACAACTGGAATACTCGCTCTCTGGTTAAGCCTGGGGGCCTATGGATATGACAAGCCCCATATGCAGGATCTTGGTCCAGCCACTGAGAGGCGTTACTTTAATACGGGACTCACGATACAGGTCACAATGCATGTCTGTGCCGTAGGCGGCCCTCAAGCACTGGCGTGGCCTTTCCGACAATGCAGGTTTTCCCACATTGAACGTTGGACAACATGCCAACCACAAGGTTTCTGGCCATGGGGAAGGAGGAATTCTAATTTCTGCATCACGTTCATCCCTGGGCAGTGATTGGAGATAAGGTCTAGGTTTTGAAGCCTGAAAACCGAGGTTGGGAAGAGATGACGAACTACAGCCATAGCGGGTCCCTTGTGTCCAGGTTGGAGCCAGCTGTCTAGGTGTCGTTTGGGATGTCTTGTCTCAGGCTGTGCCAGACAGGGCATTCGTATTCAGGTTAGGCTGTATAATTGCTTTACAGTCGAGTGGCATGCATTAGATAATCATTTGGGGTTTCTTATTAGCAGCATAGGGCAAAGTTTTTCTTCTGGAGGGCAGGCAGAGTGCTGCATTGTGGCTTCGGAATTCCCAAACTGGAGGGCTTGTGGGCCAGGAGAGTGAGGACGGAAGTCTGAGAACACAAGCTAGGCTTAGGTTTCGGGGAATGGACATGGCAGGCACACTCTGCAGAGCTGAATTGAGAACTCATGAGTCTGAAGTCAGGTCGAGAATCAGACTTTGGCTCTGGTTGGAGTTTCTGTCCATGTTGGCCCCTTCATGAAGGGGGGGGCATTATGAGGCCATGAGGGTTTTCCCGCTATTAGAGTTGTGAGATGCTCCAAACCGCAAGGATTCCTTCTGTGGGACAATTAAGATTTGTTGGATGGCTCCAGGACGTCTCATAAGGTATTTTTCCCAAACTGGGTTCTAAGTATGGATGCCTGGGCAGACAGCCTCAATTCCAATTGTCTCCTAGCAACAAGAAACGTTTGATCTGCTGGCTTGGGGTAGCATCAGTGGGGGCTGAGTTGGAATGGACTTTCCTGGGGATGGTCTTAAATTAGTTGAAATGGACTTTCCTGAGGATGGTCTTAATGTTGGTGTGAGTCCATTGAGACCTTGGTATGGGGCAGTGGCACCAGGGCCCTGAAGGATTCTCCTAACCAGAGGTTATAACAAAGCTCCAATGAGCAAGTTTTCCATGGGGAGACGAGATTTGTTCTTATTGGTGCCTCAGGAAACCACCATTTGCTGGTATTGGAAATGAGGCCTCTGAGGAGAGATGCCTGGAAACCAAAGCAATGGATCTGATTAGGGCCTAGGGGCCTGTCCGGTTCAATATTCTTCTCTGGGGACCTCTTTTTTCTGAGTGGAGGTAGTTGCTCAGCTGGTTTGAGATCACACCTGTTTGTCCTGGGAGGCCTACACTTATGGGATGGCCTCGGTAACTTTGGAGGTTTTTCCTAATTTGCAAGGTTGTGGCCAATGGAATGGGAAGAATTCTCTTGAAAGGGAAGCACAGTCCTGAGGTGTGGCTCCAGGGACCCAAGTGTGGAGCGTGTGGGGTCCAGGGATATTTGGACAAAAGTCTGAAAACACAAACTCCACTTAGGATTGGGGACATAGGTATGGCACGCCCAATCTACAGACCGTGATAACACTTCGGGATATGAAAAAGGATGAGTTTGAGGTGCTTGCTCAGGTTTTGATTCTGGATTTGTGTCAACAATGTGGGTCGAAAGCTGGCGTGGCCTCATGGGTTGTGGACGGCTTTCCTTCTCTGAGGATTTGACCCAATCCCAAGAGTTTTGGTACATTCTGTGGGATGGGAGGAGTCCTTTCTGTTTTTTATTTTATTTTATGTACCTCATGTGTGTTAATAAAAGAGGGATTCCAGAGCAGAGTCCTTGGGAGGGACAACTGGATAACCCCAGCTCTGTTTAAGTTTGGGGGCCTAGGGGCATGGCAAGTCGAATATGTGGGCTCTTGATTCAGACACTGAGAGGTCTTCCTTGTGGACAGGGCTCATGCTGAGGGTCACAATGCCTATTTGTGCCCAACAAGGCCCTCAAGCATGGGAAGGGCCTCATGGGCCACGCTGGATTCTCCTACACTGAACGTTGGAGAATATGCCAACCACAAGGTTTCCGGTCATGGCGAAGGAAGAGTTGTGATTTCTGCATCACGTTCACCCCTGGACAGTGATTGGAGTTTAGGTCTAGGTTCTGAAACCCGAAAATCGAGGTTGGGAAGAGATGAAGACCTAAGGACCTGATGGGTACAATGAGCTCAGTGTGTGGCTAGCTGTTGAGCGTAGGTCTGGAGGTGTGGGCTCATGCTGTGTCAGACAGGGCATTAGACAGGGTAGACTATGTATTTGGGGTGCAGTCGAGTGGCGTTCAGTTGATCCTCATTCGGGTTTCTAGGTAGCTCCATAAGGCAACGTTTTTCTTCTGGAGGACAGGCAGAGTGCTGCATTGTAGCCCCAGTATTGCCAAACTGTAGGGCTTTTGGGCCAGGGGTGTGAGGGCGGTAGTCTGAGAACACAAGCTTGGCTTAGTTTTTGGGGTGAGGGCACAGAAGGCACACTCTGCAGAGCTGAATCAAGATCTCATGCACCTGAAGCCAGGGCGAATATCAGACGTTTGCTCAGGTTGGAGTTTCTGTCCATGATGGCCCCTTTATAAAGTGGAGTGTCTCAAGAGGCCATGAAGATTTTCCCACAATGGGAGTTGTGAGATGCACCAGACTGCAAAGATTCCTTCTGTGGGACACTTGAGACCTGTTGGATGGCACTAGGATGTCCCATATGGAACGACTCCAGAGTAGGGTTCTAAGGATGGATGCCTGGGCAGCCCGCCTCCCATTCTTGTTGTCTCCTAGCAACAAGGCAGGTTTGATCTGCAGGCCCTGGGGGAGAATCCAAGGGGGATGAGTTGACATGGACTCTACCGAGGATAGATCATAATGTGGGTTTAAGTCCATGGAGATCTTGGAATGGGGTGCTTGATCCGGGACCCTGAAAGATTCTCCTAAACAGAGGTTTTTATAGAGCTCCAAAGACTACATTTCCTATGTGGAGAGGAGATTTTTCTATGAGTGCCTCAGTAATCCCCCATATGCTGGGATTGGTAACCAGGCCTCTGAGGAGAGATGCCTGGAAACAAAAGCAATGGATCTGATTAGGGCCTAAGTGCCTGTCCAGTTCAATCTTATTCTATGGGGATATCTGTCTCTGGGTCTGAGTGGAGGTAGTTTCCTAACTTGTGAAAGATCATCCCTGTTTGTCCTGGGCAGCCAACGCTATTGGGATGGCCTCTGGGAGTTTGGAGGTTTCTCCTAATCTATAGGGTTGTGGCCATGGAAATGGCAGAATTCCCCTGGAGAGGGAAGCCACAGTCCTCAGGTGTGGCTCCAGGGGCCCCAGCTTGGATGGTGTGTGGGCCAGGACTGTGGGGACAGAAGTCTGAAAACACAAACTCAGCTTAGGTTTGGGGATGTATGTATGAAGGCTCGATCTACAGACCGTGAGAATTTTCCGGGCTATGAACAAAGGGCGAGTATGTGGCGTTTGCTCAGGCTTTTGGCTCTGGATTTTGTGCCTACGGTGGCCGTGGAACGTCAGGGTGTCCTCAAGGGCCATGGACAAGTCTTTCTCTGGTGATTTGGCATGATCCCAAGTGGTTGGGATCATTCTGTGGATGGGAAGAGTCCTTTCTGTATTTTTTTTTTTTTACCTCAGGTGTCCCACCAAAGAGGGATTCCAGAGCAGTGCCCTGAGTAGGGGTGACTAGACATCTCTAACTCTGGTTGAGATTGGGGGACTAGGGGCTTGGCAAGCCCCATATGTGGGCTGTTGTTCCAGTCACTAAGAGGCTTTACATGAGGATAGGGCTCACGCTGAGGGTCACAATGTGTGTTTGTGCAAATTGTAGCCCTCAGGGATAGGTGGGGCCTCATAGTCCATGCTGCTTTCTCCTACAATGAAAGTTGGACCACATGCCAACCACAAGGTTTCTTGCCATGGCGAAGGAGAAGTTCTGATTCTTGTATCACGTTCACTCCTGAGCAGTGAGTGGTGATAAGGTCTAGGTTCTGAATGTGAAAACGGAGGTTGGGTAGAGACGATGGCCGCAAGCCATTGTGGGTTTGATATGCTCAGTGTACGGCCAGCTGTCTGGGTGTTGGACTGGAGGTCTGCCTTCAGGCTGTGTCAGACAGGGCTTTAGTGAACAGGCTAGATTGTATAATTGGGGTGTGGTCGAGTGGCATGCAGGTTGTTACTCATTTGGCGTTTCTGGTTAGCCCTATAGGGCAACATTTTTCTTCTGAAGGGCAGGCAGAGTGCTGCATTGTGTCTCCAGAATTGCCAAACTGGAGGGGTGTGGCCAGGATTGTGAAGACGGAAGTCTGAGAACACAAGTTAGGCTTAGGTTTCGGGGCGAGGGCACAGCAGGCACACTCTCAAGTGCTGAATCGAGATCTCGTGTTTCTGAATTCAGGGCGCGGATCAGACTTTGGCTTAGGATGGAGTTTCTGTCCATGATGGCCCATTTATGAAGGTGTGGGGCATCATTAGGAAATGGAGGTTTTCTCACAGTGGGATTGTGTGATGCTTCAAACCGCAAGGATTCATTCTGCGAGACAGTCAAGACAGGTTTGTTGGATTCAAGACGTCCCATAAAGAAATTCTCCAGAGCAGGGTTCTAAGGATGGATGCCTGGGCAGCCCACCTCGCATTCCAACTGTCTCCTAGTGACAAGGCATGTTTGATCTGCTGGCTCTGGGTGAGCAGCCGAGGGGGCTGATTTGAAATGGACCCTCCTGAGGATGGATCATAATGTAAGTTTGTGTCCTTGGAGACCTTGGAATTGGGCCATGGTGCCAGCGCCCTGAAGGATCCTCCTAACCTGAGGTATTGACACAGCTCCAAAGAGCAAGTTTCTCATGTGGAGATGAGATCTGTTCTGATTGTTTCCTTAGGAAACCCCCATATTCTGATAATGGAAACCAGGCCTCTGAGGAGAGATACATAGAAACCAAAGCAATGGGTCAGAATTTGGCTCAGGTTGGAGTTTCTGTCCATGATGGCCCCTTTATAAAGGGGAGCATCTCATGAGGCGATGTAGGTTTTCCCACGATAGGAGTTGTTGTGAGATGCTCCAATCTGCAAGGATTCCTTTTGCAGGACAGTCAAGACCTGTTGGAAGGCTCCCAGGAAATCCCTTATGGAACGGCGCCAGAGCAGGATTCCAACGATGGATGCCTAGAGAGTCTGCTTTGCATTCAAGTTGTCTCCTAGCAACAAGGCAGGTTTGATATTCTGGCTCTGGGGGAGTAATCAACGGGGCTGAGTTGAAATGTACTCTCCTGCCGAATGGTCATAATGCGGGTTTGTGTCCATGGAGACCTTGGAATAGGGCGGTGGCTCCGGTAACCTGAAGGTTTTTTCCTAACTGGAGGTTTTTACAGAGCTCCAAAGGATAAGTTTCCCATGTGGAGACAAGATTTGCTCTGATTGGTATCTCTGGAATCCCCCATATGCTGGTATTGGAAAACAGGCCTCTGAGGAGAGATGCTTAGAAACAAAAGCAATGGAACCAATTACGTTCTAGGGGCCTGTCCAGTTTAATACCTTTCTCTTGGGATATCTGTCTACGGGTGAGTTGAGGTCGTTCCTCAGCTTGTGACAGATCACCCCTCTTTGTACTGGGCGGCCTACACTATTGGAATGGCCTCTGGGACTTTGGAGGTTTCTCCTAATCTGTAGGGTTGTGGCCAATGGAATGGGAAGAATTTCCTTGGAGAGGGCAGGCTCAGTCCTGAGGTGTGGCTCCAGGGGCCTCAGACTGGAGGTTGTGTGGGACAGGGATGTCAGGATAGAAGTCTGAAAACACGGTTTGGGGACGTAGGTATGGCAGGCCCGATCTACAGACTATGAGGAGAATTTTTTGGGCTATGACCTAAGGGTGAGGCTTATTTCTCTGGATTTTGTGTCAATAGTGGCCGTGGAATGTCGGGCTGGCCTCATGGGCCATGGAGGAGTCTTTCTCTCTAGGGATGTCCTGATCCCAAGTGATAGGGGTCATTCTGTGGGTGGGAGGAATCCTTTCTGTGTTTACTTACCTCAAATGTCCCACCAAAAGAGGGATTCCAGAGCAGAGCCCTGAGTAGGGGTGACTTGATGTCTCTACCTCTGGTTAAGATTGGGTGACTTGGGGCATGGCAGGCCCCATATGCGGGCTCATGGTCCAGCCACTGAGAGGCTTTACTTCAGGACAGGGTTTAAACTGAGGGTCCCAATGTGTGTTTGTGCCCACCGCAGCTCTTAAGCATGGGCAGGGCCTCAGGGACCCTACACTACCCTCAGGGGCCCTACTACGACTCCTGTAGGCCCTACAGGGGTCCTACACTGAACTTTGGATAAGATGCCAACCACAAGATTCTGGCGAGAGGGAAGGAGGAGTTATGATTTCTGCATCACGTTCACCCATGGGAAATGAGTAGAGATAAGGTCTAGGTTTCTGTAGCCTGAAAACCAGGTTGGAAAGGGATGGCAACCTAAGGCCATGGCGGTTGAGATGTTCTCAGCGTACGGCAAGCTGTCCGGGTGTCGGTTGGGAATTCAGGCCTCAGGTTGTGTCAGACAGGGCATTAGTGCACAGGCTAGACGATATAATTGGTGTACAGTTGAGTGGCATGCAGGTTTATCCTCATTTGAGGTTTCTGGGTAGACCTATAGGGCAACGTTTTTCTTCTAGAGGGCAGGCAGAGTGCAGCACTGATTCATCAGAAATCCCAAAATGGAGGGCGTGTGGTCCAGGAGAGTGAGGACAGAAGTCTGAGAACACTAGCTATGCTTAGGTTTTGGGGAGAGGGCACAGCAGGTACACTCTGAAGAGCTTAATCAAGATCTCGTGCATCTGAAGTCAAGGCAAATATCAGCCGTTGGGTCAGGTTGGAGTCTCTTTCCATGATGTGCTCAGTGTGAGGCCAGCTGTCTGGGTGGGGCCAGGAGGTCCAGGCTCAGGCTGTGTCAGAAAGGGCATTAGTGCCCAGGTCAGCCTATGTATTTGGGGTACAGCCGAATGGCGTGCAGGTTGATCCTCATTTGGGGTTTCTGGGTAGCCCCAGAGGACAATGTTTTTTTTCTTCTGGAGGGCACGCAGAGTGCTGCATTGTAGTTCTGGATTGCCAAACTGGAGGGCTTGTGGGCCAGTAGTCTGAGGACGGAAGTCTGAGTACCAAAGCTAGGCATAGGTTTCTTGGTGATGATATGGCAGGCACAATCTACAGACCTTAATCGAGATCTCGTGCATCTGAAGCCAGGGCGAGGATCAGACGATCGCTCAGGTTGGCCATTCTGTCCCTGATGGCCCCTTCCTGAAGAGGGGGGTGGATCACGAGGCCATGGGGGTTTTCCCAGGATGGGAGTTCTGAGAAGCTCCCAACTGGAAAATTTCTTCTGAAGGACAATTGAGACCTGTTGTTTGGATCCAGGACAACGATTCCGAGCAGGGTTCTAAGGATGGATGGCTGGGTAGGCCACCTCGCATTACAATTGTCTCCACGCAACAAGACAGGTTAGATCTGCTGGATCTGGCAGAGCAACCGAGGAGGCTGAGTTGAAATGGACTCTCCCGTGGATGTGATCTAATATGATTTTATGTCTATGGAGACCTTGGAATGAAGCGGTGGCACTGGGGCCCTGAAGTGTTCTCCTAAAGAGAGGCATTCACACAGCTCCATCATGCATGTTTCCCATGTGTGGATGAGATTTGTTCTGATGGGTGAGTCAAGAAACAGCCATATGCTGTTATTGAAATCCAGGCCTCTGAGGAGAGATGCCTGGAAACAAAAGCAATGGATCCGATAGGTGCCTAGGGGCCTGATGGTTCCTTTTTACCACTGGGGACATCAGTCTTCGGTTCTAGGTGCAGGTAGGTGCTCAGATGGGCCCAGATTGCCCCTGTTTGTCCTGGGATGCCACAAATATTTGGATGGCCTCAGGGACTTTGGAGGTTTATCCTATTAGTAGGGTTTTGGCCTTTGGAATGGGCACATAAAATTCCCTTGGGTAGGGCAAGAACAGTCGTCAGGTTTGGCTCTAGGGGCTTTGCCTGTAGGGTGTGTAGGCCAGGGCTGTTTGGACAGTTGTTTGTAAACACAAACTCGGTTTATGTTTCGGGTCATAGGTATGGCAGGACTGACTCATCTACAGACCATGAGGAGAACTCTTCAGGATATGAAAAAAGGGCTACTGTGAGGCTCTTGCTCAAGTTTTTGTCTCTGGATATCGTAACACTCATGGTCGTGAAATTTCCGGGTGACTTCATGGGAAATGGACGAGTCTTACTCTCTGGGGGTTTGGCCCCGTCCAAAGAGTTTGTGGTCATTCTGTGGGATGGAAGAAGTCCGTTGTTCTGTTGTTGTTGATTTGTTTTGTTTTGTTTTTCAACCTCAGGTGTCCCACCAAATGAGGGATTCCAGAGTAGAGCCCTGGGGACGGGCGACTGGACAACCAGAAATCTGTTTAAAAATTCTGGTCTAGGGACATGTCAAGCCCATTATGACATCTAATGGTCCAGCCACTGAGAGGAAGTACTACTGGACAGGACTCACGCTGAGAGTCACAATGCGTGTTTATGCCCTCGTCGCAATCAAGAATGGGCGGGGCCTCATTGTGAATGCTTGTTTCTCCTACACTGAACGTTGGCCAACATGCCAACCACAAGGTTTCTTGCCATGGGTAAGGAAGAGTTCTGATTTCTGCATCACAGTCACCACTGGGCCGTGATTGGACATAAGGTCTAGGTTCTGAAGCCTGAAAACTGAGGTAGGGAAGAGATTATGACCTAAGGCCATGTCGGGCCTGATGAGCTCAGTGTGCGGTCAGCTGTCTGGGTGTTGGACACGAAGTCCGGGCTCAGGTTGTCAGAGAGTGCATTAGTGCCCAGGTTAGACTATATTTTTGGGGTGCATTCGAGTGCCGTGTCGGTTCTTATCTGAAGAACTCTTCAGGAAATGAAGAATGAGCGAGTCTGAGGCACATGCTCAGGCTTTTGTCTCCGGATTTTGTATCAGCGATGGCCATGGAATGTTGGGGAGGCCTCATGGGCCATGGACGAATCATGCTCTCTGTGGATATGGCCCAATCCCAATTGCTTTTCTTCAATCTGTGGGATGGGAGGACTTCTTTCAGGTTTGTTACCTCAGGAGTCCCACCAAAAGAGGAATTCCAAAGCAGAGCCCAGGGGAAGAGTGAAGGGTCAACCCGAACAATGGTTAAAAATTGGGGCCTAGGGGCATGGCAAGCCCAATATGCTGTTTCTCCATCCAGGCACTGAGAGGCCTTACCTGAGGACTGGGCTCAGGCTGAAGGTCACAATGTGTGTTTGTGACCAATGTGACCCACAAGCATGGGGGGGCCTCATGGGCCGCACTGGTTTCAACTACACTGAAACTTGGACAACATGCCAACCACAAGGTTTCTTGCCATGGGGAAAGAGTTCTGATTTCTGCACCTTTTCAAACCCGGGCCGTGATTGGAGATAAGGTCTAGGTTCCGAAGCCTGAAAACCGAGGTTGAGAAGAGATGACGACCTAAGGCCACGACGGGTCCGATATGCTCAGTGTGCGGCCAGCTGTCTGGGTGGGGCCAGGAGGTCCAGGCTCAGGCTGTGTCAGAAAGGGCATTAGTGCCCAGGTCAGCGTATATATTAGGGTACAGCCGAATGGCGTTCAGGTTGATCCTCATTTGGGGTTTCTTGGTAGCCCGAGAGGGCAATGTTTTTCTTCTGGAGGGCAGGCAGAGTGCTACATTGCAGTTCTGGATTGCCAAACTGGAGGGCTTGTGGGCCAGTAGTCTGAGAACGGAAGTCTGAGAACCCAAGTTAGGCCTAGGTTTCTGGGTGAGGATATGGCAGGCATAATCTACAGACCTGAATCGAGATCTCGTGCTTCTGAAGTCAGGGCGAGAATCAGATGATCGCTCAGGTTGGACATTCTGTCCCTGATGTACCCTTCTTGAAGGGGGGGGTGGATCGCGTGGCCATGGGGATTTTCCCATGATGGGAGTTGGGAGAAGCTCCGAACTGCAAAGATTCTTCTGCAGGACAATTGAGACCTGTTGGATGGCTCCAGGACAACGATTCCGAGCAGGGTTCTAAGGATGGATGGCTGGGTAGCCTACCTCGCATTCCAATTGCCTCCAAGCATCATGACAGGTCAGATCTGCTGGATCTGGGGGAGCAACCTAAGAAGCTGAGTTGAAATGGACTCTCCCGTGGATGTGTCCTAATATGATTATGTGTCTATGGAGACCTTGGAATGAAGCAGTGGCACTGGGGCCCTGAAGGGTTCTCCTAAAGAGAGGCTTTCACACTGCTCCATCATGCATGTTTCCCATGTGTAGATGAGATTTGTTCTGATGGTGAGTCAAGAAACAGCCATATGCTGTTATTGAAATGCAGGCCTCTGAGGAGAGATACCTCGAAACCAAAGCAATGGATCCGATAGGTGCCTAGGGCCTGTTTGTTCCTTATTACCTCTGGGGTTATCAGTCTACGGGTCTGAGTGCAGGTAGGTGCTCAGATGGGCTCAGATTGCCCCTGTTTGCTTTGGAATTCCTCTTTTGGTGGGACACCTGATGTAACAACGCTGAAAGGAGTCTTCCATCCAACAGATTGACGAAAAACAGTTGGGATCGGGCCAAATCCACAGAGAGCAAGATTCGTCCATGGCCCATGGGGCCTCCTCGACATTCCACGGCCATCGCTGAAACAAAATCCAGAGACAAAAGTTTGAACAAGCGCCTCAGACTCGCACTTTCTTCATATCCTGAAGATGTCTTCTCATGGTTTGTAGATCGGGCCTGCCATACCTACGTCCCCAAACATAAGCTGAGTTTGTGTTTTCAGACTTCTGTCCTCAAAGTCCTGGGCCACACACCCTCCAGGCTGGGGACCCTGGAGCCACACATTAGGACTGTGCCTATCCAATCCATGGGAATTCTGCCCATTCCATTGTCCAAAATCGTACAAATTAGGAGAACCCTCCAAAGTCCCTGAGGCCATCCCAATAGTATAGGTCGCCCGGGACAAAAAAGGTCAGTCTGACACCAGCTGAGCATCTACCTCCACTCATACCCTAGAAGGATGTCCCCAGAGACGAAGATTGATCCAGACAGGACCGAAGGCCAAAATCGGATCCATTGCTTTGGTTTACAGGCATGTCTCCTCAAAACCCTGGTTTCCAATACCAGCATTGGGGTTTTCCTGAGGCACCTATCAGAACCAAATTCGTCTCCACAAGGAAACTTGTGCATGGGAGCTATGTCAAAAGCTGAGGAGAATACATCATGGTCCCGGTGCCACTGCCCCATTTAAAGGCCCTCATGGACAGAAACACACATTAGACCCATCCTCAGGAAAGTCCATTTCAACTCAGCCACCCTGGTTGCTCCCGCAGAGCCATCAGATCTAAACTGTCTTGTCGCTAGGAGACAATTGGAATGCGAGGCGGGCTTCCCAGGCATCCATCCCCGAACGTTGGTCTGGACTCATCCATATGTGATGTCCTGGAGCTGTCCAACAGGTCTCAATTGTCCCGCAGAAGGAATCCTTGGAGGGGTATCCCACCACTCCCAACGTGGGAAAAATTCCACGCTCTCGAGAATCCTCTCCCTTCATGAAGGGGCCGTCATGAACAGAAAATCGAGGCTGAGCCAACGTCTGATCCTCGCTCTGACTTCAGAAGCATGAGATATTGCTTCAGATCTTCAGGGGGTACCTGCCGTGCCCTCGCCCTGAAACCCAAGTCTATCTTGTGTTCTCAGACTTCCATCCTCACACTCCTGGCACCGAAGCCTACAAGTTTGTCAATTCCCGACCATCATTGCAGCACTCTGCCTGCCCTCTAGAAAAAATATATTACCTAATGAGCTGCCCGGGCACATTAAATGAGAATAACCTACACGGCACTCGAATGTACCGAAATTATATAGTCTATCCTGGGCAGTGGTGCACTGTGTGACACAACCTGAGCCGGGACCTCCTGAGCAACACCCAGACAGCTGACCGCACACTGAGCACATCAGAACCGCCATGGCCTTATGTCATCATCTCTGCCCTACCTCAATTTTCAGGCTTCAGAACCTAGACCTTATCTCCAATCTCTGCCCAGGGATGACTGTGATGCAGAAATCAGAACTCCTGCTTACCCAAGGCAAGAAACCTTGTGGTTGCCATGTTGTCCTACACTCAGTGTAGGATAAACCAGCATTCACCCTGAGGTCACGCCAATTCTTGAGTGCGACGAGGGCATAAACTCGCATTGTGACCCTCAGCGTGATTCCTGACCTCTAGTAAATCCTCTCATTGGCTAGACCATTAGATGTTATAATTGGCTTGACATGTCCCTAGGCCCCAATTTTTAACCAGATGTCTGGTTGTCCAGTCACAACTCCCCAGGGCTCTACTCTGGAATCCCTCATTTGGTGGGACACCTGAGGTTGAAAAAACAAAACAAAAGAAATCAACAACAACAAAAAAAAAAACCGACTTCTTCCATCCCACAGAGTGACCCCAAACTCCTTGGAGGGGGCCAAACCCCCAGAGAGTAAGACTCGTCCATTTCCCATGAAGTCACCTGGAAATTTCACGACCATGAGTGACACAATATCTAGAGACAAAAACGTGAGCAAGAGCCTCACACTCGCCCTTTTTTTTTCATATCCCAAAGTGTTCTCCTCATGGTCTGTAGATCAGTCCTGCCTTACCTATGACCTGAAACATAAGCCGAGTTTGTGTTTTCAGACAACTGTCCCAACAACTCTGGCCTACACACCCTACAGGCTCAGGACCCTGAGGCCAAACCTGAAGACTGTGCTTGCCGTTTCCAAGGATATTGTATGTGCCCATTCCAATGGCCACAACCCTACTAAGAGGATAAACCTCCAAAATTCCTGAGCCCATCCCAATAGTTGTGGCTTCCCAGGACAAACAGGGGCAATCTGAGCCCATCTGAGCACCAACCTGCACTCAGACCCGTAGACTGATGTAACCAGAGGTAATAAGGTACGAACTGGCCCCTAGGCATCTATCGGATCCATTGGTTTGGCTTCCAGGCATCCCTCCTCAGAGGCCTGGATTTCAATAACAGCATATGGCTGTTTCTTGACTCACCCATGAGAACAAATCTCATTTACACATGGGAAACTTGCACGATGGAGCTGTGTGAAAGCCTCTCTTTAGGAGAACCCTTCAGGGCCCCAGTCCCACCGCTTCATTCCAAGGTCCCCATAGACACAAAATCATATTAGGACACATCCACGGGAGAGTCCATTTCAACTCAGCCTCCTCGGTTGCTCCCCCAGATCCAGCAGATCTAACCTCTCTTGTTGCTTGGGGACAATTGGAATGCGTGGTGGGCTACCCAGCCATCCATCCTTAGAACCCTGCTCGGAATCGTGGTCCTGGAGCCAACCACCAGGTCTCAATTGTCCTGCAGAAGAATCTTTGCAGTTGGGAGCTTCTCACAACTCCCATCGTGGGAAAAAAACCCCATGGCCCCCGTGATCCACCCCCCTTTCAAGAATTGGCCACCAGAGACAGAATGTCCAACCTGAGCTATCGCCTGATCCTCGCCCTGTCTTCAGATGCACGAGATCTCGATTCAGGTCTATAGATTGTGCCTGCCATATCCTCACCCAGAAACCTAGGCCTAGCTAGCTTGGGTTCTCAGACTTCCATCCTCAGAGTAGTGGCCCACAAGCCCTACATTTTGGAAACCAGAACTACAATGCAACACTCTGTCTGCCCTCCAGAAGATAAACATTGCCATCTGGGGCTACCCAGAAACCCCAAATGAGGATCAACCTGAACGCCATTCGGCTGTACCCCAAATATATAGGCTGACCTGGGCACTAATGCCCTTTCTGACACAGACTGAGCCTGGACTTCCTGGCCCCACCTACACAGCTGGCCGCATACTGAGCACATGGACCCGCCATGGCTTTAGGTCCTAATCTCTTCTCAACCTCGATTTTCAGGCTTCAGAACATGGACCTCATCTCCAATCACGGCCCGGGTTTGAAAACGATGCAGAAATCAGAACTCTTTCCCCATGGCAAGAAACCTTGTGGTTGGCATGTTGTCCAAGTTTCAGTGTAGTTGAAACCAGTGTGGCCCATTGGCCCTGCCCATGCTTGCAGGCCACATTGGTCAAAAACACACATTGTGACCCTCAGGCTGAGCCCAGTCCTCAGGTAAGGCCTCTCAAGGGCTGGATGGAGAGACAGCATATTGGGCTTGCCATGGCCCTAGGCCTCAAGTTTAAAACATAATTCGAGTTGTCCCTTCACTCTTCCCCAGGGCTCTGCTTTGGAATTCCACTTTTGGTGGGACACCTGAGGTAAAAAACCTGAAAGGAGTCCTCCCATCCCACAGATTGACGAAAAACAATTGGGATCGGGCCAAATTCACAGAGAGTAGGATTCGTCCATGGCCCATGAGGCCTCCCCAACATTACACGGCCAACGCTGGTACAAAATCCAGAGACAAAAGCCTGAGCACGCGCCTCAGACTCGCTCATTCTTCTTATCCTGAAGAGTTCTTTAGATAAGAACCTACACGGCACTCGAAGGCACCCAAAATATATAGTCTAACATGGGCACTAATGCACTGTCTGACAACCTGAGCCAGGACCTCGAGACCAACGCCCAGGCAGCTGACCGCACACTGAGCTCATCACACCAGCCATCGCCTTAGATGATCATCTCTTCCCTACCTCAGTTTTCAGGCTTGAGAACCTAGACCATATTTCCAGTCACTGCTCAGGGGTGACTGTGATGCAGAAATCAGAACTCTTCCTTACCCATGGCAAGAAACCTTGTGGTTGGCATGTTGTCCAACGTTCAGTGTAGGAGAAACCAGCATTCACCCTGAGGCCCCGCCCATTCTTGAGTGCGACGAGGGCATAAACACGCATTGTGACCCTCAGCGTGAGTCCTGTCCTCTAGTTCTCTCTCTCCGTAGCTGGATCATTAGATGTCATAATGGGCTTGACATGACCCTAGGCCCCAATTTTTAACCAGATTTCTGGTTGTCCAGTCGCCCCTCCCCAGGGCTCTACTCTGGAATACCTCATTTGGTGGGACACCTGAGGTTGAAAAACATCAAAAAACAAATCAACAGCAACAGAACAACGGACTTCTTCCATCCCACAGAATGAACCCAAACTCTTTGGACGGGGCCAAACCCCCAGAGAGTAAGACTCGTCTATTTCCCATGAAGTCACCCGGAAATTTCATGACCATGAGTGACACGATATCCAGAGACAAAAACTTGAGCAAGAGCCTCACACTCGCCCTTTTTTCATATCCCGAAGGGTTCTCCTCATGGTCTGTAGATCAGTCCTGCCATACCTATGACCCGAAACATAAGCCGAGCTTGTGTTTTCAGACAACTGTCCAAACAGCCCTGTCCTACACACCCTACAGGCTCAGGCCCCTGGAGCCAAAGCTGACGACTCTGCTTGTCCTCTCCAAAGGAATTGTATGTGCCCATTCCAATGGCCTCATCCCTTCTAATAGGATAAACCTCCAAAGTCCCTGAGGCCATCCCAATATTTGGGGCTTCCCAGGACAAACAGGGGCAATCTGGGCCCATCTGAGCACCTACCGGCACTCAGACCCGTAGACTGATGTCCCCAGAGTTAAAAAGAACAAACAGGCCCCTAGGCACCTATCGGATCCATTGATTTGGTTTCCAGGCATCTCTCCTCAAAACCTGGATTTCAATAACAGCATATAGCTGTTTCTTGACTCACCCATCAGAACAAATCTCATCTACACATGGGAAACTTGCACGATGGAGCTGTGTGAAAGCCTCCCTTTAGGAGAACGCTTCAGGGCATCAGAGCCACCGCTTCATTCCAAGGTCTCCATAGACACAAAATCATATTAGGACTAATCCACGGGAGAGTCCATTTCAACTCAGCCTCCTCGGTTGCTTCCCCAGATCCAGCAGATCTAACCTGTATTGTTGCTTGGAGACAATTGGAATGCGAGGAGTGCTACCCAGACATCCATCCTTAGAACCCTGCTCGGAATCGTTGTCCTGGAGCCAACGAACAGGTCTCAAATATCCTGCAAAAGAATCTTTGCAGTTTGTAGCTTCTCAGAACTCCCATAGTGGGAAAACTCCCATGGCCTCGTGTTCAACCCCCCATTCAAGAAGGGGCCATCAGGGACAGAATGTCCAACCTGAGCGATCTTCTGATCCTCGCCCTGACTTCAGATGCACGAGATCTCGATTCAGGTCTGTAGATTGTGCCTGCCATATCGTCACCCAGAAACCTAGGCCTAGCTTGGGTTCTCAGACTGCCGACCTCAGTCTACTGGCCCACAAGCCCTCCAGTTTGGCAATCCAGAATTACAATGCAGCACTCTGCCTGCCCTACAGACAAAAAACATTGCCCTCTGGGGCTACCCAGAAACCCCAAATAGGATCAACCTGCACACCATTCGGCTGTACCCCAAATATATAGGCTGACCTGGGCACTAATGCCCTTTCTGACACAGCCTGAGCCTGGACCTCCTGGCCCCACCCAGACAGCTGGCCGCAAACTGAGCACATCGGACCCGCCATGGCCTTAGGTCGTCATCTCTTCTCAACCTCGGTTTTCAGGCTTCAGAACCTAGACCTTGTCTCCAATCAAGGTAGGGGTTTGAAAACAATGCAGAAATCAGAACTCTGTCCCCATGGCAAGAAACCTTGTGGTTGGCATGTTGTCCCAGGTTCAGTGTAGTTGAAACCAGTGTGGCCCATGAGGCCCCGCCCATGCTTGCGGCCACATTGGTCACTAACACACATTGACCCTCAGCCTGAGCCCAGGCCTCAGGTAAGGCCTCTCAGTGGCTGGATGGAGAGACAGCATATTGGGCTTGCCATGCCCCTATGCCGCAAGTTTTAAAAAGAGTTCGGGCTGTCCCTTCACTCTTCTCCAGGGCTCTGCTTTGGAATTCCTCTTTTGGTGGGACACCTGAGGTAACAAACCTGAAAGGAGAACTCCCATCCCACAGATTGACGAAAAACAATTGGGATCGGGCCAAATCCACAGAGAGCAAGATTCGTCCATGGCCCATGAGGCCTCCCCAACATTCCACGGCCATCGCTGATACAAAATCCAGAGACAATAGCCTGACCACGCGCCTCAGACTCGGTCATTCTTTATATCCTGAAGAGTTCCTCAGATCAGAACATACACGGCACTCCAAGGCACCCAAAATATATAGTCTAACCTGGGCACTAATGCACTGTCTGACAACCTGAGCCCGGACCTCCTGACCAACAAACACCCAGAGAGTTTACCGCACACTGAGCACATCAGACCCGCCATGGCCTTAGGTTATCATCTCTTCCCTACCTCAGTTTTCAGGCTTCAGAACCTAGACCTTATCTCCAATCACTGCCCAGGGGTGACTGTGATGCAGAAATCAGAACTCTTCCTTACCTATGGCAAGAAATCTTGTGGTTGGCATGTTGTCCAACGTTCAGTGTAGGAGAAACCAGCATTCAGCCTGAGGCCCCGCCAATTCTTGAGTGCGACGAGGGCCTAAACACGCATTGTGACCCTCAGCGTGAGTCCTGTCCTCTAGTACTGACTCTCAGTTGCTGGACCATTAGATGTCATAATGGACTTGACATGTCCCTAGGCCCCAATTTTTAACCAGATTTCTGGTTGTCCAGTCGCCCCTCCCCAGGGCTCTACTCTGGAATCCCCCATTTGGTGGGACACCTGAGGTCGAAAAACAAAAAAAACAAATCAACAACAACAGAACAACGGACTTCTTCCATCCCACAGAATGACCCCAAACTCTTTGGACGGGGCCAAAACCCAGAGAGTAAGACTCGTCCATTTCCCATGAAGTCACCCGGAAATTTCACGACCATGAGTGACACGACATCCAGAGACAAAAACTTGAGCAAGAGCCTCACACTCGCCCTTTTTTCATATCCAGAAGAGGTCTCCTCGTGGTCTGTAGATCAGTCCTGCCATACCTATGACCGGAAACATAAGCCGAGCTTGTGTTTTCAGACAACTGTCCAAACAGCCCTGGCCTACACACCCTACAGGCTCAGGCCCCTGGAGCCAAACCTGTCGACTCTGCTTGCCCTCATAAAGGGAATTGTATGTGCCCATTCCAATGGCCACAACCCTTCTAATAGTATAAACCTCCAAAGTCCCTGAGGCCATCTCAATATTTGGGGCTTCCCAGGACAAACAGGGGCAATCTGGGCCCATCTGAGCACCTACCGGCACTCAGACCCGTAGACTGATGTCCCCAGAGGTAAAAAGGAATGAACAGGCCCCTAGGCACCTATCGGATCCATTGGTTTGGTTTCCAGGCATCTCTCCTCAGAGGCCTGGAATTCAATAACAGCATATGGCTGTTTCCTGACTCACCCATCAGAACAAATCTCATCTACACATGGGAAACTTGTACGATGGAGCTGTGTGAAAGCCTCTCTTTTGGAGAACCCTTCAGGGCACCAGAGCCACCGCTTCATTCCAAGGTTTCCATAGACACAAAATCACATTAGGACACACCCATGGGAGTGTGTCCATTTCAACTCATCCTCCTCGGTTGCTTCCCCAGATCCAGCAGATCTAACCTGTATTGTTGCTTGGAGACAATTGGAATGCGAGGTGGGCTACCCAGCCATCCATCCTTAGAACCCTGCTCGGATCATTGTCCTGGAGCCAACCAACAGGTTTCAATTGTCCTGCAGAGGAATCTTTGCAGTTGGGGCTTCTCAAACTCCCATCGTGGGAAAACCCCAATGGCCTCGTGATCCACCCCCACTTCAAGAAGGCCATCAGGGACAGAATGTCCAACCTGAGCGATCGTCTGATCCTCGCCCTGACTTCAGATGCACGAGATCTCGATTCAGGTCTGTAGATTGTGCCTGCCATATCCTCACCCAGAAACCTAGGCCTAGCTTCGGTTCTCAGACTTCCGTCCTCAGTCTACTGGCCCACAAGTCCTCCAGTTTGGCAATCCAGAACTACAATGCAGCACTCTGCCTGCCCTCCAGAAGAAAAACATTGCCCTCTGGGTCTACCCAGAAACCTCAAATGAGGATCAACCTGCACACCATTTGGCTGTGTACAAAATATATAGGCTGACCTGGGCACTAATGCCCTTTCTGACACAGCCTGAGCCTGGATCTCCTGGCCCCACCCAGACAGCTGGCCGCAAACTGAGCCCATCGGACTCACCATGTCCTTAGGTCGTCATCTCTTCTCAACCTCGGTTTTCAGGCTTCAGAACCCAGACCTTAACTCCAAACACGGCAGGGGTTTGAAAACAATGCAGAAATTAGAACTCTTTCCCCATGGCAAGAAACCTTGTGGTTGGCATGTTGTCCAAGGTTCAGTGTAGTTGAAACCAGTGTGGCCCAAGAGGCCCCGCCCATGCTTGCGAGCCACATTGGTCACAAACACTCATTGTGACACTCAGCATGAGCCCAGTCCTAGGTAAGGCCTCTCAGTGGCTGGATGGAGAGACAGCATATTGGGCTTGCCATGCCCATAGGCCCCAATTTTTAACCGTTGTTCGGGTTGTGTCTTCACTCTTCCCCAGGGCTCTGCTTTGGAATTATTCTTTTGGTCGGATACCTGAGGTAACAAACCTGAAAGGAGTCCTCCCATCCCACAGATTGACGAAAAAAACAATTGGGATCTGGCCAAATCCACAGAGAGCAAGATTCGTCCATGGCCCATGAGGCCTCCCCAACATTCCACGGCCATCACTGATACAGAATCCAGAGATAGTAGCCTGACCACGCACCTCAGACTCGGTCATTCTTTATATCCTGAAGAGTTCCTCAGATCAGAACTTACACGGCACTCGAAGGCAACCAAAATATATAATCTATCCTTGGCATTAATGCACTGTCTGACAACCTGAGCCCGGACCTCGTGACCAACAAACACCCAGACTGCTGACCGCACACTGAGCACATCAGACCGCCATGGCCTTAGGTCATCATCTCTTCCCTACCTAAGTTTTCAGGCTTCAGAACCTAGACCTTATCTCCAATCACTGCCCAGGGGTGACTGTGATGCAGAAATCAGAACTCTTCCTTACCCATTTCAAGAAACCTTGTGGTTGGCATGTTGTCCAACTTTCAGTGTAGGAGAAACCAGCATTCACCCTGAGGCCCTGCCCATTCTTGAGCGCGACGAGGGCATAAACACGCATTGTGACCCTCAAGGTGAGTCTTGTCTTCTAGTACGTCCTCTCAGTGGCTGGACCATTAGATGTCATAATGGGCTTGACATGTCCCTAGGCCCCAATTTTTAACCAGATTTCTGGTTGTCCAGTCGCCCCTCCCTAGTGATCTACTCTGGAATCCCTCATTTGGTGGGACACCTGAGGTTGAAAAATAAAACAAAAGAAATCAAAAACATCAGAAGAACGGACTTCTTCCATCGGAATTCTTCCATCCCACAGAATGAGCACAAAACTCTTTGGACGGGGCCAAGCCCCCACAGAGTAAGACTCGTCCATTTCCCATGATGTCACCTGGAAATTTCACGACCATGAGTGACACGATATCCAGAGACAAAAACTTGAGCAGAGCCTCACACTCGACATTTTTTCATATCCCAAAGAGTTCTCCTCAAGGTCTGTAGATCAGTCCTGCCATACCTATGACCCGAAACATAAGCCGAGTTTGTGTTTTCAGACAACTGTCCAAACAGCCCTGGCCTACTCACCCTACAGGCTCAGGCCCCTGGAGCCAAACATGACGACTGTGATTGCCCTCTCCAAGGTAATTGTATGTGCCCATTCCAATGGCCACAACCCTACTAAGAGTATAAACCTCCAAAGTCCCTGAGGCCATACCAATATTTGCGGCGTCCCAGGACAAATGGGGCAATCTGGGCACATCTGAGCACCTACCGGCGCTCAGACGCATAGACTGATGTGCCCAGAGGTAAAAAGGAACGAACAGGCCCCTAGGCACCTATCAAATCCATTGCTTTGGTTTCAAGGCATCTCTCCTCAGAGGCCTGGATTTCAATAACAGCATATGGCTGTTTCTTGACTCACCCATCAGAACAAATCTCATCTACACATGGGAAACTTGCACGATGGAGCTATGTGAAAGCATCTCTTTAGGGGAACACTTCAGGTCCCCAGTGCCACCGCTTCATTCCAAGGTCTCCATAGACACAAAATCATATTAGGACACATCCACGGGAGAGTCCATTTCAACTCAGCCTCCTCGGTTGCTCCCCCAGATCCCGCAGATCTAATCTGTCTTGTTGCTTAGAGACAACTTGAATGTGAAGTGGGCTACCCAGCCATCCATCCATAGAACCCTGCTCGGAATCGTTGTCCTGGAGCAAACCAACAGGTCTCAATTGTCTTGCTGAAGAATCTTTGCAATTGGGAGCTTCTCACAACTCCCATCGTGGGAAAACCCCCATGGCCTCGTGATCCACCCCCCCTTCAAGAAGGGGCCATCAGGGACAGAATGTCCAACCTGAGCGATTGTCAGATCCTCGACCTGACTTCAGATGCACGAGATCTTGATTCAGGTCTGTAGATTGTGCCTGCCATATCCTCACCCAGAAACCTAGGCCTAGCTTCGGTTCTCAGACTTCCGTCCTCAGACTACTAGCCCACAAGCACTCCAGTTTGGCAATCCAGAACTACAACGCAGCACTCTGCCTGCCCTCCAGAAGATAAACATTGCCCTCTGGGGCTACCTATAAACCCCAAGTGAGGATCAACGGGACACACCAGTCGGCTGTACCCCAAATATATAGGCTGACCTGGGCACTAATGCCCATTCTGACACAGCTGAGCCTGGAACTCCTGGCCCCACCAAGACAGCTGGCTGCACACTAGGCACATCGGACCGGTCATGGCCTAGTTCGTCATCTCTTCTCAACCTAGGTTTTCAGGCCTCAGAACCTAGACCGTATCTCCAATCACGGCCCGGGTTTGAAAATGATGCAGAAATCAGAACTCTTTCCCCATGGCAAGAAACCTTGTGGTTGGCATGTTGTCCAAGTTTCAGTGTAGTTGAAACCAGTGTGGCCCATGAGGCCCCACCCATGCTTGTGTGCCACTTTGGTCACAAACACACATTGTGACCCTCAGCCTGAGCCCAGTCCTCAGGTAAGGCCTCTCAGTGGCTGGATGGAGAGACAGCATATTGGGCTTGCCATGCCCCTAGGCCGCAAATTTTAACCATAGTTCGTGTTGTCCCTTCACTCTTCCCCAGGGCTCTGCTTTAGAATACCTCTTTCGGTGGGACACCTGAGGTAACAAACCTGAAAGGAGTCCTCCCATCCCACAGATTGACGAAAAACATTTGGGATCTGGCCAAGTCCACAGAGAGCAAGATTCGTCCATGGCCCATGATGCCTCCCCAACATTCCACGGCCATCGTTGATACAAAATCCCGAGACAAAAACCTCAGCATGCGACTCAGACTCGCAAATTCTTCATATCCTGAAGAGTTCTTCAGATAAGAACCTACAGGGCACTCGAATGCACCCATAATATATAGTCTAACCTGGGCACTAATGCACTGTGTCTGACAACCTGAGCACGGACCTCGTGACCAACACCCAGACAGCTGACCGCACACTGAGCACATCAGACCCGCCATGGCCTTAGGACACATCATCTCTTCCCTACCTCAGTTTTCAGGCTTCAGAACCTAGACCTTATCTCCAAATGCTGCCCAGGGGTGACTGTGATGCCGAAATCAGAACTCTTCCTTACCCATGGCAAGAAACATTGTGGTTGGCATGTTGTCCAACGTTCAGTGTAGGAGAAACAAGCATTCACCCTGAGGGTCCCGCCCGTTCTTGAGTGCGACGAGGGCATAAACACTCATTGTAACCCTCAGCGTGAGTCCTGTCCTCTAGTACGTCCTCTCAGTGGCTGGATCATTAGATGTCATAATGTGCTTGACATGTCCTTAGGCCCCAATTTTTAACCAGATTTCTGGTTGTCCAGTCGCCCCTCCCCAGGACTCTACTCCGGAATCCCTCTCATTTGTTGGGACCCCTTAGGTTGAAAAAAAAACAAAACAAAAAAAATCAACAACAACAGAACAACGGACTTCTTCCATCCCTCAGAATGACCCCAAACTCTTTGGACAGGTCCAAACCCCAGAGAGTAAGACTCCTTTCAGGTTTGGTACCTCAGGTGTCCCACCAAAAGAGGAATTCCAAAGCAGAGCCCTGCGGAAGAGTGAAGGGACAACCCGAACTATGGTTTAAAAATAGGGGCCTAGGGGCATGGCAAGGCCAATATGCTGTCTCTCCATCCAGCCACTGAGAGGCCTTACCTGAGTACTGCGCTCAGGCTGAGGGTCACAATGTGTGTTTATGACCAATGTAGCCCGCAAGCATGGGTGGGTCCTCATGGGCCACACTGGTTTTAACGACACTGAACCTTGGACAACATGCCAACAACAAGATTTCTTGCCATGGGGAAAGAGTTCTGATTTCTGCATCATTTTCATACCTGGGCAGGGATTGGAGATAAGGTCTAGGTTCTTAAGCCTGAAAATCGAGGTTGAGAAGAGATGACGACCTAAGGCCATGGCGGGTCCGATGTGCTCAGTGTGCGGCTAACTGTCTGGGTGGGGCCAGGAGGTCCAGGCTCAGGCTGTGTCAGAAAGGGCATTAGTGCCCAGGTCAGCCTATATATTTGGGGTAGAGCCAAATGCCGTGCAGGTTGATCCTCATTGGGGGTTTCGGGTTAGCCTCAGAGGGAAATGTTTTTCTTCTGGAGGGCAGGCAGTGTGCTGCATTGTAGTTCTGGATTGCCAAACTGGAGAGCTTGTGGGCCAGTAGTCTGAGGACGGAACTCTGAGAACCCAATCTAGGCCTCGGTTTCTGGGTGAGGATATGGCAGGCACAATCTACAGACCTGAATCGAGATCTCGTGCATCTGAAGTCAGGGAGAGGATCAGAAGTTCGCTCAGGTTGGACATTCTGTCCCTGATGGCCCCTTCTTGAAGTGGGGGTGGATCACGAGGCCATGGGGGTTTTCCCACGATGGGAGTTGTGAGAAGTTCCCAAATGCAAAGATTCTACTTCAGGACAATTGAGACCTGTTGGTTGGCTCCAGGACAACGTTTCCGAGCAGGGTTCTAAGGATGGATGGCTGGGTTGCCCACCACGCATTCCAATTTTCTCCACGCAACAAGACAGGTTAGATCTGCTGGATCTGGGGGAGCAACCGAGGAGGCTGAGTTGAAATTTATTCTCCCGTGGATGTGTCCTAATATGATTTTGTGTCTATGGAGACCTTGGAATGAAGCGGTAGCACTGGGGCCCTGAAGGGTTCTCCTAAAGAGAGGCTTTCACACAGCTCCATCATGCAATTTTCCCATGTGTAGATGAGATTTGTTCCAATGGGTGAGTCAAGAAACAGCCATATGCTGTTCTGATTGGGTGCATTTGAGTGTCGTTTAGCTTCTTATCTGAGGAACTTTTCAGGATATGAAGAATGAGCGAGTCTGAGGCGTGTGCTCAGGCTTTTGTCTCTGGATTTTGTATCAGAGAAGGACGTGGTATGTTGGGGAGGCCTAAGGGTCATGGACGAATCTTTTCTCAGTGGATTGGGCCCGATTCCAATTGTTTTTAGTCAATCTGTAGGATGGGAGTACTCCTATCAGGTTTGTTACCTTAGGTGTCCCACCAAAAGAGGAATTCCAAAGCAGAGCCCTGGGGAAGAGTGAAGGGAGAAACCGAAATATGGTTAAAAATTGGGGCCTAGGGGCATGACAAGCCCAATATGCTGTCTCTCCATCCAGCCACTGTAGGCCTTATCTGAGTACTGGGCTCAGGCTGAGGGACACAATGTGTGTTTGTGACCAATGTGGACCGCAAGCATGGACGGGGCCTCATGGAATGAAGCGGTGGCACTGGGGCCCTGAAGGGTTCTCATAAAGAGAGGCTTTCACACAGCTCCATCGTGCAAGTTTCCCATGTGTAGATGAGATTTGTTCTGATGGGTGAGTCAAGAAACAGCCATATGATGTTATTGAAATCCAGGCCTCTGAGGAGAGATGCCTGGAAGCCAAACCAATGGATCCGATAGTTGCCTAGGAGCCTGTCCGTTCCTTTTTATCTCTGGGGACATCAGTCTACGGGTCTGGGTTCAGGTAGGTGCTCAGATGGGCCCAGATTGCCCCTGTTTGTCATGGGAAGCCACAAATATTGGGATGGCCTCAGGGACTTTGGAGGTTTATACTATTAGTAGGGTTGCGGCCATTGGAATGGGCACATACAATTCCCTTGAGAGGGCATGCACAGTCGTTAAGTTTGGCTCCAGGGGCCTGAGCCTGTAGGGTGTGTATGCCAGGTCTGTTTGGACAGTTGTCTAAAAACACAAACTCGGCTCGTTTCGGGTCATAGGTATGGCAGGACTGATCTACAGACCATGAGGAGAACCCTTCTGGATATGAAAAAAGGGCGAGTGTGAGGCTCTTGCTCAAGTTTTTGTCTCTGGATTTCGTGTCATTCATGGTCGTGAAATTTCCGGGTGACTTCATGGGAAATGGACGAGTCTTACTCTCTCTGGGTGTTTGGCCCTGTCAAAAGAGTTTGGGGTCATTCTGTGGGATGGAAGAAGTCCATGTCTCTGTTGTGGTTGATTTGTTTTGTTTTGTTTTTCAACCTCAGGTGTCCCATCAAATGAGGGATTCCAGAGTAGAGCCCTCGGGAGGGGCGACTGGACAACCAGAAATCTGGTTAAAAATTGGGGCCTAGGGAAATGTCAAGCCCATTATGACATCTAAAGGTCCAGCCACTGAGAGGACATAGTAGAGGACAGGACTCACGCTGAGGGTCACAATGCGTGTTTATACCCTCGTCGCACTCAAGAATGGGCGTGGCCACAGCGTGAATGCTGGTTTCTCCTACACTGAACATTGGACAACATGCCAACCACAAGGTTTCTTGCCATGGGTAAGGAATAGTTCTGATTTCAGCATCACAGTCACCCCTGCGCAGTGATTGGGGATAAGATCTAGGTTCTGAAGCCTGAAAACTGAGGTAGGGAAGAGATGATGACCTAAGGCCATGGCGTGTCTGATGTGCTCAGTGTGCGGTCAGCTGTCTGGGTGTTGGTCACGAGGTCCGGGCTCAAGTTGTCAGACAGTGCATTAGTGCCCAGGTTAGACTATATATTTTGGGTGCATTCGAGTGCCGTGTAGGTTCTTATCTGAAGAACCCTTCAGGATATGAAGAATGAGCGAGTCTGAGGTGCGTGCTCAATCTTTTATCTCTGGATTTTGTATCAGCGATGGCCGTGGAATGTTGGGGAGGCCACATGGGCCATGGCCCGATCCAAATTGTTTTTCGTCAATCTGTGGGATGGGAGGACTCCTTTCAGGTTTGTTACCTCAGGTATCCGACCAAAAGAGGAATTCCAAAGCAGAGCCCTGGGGAAGAGTGAAGACACAACCCGAACAACGGTTAAAAATTGGGGCCTATGGGCATGGCAAGCCCAATATGCTGTCTCTCCATCCAGCCACTGAGAGGCCTTACCTGAGGACTGGGCTCAGGCTGAGGGTCACAATGTGTGTTTGTGACCAATGTGGCCCCCAAGCATGGGCGGAGCCTCATGGGCCACACTGGTTTCAACTACACTGAAACTTGGACAACATGCCAACCACAAGTTTTCTTGACATGGGGAAAGAGTTCTGATTTCTGCATCATTTTCAAACCCGTGCCGTGATTGGAGATAAGGTCTATGTTCTGAAGCCTAAAAACCGAGGTTTAGAAGAGATGACGTCCTTAGCCATGGCGGGTTCGATGTGTTCAGTGTGCCCCCAGCTGTCTAGGTGGGGCCAGGAGGTCCAGGAGGTCCAGGTTCAGGCTGTGTCAGAAAGAGCATTAGTGCCCAGGTCAGCCTATATATTTGGGGTACAGCCGAATGGCGTGCAGGTTGATCCTCATTTGGGGTTTCAGGGTAGCCCCAGAGGGCAATGTTTTTCTTCTGGAGGGCAGGCAGAGTGCTGCATTGTCGTTCTATATTGCCAAACATGAGAGCTTCTGGGCCAGTATTCTGTGGACGGATGTCTGAGAACCCAAGCTAGGCCTAGGTTTCTGAGTGAGGATATGGCAGGCACATTCTACAGACCTGAATCGAGATCTCGTGCGTCTGAAGACAGGGCGAGGATCAGACGATCGATCAGGTTGGACATTCTGTTCCTGATGGCCCCTTCTTGAAGGGGGGGGTGGATCACGAGGCCATGGGGGTTTTCCCACGATGGGAGTTTTGAGAAGCTCCCAACTGCAAAGATTCTTCTGCAGGACAATTGAGACCTGTTGGTAGGCTCCAGGCTAACGATTCCGAGCAGGGTTCTAAGGATAGATGTCTGGGTAGCCCACCTCGCATTCCAATTGTCTCCAAGCAACAAGACAGGTTAGATCTGCTGGATCTGGGGGAGCAACCGAGGAGGCTGAGTTGAAATGGATGCGGCGGAGGATGTGTCCTAATATGATTTTGTGTCTATGGAGACCTTGGAATGAAGCGGTGGCACTGGGGCCCTGAAGGGTTCTCTTAAAGAGGGGCTTTCACACAGCTCCATCGTGCAAGTTTCCCATGTGTAGATGAGATTTGTTCTGATGGGTGAGTCAAGAAACAGCCATATGCTGTTATTGAAATCAAGGGTTCTGAGGAGGGACGCCTAGAAGCCAAACCAATGGATCCGATAGGTGCCTAGGGGCCTGTTCGTTCCTTTTTACCTCTGGGGACATCAGTCAACGGGACTGAGCGCCGGTAGGTGCTCAGATGGGCCCAGATTGCCCCTGTTTGTCCTGGGAAACCACAAATATTGGGATGGCCTCAGGGGCTTTTGAGGCTTATCCTATTAGTAGTGTTGTGGACATGGAAATGGGAACATACAATTCCCTTGGAGAGCGCAAGCATAGTCGTCAGGTTTGGCTCCAGGGTCATGAGCCTGTAGGGTGTGTAGGCCAGGTCTCTTTGGACAGTTGTCTGAAAACACAAACTCGGCTTATGTTTCGGCTCATAGGTATGGCAGCACTGATCTACAGTCCATGAGGAGAACTATTCGGGATATGAAAAAAGGGCGAGTATGAGGCTCTTCCTCAAGATTTTGTCTCTGGATTTCGTGTCACTCATGGTCGTGAAATTTCCGGGTGACTTCATGGGAAATGGACGAGTCTTACTCTCTGGGGTTTTGGCCCCGTCCAATGATTTTCGGGTCATTCTGTGGGATGGTAGAAGTCCGTTGTTCTGTTGTGGTTGATTTGTTTTGTTTTGTTTTTAACCTCAGGTGTCCCACAATATGAGGGATTCCAGAGTAGAGCCTTGGGGAGGGGCGACTGGACAACCAGAAATCTGGTTAAAAATTGGGCCTGGGGACATGTCAAGCCCATTATGACATCTAATGATCCAGCCACTGAGGGGACGTACTAGAGGACAGGACTCACGCTGAGGGTCACAATGCGTGTTTATGCCCTCGTCACACTCAAGAATGGGCGGGGCCTCATGGTGAATGCTGGTCTCTCGTACACTGAACGTTGGACAACATGCCAACCAGAAGTTTTCTTGCCATGGGTAAGGAAGAGTTCTGATTTCTGCATCACAGTCACCCCTGGGCAGTAATTGGAGATAAGGTCTAGGTTCTGAAGCCTGAAAACTGAGGTAGGGAAGAGATGATGACCTAAGGCCATGGCGGGTCTGATGTGCTCAGTGTGCGGGCAGCTATCTGGGTGTTGGTCACGCGGTCCGGGCACATGTTGTCAGACAGTGCATTAGTGCCCAGGTTAGACTATATATTTTGGGTGCATTCGAGTGCCGTGTAGGTTCTTATCTGAAGAACTCTTCAGGATATGAAGATGAGCGTGTCTGAGGCACGTGCTCAGGCTTTTGTCTCTGGATTTTGTATAAGTGAAGGCCGTGGAATGTTGGGGAGGCCTCATGGGCCATGGACGAATCTTGCTCTCTGTGGATTTGGCCCGATACCAATTTTTGTTCGTCAATCTGTGGGATGGAAGACTCCTTTCAGGTTTGTTACCTCAGGTGTCCCACCAAAAGAGGAATTCCAAAGCAGAGCCCTGCGGAAGAGTGAAGGGACAAGCGGAACTACGGATAAAAATTGGGGCCTAGGGGCATGGCAAGCCCAATATGCTGTCTCTCCATCCAGTCACTGATAGGCCTTCCTGAGGACTGGGCTCAGGCTGAGTGTCAGAAGGTGTGTTTGTGACCAATGTGGCCCGCAAGCATGGGCGGGGCCTCATGGGCCACACTGGTTTCAACTACACTGACCTTGGACAACATGCCAACCACAAGGTTTCTTGCCAAGGGGAAAGAGTTGTGATTTCTGCATCATTTCCAAACCCGGTCCGTGATTGGATATAAGGTCTAGGTTCTGAAGCCTGAAAACCGAGGTTGAGAAGAGATGACGACCTAAGGCCATGGCAGGTTGATGTGCTCAGTGTGCGGCCAGCTGTCTGGGTGGGGCCAGGAGGTCCAGGATCAGGCTGTGTCAGAAAGGGCATTAGTGACCAGGTCAGCCTATATATTTGGGGTACAGCCGAATGGCGTACAGGTTGATCCTCATTTCGGGTTTCTGGGTAGCCCCAGGGGGCAATGTTTTTCTTCTGGAGGGCAGGCAGAGTTCTGCATTGTAGTCTGGATTGCCTAACTGGAGGGCTTGTGGGCCAGTAGTCTGAGGACGGAAATCTGAGAACCCAAGCTAGGCCTAGGGTTCTGGGTGAGAATATGGCAGGCACAATCTACAGACCCGAATAGAGATTTCGTGCATCTGAAGTCAGGGCGAGGATCAGACGATCGCTCAGGTTTGATATTCTGTCCCTGATGGCCCCTTCTTGTAGGTTGTGTGGATCCGAGGCCATGGGGTTTTTCCCAAGATGGGAGTTCTGAGAAGCTCCCAACTGCAAAGATTCTTCTGCAGGACATTGAGACCTGTTGGTTGGCTCCAGGACAACGATTCCGAGCAGGGTTCTAAGGATGGATGCCTGGGTAGCACACCTCGCATTCCAATTGTCTCCAAGCAACAAGACAGGTTAGATCTGCTGGATCTGGGTCAGCAACCGAGGAGGCTGAGTTGAAGTGTCCCAGCAAATGAGGGATTCCAGAGTAGAGCCATGGGAGGGCGACTGGAAAACCAGAAATCTGGTTAAAAATTGGGGCCTAGGGACATGTGCCGTGTAGGTTCTTATCTGAAGAACTCTTCAGTATATGAAAATGAGCGAGTCTGAGGCGCGTGCTCAGGCTTCTGTCTCTGGATTTTGTATCAGCGATGGACATGGAATGTTGGGGAGGACTCATGGGCCATGGACGCATCTTGCTCTCTGTGTGTTTGGCCCGATCCCAATTTTTTTTCGTCAATCTGTGGGATGGGAGGACTCCTTTCAGGTTTGTTACCTCAGGTGTCCCACCAAAAGAGGAATTCCAAAGCAGAGCCCTGGGGAAGAGTGAAGGGACAACCCGAACTACGGTTAAAAATTGGGGCCTAGGGGCATGGCAAGCCCAATATGCTGTCTCTCCATCCAGCCACTGAGAGGCCTTACCTGAGGACTGGGCTCAGGCTGAGGGTCACAATGTGTGTTTGTGACCAATGTGGCCCGCAAGCATGGGCGGGGCCTCATGGGCCACACTGGTTTCAAGTACACTGAACCTTGGACAACATGCCAACCACAAGGTTTCTTGCCATGGGTAAAGAGTTCTGATTTCTGCATCATTTTTAAACCCGTGCCGTGATTGGAGATAAGGTCTAGGTTCTGAAGCCTGAAAACCGAGGTTGAGAAGAGATGACGACCTAAGGCCATGGCGGGTCCGATGTGCTCAGTCTGTAGCCAGCTGTCTGGGTGGGACCAGGAGGTCCAGGCTCAGGAAGTGTCCGAAAGGGCATTAGTGCCCTGGACAGCCCTTATATTTGGGGTACAGCAAAATGGCGTTCAGGTTGATCCTCTTTTGTGGTTTCTGGGTAGCACCAGAGGGCAATGTTTTTTTTCTAGTGGGCAGGCAGAGTGCTGCATGTAGTTCTGGATTGCCAAACTGGAGGGCTTGTGGGCCAGCAGTCTGAGGACGGAAGTCTGAGAGCCCAAGCTAGGCCTAGGTGTCTGGGTGAGGATATGGCAGGCACAATCTACAGACCTGAATCGAGGTCTCGTGCATCTGAAGTCAGGGCGAGGATCAGACGATCGCTCTGGTTGGACATTCTGTCCCTGATGGCCCCTTCTTGAAGGGGTGGTGGATCACGAGGCATGGGGGTGTTTTCCCATGATGGGAGTTGTGAGAAGATCCCAACTGCAAAGATTCTTCTGCAGGGCAATTGAGACCTGTTGGTAGGCTCCAGGACAACGATTACGAGCAGGGTTCTAAGGATGGATGGCCTCAGCCTGGAGGATGTGTGGGACAGGGATGTCAGGATAGAAGTCTGAAAACACGGTTTGGGGACGTAGGTATGGCAGGCCCGATCTACAGACTATGAGGAGAATTTTTGGGCTATGACCTAAGGGTGAGGCTTATTTCTCTGGATTTTGTGTCAATAGTGGCCGTGGAATGTCCGGCTGGCCTCATGGGCCATGGAGGAGTCTTTCTCTCCGGGGATGGCCTGATCCCAAGTGATTGGGGACATTCTGTGGGTGGGAGGAATCCTTTCTGTGTTTACTTACCTCAAATGTCCCACCAAAGAGGGATTCCAGATCAGAGCCCTGAGTAGGGGTGACTAGATGTCTCTACCTCTGGTTAAGATTGGGTGACATGGGGCATGGCAGGCCCCATATGCGGGCTCATGGTCCAGCCACTGAGAGGCTTTACATGAGGACAGGGCTCAAACTGAGGGTCGCAATGTGTGTTTGTGCCCACCGCAGCTCTTAAGCATGGGCAGGGCCTCAGGGACCCTACACTACCCTCAGGGGCCCTACTACTACTACTGTAGGCCCTAGAGGGGTCCTACACTGAACTTTGGATAAGATGCCAACCACAAGATTCTGGCGAGTGGGAAGGAGGAGTTCTGATTTCTGCATCACCTTCACCCATGGGAAATGAGTAGAGATAAGGTCTAGGTTTCTGTAGCCTGAAAACCAGGTTGGAAAGAGATGGCAACCTAAGGCCATGGCGGTTCAGATGTTCTCAGTGTACGGCAAGCTGTCTGGGTGTCGGTTGGAAATTCAGGCCTCAGGTTTTGTCAGACAGGGCATTAGTGCACAGGCTAGACTATATAATTGGTGTACAGTTGAGTGGCATGCAGGTTTATCCTCATTTGAGGTTTCTGGGTAGACCCATAGGGCAACGTTTTTCTTCTAGAGGGCAGGCAGAGTGCAGCACTGTGTCATCGAAAATCCCAAAATGGAGGGCGTGTGGTCCAGGAGAGTGAGGACGGAAGTCTGAGAACACTAGCTATGCTTAGGTTTTGGGGTGAGGGCACAGCAGGTGCACTCTGAAGAGCTTAATCAAGATCTCGTGCATCTGAAGTCAAGGCGAAGATCAGCCGTTGGGTCAGGGTGGAGTTTCTTTCCATGATCCGCCTTCATGAAGATGGGGGCATCATGTGACCTTGGAAGCTTTCCATGATATGAGTTGTAAGGTGGTCCATGCACAAGGACTCCTGTGGGACAGTCGAGAACTGTTGGATGGCTCAAAGATGTCCCATAAGGAACGACGCAAGAGCAGGATTCTAAGGGTTCTAATGATCTCTAAGGAGAGAAGCCTGGAAACCAGAGCAATGGATCCGATAGGTGCCTATGGGCCTGTTCGTTCCTTTTTACCTCTGGGGACATCAGTCTACGGGACTGATGGCCGGTAGGTGCTCAGATGGGCCCAGATTGCCCCTGTTTGCCCTGGGAAGGCTCAAATATAGGGATGGCCTCAGGGATTTTGGAGGTTTATCCTATTAGTAGGGTTGTGGCCATTGGAGTGGGCACATACAATTCAGTTGGAGAGGGCAAGCACAGTCTTCATGTTTGGCTCCAGGGGCCTGAGCCTGTAGGGTGTGTAGACCTGGGCTGTTTGGACAGTTGTCTGAAAACACAAACTTGGCTTATGTTTCGGGTCATAGGTATGGCAGGACTGATCTACAGACCATGAGGAGAACTCTTCGGGATATGAAAAAAGGGCGAGTGTGAGGCTCTTGCTCAAGTTTTTGTCTCTGGATATCGTGTCACTCATGGTCGTGAAATTTCCGGGTGACTTCATGGTAAATGGACCAGTCTTATTCTCTGTTGGTTTGGCCCCGTCCAAAGTGTTTGGGGTCATTCTGTGGGATGGAAGAAGTCCGTTGTTCTTGATTTGTTTTGTTTTTCAACCTCAGGTGTCCCACCAAATGAGGGATTCCAGAGAAGAGCCCTTGGCGGGGCGACTGGACAACCAGAAATCTGGTTAAAAATTGGGGCCTAGGGACATGTCAAGCCCATTATGACATCTAATGGTCCAGCCACTGAGAGGACGTACTAGAGGACAGGACTCACGCTGAGGGTCACAATGCGTGTTTATGCCCTCGTCGCACTCAAGAATGGGCCGGGCCTCAGGGTGAATGCTGGTTTCTCCTACACTGAACGTTGGACAACATGCCAACCAGAAGTTTTCTTGCCATGGGTAAGGAAGAGTTCTGATTTCTGCATCACAGTCACCGCTGGGCAGTGATTGGACATAAGGTCTAGGTTTTGAGGCCTGAAAACTGAGGTAGGGAAGAGATGATGACCTAAGGCCATGGCGGGTCTGATGTTTCAGTGTGCGGTCAGCTGTCTGGGTGTTGGTCATGAGGTCCGGGCTCAGGTTGTCAGACAGTGCATTAGTGCCCTGGTTAGACTATATATTTTGGGTGCATTCGAGTGCCGTGTAGGTTCTTATCTGAAGAACTCTTCAGGATATGAAGAATGAGCGAGTCTGAGGCGCGTGCTCAAGCTTTTGTCTCTGGATTTTGTATCAGCGATGGCCGTGGAACGTTGGGGAGGCCTCATGGCCATGGACGAATCTTGCTATCTGTGGACTTGGCCCGATTCCAATTGTTTTTCGTCAATCTGTGGGATGGGAGGACTCCTTTCAGGTTTGTTACCTCAGGTGTCCCACCAAAAGAGGAATTCCAAAGAGGAGCCCTGGGGAAGAGTGAAGACACAACCCGAACTACGGTAAAAAATTGGGGCCTAGGGGCATGGCAAGCCCAATATGCTGTCTCTCCATCCAGCCACTGAGAGGCCTTACCTGAGGACTGGGCTCAGGCTGAGGGTCAAAATGTGTGTTTGTGACCAGTGTTGCCCGCAAGCATGAGCGGGGCCTCAAGGGCCACACTGGTTTCAACTACACTGAACCTTGGACAACATGCCAACCACAAGGTTTCTTCTCATGGGGAAAGAGTTCTGATTTCTGCATCATTTTCAAACCCGGGCCGTCATTGGAGATAAGGTCTAGGTTCTGAAGCCTGAAAACCGAGGTTGAGAAGAGATGACGACCTAAGGCCATGGCGGGTCCGACGTGCTCACTGTGCGGCCATCTGTCTGGGTGGGGCCAGGAGGTCCAGGCTCAGGCTGTGTCAGAAATGGCATTAGTGCCCAGGTCAGCCTTTATATTTGGGGTACAGCCGAATGGCGTGCAGGTTGATCCTCATTTGGGGTTTCTGGGTGGCCCCAGAGGGCAATGTTTTTCTTCTAGGGCAGGCAGAGTGCTGTATTGTAGTTCTGGATTGCCAAACTGGAGGGCTTGTGAGTCAGTACTCAGACGACGGAAGTCTGAAAACCCAAGCTAGGCATAGGATTCTGGGTGAGGATGTGGCAGGCACAATCTCCAGACCTGAATCGAGATGTCGTGCATCTGAAGTCAGGGCGAGGATCAGACGATCGCTCAGGTTGGACATTCTGTCCCTGATGGCGCCTTCTTGAAGGGGGGTTGGATCACGAGGCCATGGGGGTTTTCCCACGATGGGAGTTGTGAGAAGCTCCCAAATGCAAAGATTCTTCTGCAGGACAATTGAGACCTTTTGGTTGGCACCAGGACAACAATTCCGAGCAAGGTTCTAAGGATGGATGGCTGGGTAGCCCACCTCGCATTCCAATTGTCTCCAAGCAACAAGACAGGTTAGATCTGCTGGATCTGGGGGAGCAACCGAGGAGGCTCAGTTGAAATGGATTCTCCCGTGGATGTGTCCTAATATGATTTTGTATCTATGGAGACCTTGGATTGAAGCGGTGGCACTGGGGCCCTGAAGGGTTCTCCTAAAGAGAGGCTTTCACACAGCTCCATCGTGCAAGTTTCCCATGTGTAGATGAGTTTTGTTCTGATGGGTGAGTCAAGAAACATCCATATGCTGTTATTGAAATCCTGGCCTCTGAGGAGAGATGCCTGGAAGCCAAAGCAATGGATCCGACAGGTGCCTAGGGGCCTGTTCGTTCCTTTTTACCTCTGGGGACATCAGTCTACGGGTCTGAGTGCTGGTAGGTGCTCAGATGGGCCCAGATTGCCCTGTTTGTCCTGGGAAGCCACCAATATTGGAATGGCCTCAGGGACTTTGTAGGTTTATCCTATTAGTAGGGTTGTGGCCATTGGAATGGGCACACAGAATTCTCTTGGAGAGGGCAAGTACTGTCCTCAGGGTTGGCTCCAGGGGCCTGAACCTGTAGGGTGTTTATGCCAGGGCTGTTTGGACAGTTGTCTGAAAATACAAACTCGGCTTATGTTTCGGGTCATAGGTATGGCAGGACTGATCTACAGATCTTGAGGAGAACTCTTCAGGATATGAAAAAAGGGCGAGTGTGAGGCTCTTGCTCAAGTTTTTTTCTCTGGATATCGTGTCACTCATGGTCGTGAAATTTCCGGGTGACTTCATGGGAAATGGATGAGTCTTATTCTCTGGGGTTTGGCCTTGTCCAAAGAGTTTGAGGTCATTCTGTGGGATGGAAGAAGTCCGTTTTTTTTTTTTTTTTTTGTTGTTGTTGTTGTTGTTGTTGTTTTGTTTTGTTTTGTTTTTTAACCTCAGGTGTCCCACCAAATGAGGGATTCCAGAGTAAAGCCCTGGGGAGGGGCGACTGGACAACCAGAAATCTGGTTAAAAATTAGGGCCTAGGGACATGTCAAGCCCATTATGACATCTAATGGTCCAGCGACTGTGAGGTCTTAGTAGAGGAAAGGACTCACGCTGAGGGTCACAATGCGTGTTTATGCCCTCGTCGCACTCAAGAATGGGCGGGGCCTCAGGGTGAATGCTGGTTTCTCCTACACTGATCATGGGACAACATGCCAACCACAAGGCTTCTTGCCTTGGGTAAGGAGGAGTTCTGATTTATGCATCACATTCAACCCTTGTCAGGGTTTGGAGTTAAGGTCTAAGTTCTGAAGCCTGAAAAGTTAGGTAGGGAAGAGATAACGAGCTAAGGCCATGGTGGGTGTGATGTTCTCAGTGTGCAGTCAGCTGTCTCGGTTTTGGTCAGGAGGTCCGGGCTCACTCTGTATCAGACAGTGTATTAGTGGCCAGGTTAGACTATCTAATTTGGGTACATTTGAGTGCCGTGTATGTCCATCCTCTATTGGGTTATGTGAGAAACTCCATAGGTCAAAATTTTTCTTCTGGAAGGCAGGCAGAATGCTTCATTTTGTGTACCGAATTTCCAAATGTGAGGGCTTAGGGGCCAGGAGTGTGATACGGAAGTCTGAGAACACAAGCTAGTCATAGGTGTCAGGGCGAGGGCAAGGAAAGCACACTCTGTAGAGCTGCATCGAGATCTCGTGCATCTGAATTCAGGGTGAAGATCAGACGTTGTCTTAGGTTGGAGTTCCTGTCCATGATTTCCCCTTCATAAATGGGGGGGGGGCATCACAAAGCCATCTAGATTTTCCCAGGTTGGGAGTTATGAGATGCTCCAAAACTCAAGGATTCCTTCTGCTGGACATTTGAGACCTGTTGGATGGCTCCAGGACATCCCATACGGAACGACGCCAGAGCAGAGCTCTAAGGATGGATGGTTGGGCAGCCCGCCTCACAATCCAATTGTCTCCTAGTCAAGACAGGTTCAGTGTGCTCGCTCTGGGGGAGCAACCAAGGGAGCTTAGTTTTAATGGAATTTCCTGCGGATGGGTTCTAATGTGGATTTCTGTCCATGGAGACCTTGTAATGGGGCAGTGGCACACAGGCCCTGAAGGATTCTCCTAACTGGAGGTTTTGAGACATCTTCAAAGGATAATTTTCCCATGTGGAGAAGAGATTTGTTCTGATTGCTGCCTCATGAAATCCCCATATGCTAATATTGGAAACCAGGCCTCAGAGGAGAGATACCTGTAACCGAAAGCAATGAATCTGATTCAGGCCTAGGGGCCTGTCTGATTCAATCTTCTTCTCTGGGGACATCCATCTACGCTTAGTAGAGGTAGATGGTCAGCTGGTTTCAGATAACCCTTGTTTGTCCTGGGCGGCCTACATTATTGGGATGTCATTGGGGACTCTGGAGGTATTTCCTAATTTGTACGATTGTGGACAATGGAATGGGCAGAATTCCCGTGGTATGGACAGGCACAGTCCTGATGTGTGGCTCCAGGGGCACCAGCCTGAAGGGTCTTTGGGCCAGGAATGTGGGGACAGAAGTCTGAAAACACAAACTCGGCTTAGGTTTGGGAAGTAGGTATGGCAGGCCCGATCTACAGACCGTGAGGAGAACTCTTCGGGATACGACAAAAGAGCGAGTGTGAGGTGCTTGCTCAGACTTTTCTCTCTGGATTTGTTGTCAACGATGGCTGTGGAATCTTGCGGAGGCCTCATGGGCCATGGACGAGAATTCCTCTCTGTGAATTTGGTCCAATCCCAATTGTTTTGGGTCAGTCTGAAGGATGGGAGGAGTCCTTTTAGTTTTGTTACCTCAGGTGTCCCACCAAAAGAGGGATTCCAAAGCAGAGCTCTGGGGAGGGATGAATGGACAACCCTAACAATCCAATTGGGGTGAGGTCGAGAACCGAGCAGGTTGATCCTCATGTGGGGTTTATGGAGATCCCCATAGAGCAACGTTTGTCTTCTGGAGGGCCAGCATAGGGCTGCATTTTGGTTCCAGAATTCCAAGTCTTGAGGACATGTTTGCCAGGAGTGTGAGGAAGGAAGTCTGAAAACACAAGGTAGCACGATGTTTGGGCCCACTGTGCAGAGGCTGAATCGAGATCTCCTGCATCTGAGGTCAGGGCGAGTATCAGATGTTGCCTCAAGCTGGAGTTTGTGTCCATGACGGCCCCTTCCTGAGGGGGTGGGGGCGTCATGAGGCCAGGGAGGTTTCCCTAAGCTGGGAGTTGTGAGCTGCTCCAAACTTCAAAGTTTCCTTCTTCAGGACAGTCGAGTACTATTGGATGGTTCCAGGATGCCCCATACAGAAAGACTCGAGAGCAGGGGCCTAAGCATGGATGCCGAGAAACGCCAACTCACCTTCCCATTGCCTGGTCGAGACAAGGCACGCTCAATCTGCGGGCTCTTGGGTGAGCTACCCAGAAGGCTGAGTTTAAATGGACTTTCCTGAGGATGAGACATAATGTGGGTTGGTGGCCATGGAGACCTTGGAATGTGGCAGTAGCTAAGGGACTCTGCAGGATTCTCCAACCCGAAGGGTTTGACACAACTCCAACAAGGAAGCTTTCCATGCGGAGATGAGAGGTGTTCTGTCTGGTGCCTCAGGATAGCCACATATGCTGGTCTTCGAAAACAGGCCTCTGAGGAGTGATACCTGGACACCAAAGCAAGAGATCATAATAGGGCCCAGGGGCCTGTCTGGTTCAATCTTCTGTCTCTGCGGATATCAGTCTGTGTGTCTGCATGGAGGTAGTAGTTGCTCAGCTGGTGTCATAATGCCCCTGTTTGTCCAGTGCGGCTTGCGGTAGTGGGATGTCCTTGGGGACCTTGAGGTTTCTACTATTTTGTAGAGTTGTGGCCAATGGAACGGGCAGTTTCTTAGGAGAGATCAGGCACAGTTCTGTGGTGTGGCTCCAGAGACCCCAGCCTGGAGGTGGTGTGGGCCACGGCTGTGCAGACAGACATCCAAAAACCCAAAATCAGCTCAGGTTTGGGGCCGAGGTTATGGCAGGCCTGATCTACAGTCCGTGAGGGGAGCTCCTCTGGATATGAAAGAAGGGTGAGAGGGAGGCAGTCGCTCAGTCTTTTGTCTCTGGATATTTTGTCCACAATGGCCGTTTAATGTAGGAGTTGCCTAATGGGTCGTAGAAGTCTCCCTCTCTGGTAGTTTGTCCAGCCCCCAAGAGTTTGGGGTCATTCTGTGGGAAGGGAAGTGTCCTGTTTTCTGCTTCATGTGTCCCCGCAGTAGAGGGATTCTGGAGCATAGCAGTGGGTACTGACAACTGGAATACTCGCTCTCTGGTTAAGCCTGGGGGCCTATGGATATGACAAGCCCCATATGCAGGATCTTGGTCCAGCCACCGAGAGGCGTTACTTTAATACGGGACTCACGCTACAGGACACAATGCATGTCTGTGCCCTAGGCGGCCCTCAAGCACTGGCGTGGCCTTTCCGACAATGCAGGTTTTCCCACATTGAACGTTGGACAACATGCCAACCACAAGGTTTCTGGCCATGGGGAAGGAGGAATGCTAATTTCTGCATCACGTTCACCCCTGGGCAGTGATTGGAGATAAGGTCTAGGTTCTGAAGCCTGAAAACCGAGGTTGGGAAGAGATGACGAACTACAGCCATAGCGGGTCCCTTGTGGATGTCCCCAGAGAAGAAGATTGAAAAGACAGGCCCATAGGCCTGAATCAGATTCATTGCTTTTGGTTACAGGTATCTCTCCTCAGAGGCCTGGTTTCCAATATTAGCATATGGGGATTTCATGAGGCAGCAATCAGAACAAATCTCTTCTCCACATGGGAAAATTATCCTTTGAAGATGTCTCAAAACCTCCAGTTAGGAGAATCCTTCAGGGCCTGTGTGCCACTGCCCCATTACAAGGTCTCCATAGACACACAAAAACACTTTAGGACCCATCTACAGGAGATTCCATTTCAACTGAGCGTATTCCGTTGCTCCACGAGATCCAGCAGATCTAACTTGTCTTGTTGCTAGGAGACAATTGGAATGTGAGGTGGCCTACCCCGCCATCCATCCTTAAAACCCTGCTCGGAATCGTTGGCCTGGACCCAACCAACTGGTCTCAATTGTCCAGCAGAAGAATCTTTGCAGTTGGGAGCTTCTCAGAACTCCCATCGTGAGAGAACCCCCATGGCCACATGACCCCCCTCTTCATAAAGGGGCTATCAGGGACATAAGGTCCAACCTGAGAGATCGTCTGATCCTCACCCTGACTTCAGATGCACGATATCTCGTTTCAGGTCTGTAGATTGTGCCTGCCATGCCCTCACCCAGAACCTAAGCCTTGCTTGTGTCCTCAGACATCTGTCCACAGACTACTGGCTCACAAGCCCTCCAGTTTGGCAATCCAGAACTACAATGCAGCAATCTACCTGCCCTGCAGAAGAAATACATTGCCCTCTGGGGCTACCTAGAAACCCCAAATGAAGATCAACCTGCACGAAACTTGGCTATACCCAAAATATATAGGATGACCTGGGCAATAATGCCCTTTCTGTCACAGCCTGAGCCTCGACCTCCTGGGCACACCCAGACAGCTGGCTACAAACTGAGAACTTCAGACCTGCCATGGCCTTAGGTCGTTATCCCTTCCCAGCCTCAGTTTTCAGGCTTCAGAACCTAGACCTTATCTCCAATCACGGCCCGGGTTTGAAAATGATGCAGACATCAGAATTCCATCCCGATGGCAGGAAAACTTATGGTTGGCTTGTTGTCCAACGTTCAGTATAGTGGAAAGCAGTGTGTCCCTTGAGGCCCCGCCATTGCTCGCGGTCTAGATAGGTAGCAAACACACATTGTGACCCTCAGCCTTAGCCCAGTCCTCAGGTAAGGCCTCTCAGTGGCTGGATGAAGAGACAGCATATTGGGCTTGCCATGCCCCTAGGCCCCAATTTTTAACCAAAGTTCGTGTTGTCCCTTCACTCTTCCCCAGGGCTCTGCTTTGGAATTCCTCTGTTGGTGGGACACCTGATGTAACAACCCTAAAAGGAGTCCTCCATCCAACAGATTGACGAAAAACAATTGGGATTGGGCCAAATCCACAGAGAGCAAGATTCGTCCATGGCCCATGAGGCCTCCTCGACATTCCACGGCCATCGCTGATACAAAATCCAGAGACAAAAGCCGAAGCAATCGTCTCAGAATCGCACTATCTTCATATCCTGAAGATGTCTTCTCATGGTTTGTAGATCGGGCCTGCCATACCTACATCCCCAAACATAAGTTGAGTTTGTGTTTTCAGACTTCTGTCCTCAAAGTCCTGGGCCACATACCCTCCAGGCTGGGGACCCTGGAGCCACACATTAGGACTGTGCCTACCCAATCCATGGGAATTCTGCCCATTCCATTGTCCAAAATTGTACAAATTAGGAGAACCCTCCAAAGTCCCTGAGGCCATCCCAATAGTATAGGTCGCCCGGGACAAAAAAAGGCAGTCTGACACCAGCTGAGCATCTAACTCCACTCATACCCTAGAAGGATGTCCCCAGAGAAAAAGATTGAATCAGACAGGACCCTAGGCCAAAATCGGATCCATTGCTTTGGTTTACAGGCATGTCTCCTCAAAACCCTGGATTCCAATACCAGCATTGGGGTTTTCCTGAGGCACCCATCAGAACAAACCTCGTCTCCACAAGGAAACTTGTGCATGGGAGCTATGTCAAAAGCTGAGGAGAATACTTCAGGGTCCCGGTGCCACCGCCCCATTCTAAGGCCCTCATGGACACAAACACACATTAGACCCATCCTCAGGAAAGTCCATTTCAACTCAGCCACCCCGGTTGCTCCTGCAGAGCCATCAGATCTAAACTGTCTTGTCGCTAGGAGACAATTGGAATGCGAGGCGGGCTTCCCAGGCATCCATCCTCGAACGTTGGTCTGGACTCATCCATATGGGATGTCCTGGAGCTGTCCAACAGGTCTCTATAGTCCCGCAGAAGGAATCCTTGGAGGGGGCATCCCACCACTCCCAACGTGGCAAAACCTCCACGGCCTCAAGATTCGGCTCCCTTTATGAAGGGGCCGACATGAAAAGAAAATCCAAGCTGAGCCAACGTCTGATCCACGCTCTGACTTCAGATGCATGAGATATTTCTTCAGATCTTCAGGGGGTACATGCCGTGCCCTCGCCCAGAAACCCAAGTCTAGCTGTCCCTAGGACCAAATTTTAACCAGATTTCTGGTTGTCCAATCACCCCTCCCCAGGGCTCTACTATGGAATCACTCAATTGGTGGGACCCCTGAGTTTGAAAAACAAAACAAAACAAAACAACAACAACAAAAAACGGACTTCTTCCGTCCCACAGAATGACCCCAAACTCTTTGGTTTGGGCGAAACCCCCAGGGAGTAAGACTAGTCCATTTCCCATGAAGTCACCCGGAAATTTCATGACCATGAATGGCATGATATCCAGAGATAAATACTTGAGCAAGAGCCTCACACTCGCCCTTTTTTCATATCCTGAAGAGTTCTCCTCATGGGCTGTAGATCAGTCCTGCCATACCTATGACCCGAAACATAAGCCGAGTTTGTGTTTTCAGACAACTGTCAAAACATCCCTGGCCTACACAGCCCACAGGCTTAGGCCCCTGGAGCCAAGCTGAGGACTCTACTTGCCCTCTGCAAGGGAATTCTGTGTGCCCATTCCAATGGCCACAACGCTACTAATAGGATAAACCTCTAAAGTCCCTGAGGCCATCCCAATATTTGTGGCTTCCCAGGACAAACAGGAGCAATCTGAGCCCATCTGAGAACCTACCTGCACTCAGACTTGTAGACTGATATCCCCAGAGGTAAAAAGGAACGAACAGGCCCCTAGGCCCTAATCGGATCCATTGCTTTGGTTTCCAGGCATCGCTCCTCAGAGGCCTGGATTTCAGTACCAGCATATGGCTGTTTCTTGACTCACCCACCAGAAGGAATCTCATCTACACATGGGAAACTTGCACGTGGGAGTGATGTCAAAGCCTCTCCTTAAGAGAACCCTTCATGGCCCCAGTGCCACCGCGTCATTCCAAGGTATCCATAGACACAAAAACACATTAGGAACCATCCACAGGAGAGTCCATTTCAACTCAGCGTATTCGGTTGCTCCGCGAGATCCAGCAGATCTAACTTGTCTTGTTGCTAGGAGACAATTGGAATGCGAGGTGTGCTACCCAGCCATCCATCCTTAGAACCCTGCTCGGAATCGTTAGCCTGGAGCCAACCAAAGGTCTCAATTGTCCTGCAGAAGAATCTTTGAACTTGGGAGCTTCTCACAACTCCCATCGTGAGAAAACACCCATGGCCTCGTGATCCCCACCCCCTTCATGAAGTGGCCCTCAGGGACATAATGTCCAACCTGAGCGATCATCTGATCCTCACCCTGACTTCAGATGCACGAGATCTCGGTTCAGATCTGTAGATTGTGCCTGCCAAGTCCTCACCGAGATACCTAAGCCTAGCTTGTGTCGTCAGACTTCCATCCTCAGACTAATGGCCCACAAGCCCTCCAGTTTGGCAATCCAGAATTATAATGCAGCACTCTGCCTGCCCTCCAGAAGAAAAACATTGCCTTCTGGGGCTACCCAGAAACCCCAAATGAAGATCAAACTGCACGCCACTTGGCTGTACCCAAAATATATAGGCTGACCTGGGCAATAATGCCCTTTCTGACAGAGGCTGAGCCTGGACCTCCTGGCCCAACCCATACAGCTGGCCATTCACTGAGCACATCGGACCAGCCATTGCCTTAGGTCGTTATCTCTTCCCAGCCTCGGTTTTCAGATTTAGAACCTAGACCTTATCTCCAATCACTCCCCATGTTTGAAAATGATTAAGAAATCAGAACTCTTTCCGGATGCCAAGAAACCTTGAGGTAAGCTTGTTGTATAATGTACATTGTAGTGGATACCAGTGTGTCCAAATAGGCCCCGCCATTGCTCGCGTGCCACATAGGTGACAAACACACATTGTGACCCTCAGCCTTAGCCCAGTCCTCAGGTAAGGCCTCTCAGTGGCTGGATGAAGAGACAGCATATTGGGCTTGACATGCCCCTAGGCCCCAATTTTTAACAATAGTTCGGGTTGTCCCTTCACTCTTCCCCAGGGCTTGCTTTGGAACTCCTCATTTGGTGGGACACCTGAGGTAACAACCCTGAAAGGAGTACTCCATCCAACAGATTGACGAAATACAATTGGGATCGGCCCAAATCCACAGAGAGCAAGATTCGTCCATGGCCCATGAGGCCTCCTCGACATTCCACGGCCATCACTGAAACAAAATCCTGAGACAAAAGTCTGAACAAGCGCCTAGACTCGCACTTTCTTCATATCCTGAAGATGTCTTCTAATGGTTTGTAGATCGGGCCTGCTATACCTACGTCCCCAAACATAAGCTGAGTTTGTGTTTTCAGACTTCTGTCCTCAAAGTCCTGAGCCACATACCCTCCAGGCTGGGGACCCTGGAGCCACACATTAGGAATGTGCCTACCCAATCCATGGGAATTCTGCCCATTCCATTGTCCAAAATCGTACAAATTAGGAGAACCCTCCAAAGTCCCTGAGGCCATCCCAATAGTCTAGGTCGCCCGGGAAAAAAAGGTCAGTCTGACACCAGCTAAGCATCTACCTTCACTCATACCATAGATGGATGTCCCCAGAGAAGAAGATTGAACCAGACAGGACCCTAGGCCAAAATCGGATCCATTGCTTTGGTTTACAGGCATGTCTCCTCAAAACCCTGGGTTCCAATACCAGCATTGGGGTTTTCCTGATGCACCCATCAGAACAAACCTCGTCTCCACAAGGAAACTTGTGCATGGGAGCTATGTGAAAAGCTTAGGAGAATACTTCAGGGTCCCGGTGCCACCGCCCCATTCCAAGGCCCTCATGGACACAAACACACATTAGACCCATCCTCAGGAAAGTCCATTTCAACTCAGCCACCCCGGTTGCTCCCACAGAGCCATCAGATCCAAACTGTCTTGTCGCTAGGAGACAATTGGAATGCGAGGCGGGCTTCCCAGGCATCTATGCTCGAACGTTGGTCTGGACTCATCCATATGGGATGTCCTGGAGCTGTCAAACAGGTCTCAATTTTCCCGCAGAAGGAATCCTAGGAGTGGGCATCGCACCACTCCCAACGTGGGAAAACCTCCACGCTCTCGAGAATCCGCTCCCTTCATGAAGGGGCCGTCATGAATAGAAAATCCAAGCTGAGCCAACGTCTGATCCTTGCTCTGACTTCAGATGCATGAGATATTGCTTCAGATCTTCAGAGGGTACATGCCTTGCCCTCGACCTGATACCCAAGTCTAGCTTGTGTTCTCAGACTTCCATCCTCACACTCCTGGCCCCGAAGGCTACAAGTTTGGCAATTCCAGACCATTATTGCAGCACTCTTCCTGCCCTCTAGAAAAAATATATTGCCTAATGAGTTACCCGGGTACATTAAATGAGAATAAACCTACACGGCACTCGAAAGTACCCAAATTATATAGTCTAACCTGGGCAGTAATGCACTGTGTGACACAACCTGAGCCGGGACCTCCTGAGCAACACCCAGACAGTTGACCGCACACTGAGCACATAAGACCCGCCATGGCCTTAGGACATCATCTCTGCCCTACCTCAGTTTTCAGGCTTCAGAACCTAGACCTTATCTCCAATCAATGCGCAGGGGTGACCTGATGCTGAAATCAGAACTCCTGCTTACCCAAGGCAAGAAACCTTGTGGTTGCCATGTTGTCTTACGTTCAGTGTAGGAGAAACCAGCATTCACCCTGAGGTCACGCCCATTCTTGAGTGCGACGAGGGCATAAACACGCACTGTGACCCTCAGTGTGATTCCTGATTTCTAGTAAATCCTCTCTGTGGCTGGAACATTAGATGTCATAATGGGCTTGATATGTCCCTAGGCCCCAATTTTTAACCAGATTTCTGGTTGTCCAGTCACAACTCCCCAGGGCTCTACTCTGGAATCCCTCATTTGGTGGGACACCTGAGGTTGAAAAAAAAAAAAAAAAAAATCAACAACAACAACAACAAAAAAAAAAAAACGGACTTCTTCCATCCTACAGAGTGACCCTAAACTCCTTGGACGGGGCCAAACGCCCAGAGAGTAAGACTCGTCCATTTCCCATGAAGTCACCCGGAAATTTCACGACCATGAGTGACACAATATCTAGAGACAAAAACGTGAGCAAGAGCCTCACACTCGCCCATTTTTCAAATCCCAAAGTGTTCTCCTCATGGTCTGTAGATCAGTCCTGCCATACCTATGACCTGAAACATAAGCCGAGTTTGTGTTTTCAGAGAACTGTCCCAACAGCTATGGTCTACACACCCTACAGGCTCAGGCCCCTGAGGCCAAACCTGAAGACTGTGCTTGCCATCTCCAAGGGAATTGTGTGTGCCCATTCCAATGGCCACAACCCTACTAAGAGGATAAACCTCCAAAATTCCTGAGGCCATCCCAATAGTGGTGGCTACCCAGTACAAACAGGGGCAATATTAGCCCATCTGAGCACCTACCTGCACTAAGACCCGTAGACTGATATCCCCAGAGGTAATAAGGAACGAACAGGCCCCTAGGCACCTATCAGATCCATTTCATCGGTTTCCAGGCATCCTCCTCAGAGGCCTGGATTTCAATAACAGCATATGGCTGTTTCTTAACTCACCATCAGAACAAATCTCATCTACACATGGGAAACTTGCACGATGGAGCTGTTTGAAAGCCTCTCTTTAGGAGGACCCTTCAGGGCCCCAGTGCCACCGCTTCATTCCAAGGTCTCCATAGACACAAAATCATATTAGGTCACATCCACGGGAGAGTCCATTTCAAATGAGCCTCCTCGGTTGCTCCCCAAGATCCAGCAGATCTGACCTGTCTTGTTGCTTGGAGACATTGGAATGCGAGGTGGGCTACCCAGCCATCCATCCTTAGAACCCTGCTCGGAATCGTTGTCCTGGAGCCAACCAACAGGCCTCAATTTTCCTACAGAAGAATCTTTGCAATTGGGACCTTCTCACACCTCTCATCGTCGGAAAACCCCCATGGCCTCGTGATACCCCCCTTCAAGAAGGGGCCCTCAGGGATAGAATGTCCAACCTGAGTGATCGTCTAATCCTCGCCATGACTTCAGATGCACCAGATCTAGATTCCGGACTGTAGATTGTGCCTGCCATATCCTCACCCAGAAACCTAGGCCTAGCTTGGGTTCTCAGACTTCCGTCCTCAGACTACTGGCATACAAAACCTCCAATTTGGCAATTCAGAGCTACAATGCAGCACTCTGCCTGCCCTCCAGAAGAAAAATATTGTCCTCTGGTGCTACCCAGAAAACCCAAATGAGGATCAAACAGCACGCCATTCGGCTGTACCCCAAATATATAGGCTGACCTGGGCACTAATGCCCTTTCTGACGTAGCCTCAGCCTGACCTCCTGGCCCCACCCAGTCAGCTGGCCGCACACTGAGCACATCGGACCCATCATGGCCTTAGTTCGTCATCTCATCTCAACCTCGGTTATTTGGCTTCAGAAGCTAGACCTTAGCTCCAATCACGGCCCGGGTTTGAAAATGATGCAGACATCAGAACTCTTTCCCAATGGCAAGAAAACTTGTGGATGGCATGTTGTCCAAGGTTCAGTGTAGTTGAAACCAGTGTGGCCCAAGAGGCCCCGCCCATGCTTGCGGGCCACATTGGTCACAAACACACATTGTGACCATCAGCCTGAGCCGAGTCCTCAGGTAAGGCCTCTCAGTGGCTAGATGGAGAGGCAGCATATTGGGCTTGCCATGCCCCTAGGCCCCAATTTTTAACTATAGTTCGGGTTGTCCCTTGACTCTTCCCCAGGGCTCTGCTTTTGAATTCCTCTTTTGGTGGGACCCCTAGGGAACAAACCTGAAAGGAGTCCTCCCATCCCACAGATTGACGAAAAACAATTGGGATCGGGCCAAATCCACAGAGAGCAACATTCGTCCATGGCCCGTGAGGCCTCCCCAACATTCCACGGCCATCGCTGATACAAAATCCAGAGACAAATGCCTGAGCACGCGCCTCATTCTTGCTCATTCTTCATATCCTAAAGAGTTCTTCAGATCAGAACCTACACGGCACTCGAATGCACCCAAAATATATAGTCTGACCTGCGCACTAATGCACTGTCTGACAACCTGAGCCCGGACCTCGTGACCAACACCCAGACAGCTGACCGCACACTGAGCACATCAGACCCGCCATGGCCTTAGGTCATCATCTCTTCCATACCTTAGTTTTCAGGCTTCAGAACCTAGACCTTATCTCCAATCACTGCCCATGGGTGACTGTGATGCAGAAATCAGAACTCTTCCTTACCCATGGCAAGAAACCTTGTGATTGGCATGTTGTCCAACGTACAGTGTAGGAGAAACTAGCATTCACCCAAGGCCCCGCCCATTCTTGAGAGCGACGAGGGCATAAACTCGCATTGAGACCCTCAGCGTGTTTCCTATCCTCTAGTAAGTCCTCAAAGTGGCTGGACCATTAGATGTTATAATGGGCTTAACATGTCCCTAGGCCCCAATTTTTAACCAGATTTATTGGTTGTCCAGTCGCCCCTCCCCAGGGCTCTACTCTGGAATCCCTCATTTGGTGGGACACCTGAGGTTGAAAACCAAAACAAAACAAATAAACAACAACAGAACAACGGATTTCTAACATCCCACAGAATGACCCCAAACTATTTGGATGGGGCCAAACCCCCAGAGAGTAAGACTCGTCCATTTCCCATGAAGTCACCCGGAAATTCCACGAACATGAGTGACACGATATCCAGAGACAAAAACTGAGCAAGAGCCTCACACACGCCCTTTTTTCATATCCCGAAGAGTTCTCCTTTGGTCTGTAGATCAGTCCTGCCATACCTATGACCCGAAACATAAGATGAGTTTGTGTTTTCAGACAACTGTCCAAACAGCCCTGGCCTACAGGCTCAGACACCTGGAGCAAAACCTGACGACTGTGCTTGCCCTCTCCAAGGGAATTGTATGTCTCCATTCCAATGGCCACAACCCTACAACGAGGTTAAACCTCAAAAGTCCCTGAGGCCATCCCTATATTTGGGGCTTCCCAGGACAAACAGGGTCAATCTGGGCCCATCTGAGCACCTACCTGCACTCAGACACCTACTGACACCCCAGAAGTAAAAAGGAACAAATAGGCCCCTAGGCACCTATCGGATACATTACTTTGGTTTCCAGGCATCTCTCCTCAGAGGCCTTGGTTTCAATAACAGCATATGGCTGATTCTTGACGCACCCATCAGAACAAATCTCATCTACACATGGGAAACTTGCACTATGAAGCTGTGTGAAAGCCTCTCCTTAGGAGAAGCCTTCAGGGCCCCAGTGCCACCCCTTCATTCCAAGGACTCCATAGACAAAAAATCATATTAGGACACATTCACGGGAGAGTCCATTTCAACTCAGCCTCCTCGGTTGCTCCCCCAGATCCAGCAGATCTAACCTGTCTTGTTGCTTGGAGTCAATTGGAATGCGAGGTGGGCTACCCAGCCATCCATCCTTAAAACCGTGCTCAGTATCGTTGACCTGGAGCCAACCAACAGGTCTCAATTGTCCTGCAGAAGAATCTTTGCAGTTGGGAGCTTCTCACAACTCCGATCGTGGGAAAACCCCCATGGCCTCGTGATTCACCCTCCCTTCAAGAAGGGGCCATCAGGGACAGAATGTCCAACCTGAGCGATCATCTGATCCTCTCCCTGTCTTCAGATGCACGAGATCTCGATTCAGGTCTCTAGATTGTGCCTGCCATATCCTCACCCAGAAACCGAGGCCTAGCTTGGGTACTCAGACTTCAATCCTCAGACTTCTGGCCCACAAGCCCTCCAGTTTGGCAATTTAGAACTACAATGCAGCACTCTGCCTGCCCTCCAGAAGAAAAATATTGCCCTATGGGGCAACCCAGAAACCCCAAATGAGGATCAACCTGCACGCCATTCGGGTGTACCCCAAATATATAGGGTGATATGGGCACTAATGCCCTTTCTGACATAGCATGAGCCTGGACTTCCTGGCCCCACCCAGACAGCTGGCCACACACTGAGCACATCGGAACCGCCTTGGCCTTATCGTCATCTCTTCTCTACCACGGTTTTCAGGCTTCTGAACCTAGAACTTATCTCCAATCACGGCCCGGGTTTGAAAATGATGCAGAAATCAGAATTCTTTCCCCATGGCAAGAATCCTTGTGGTTGGCGTGTTGTACATGGTTCAGTGTAGTTGAAACCAGTGTGGCCCATGAGGCCCCGCCCATGCTTGCTGGCCACAATGGTCACAAACACACATTGTGACCTTCAGCCTGAGCCCAGTCCTCAGGTAAGGCCTCTCCGTGGCTGGATGGAGAGAGAGCATATTGGGCGTGCCATGACCCTAGGCCCCAATTTTTAACCATAGTTCGGGCTGTCCCTTCACTCTTCCCCAGGGCACTGCTTTGGAATTACTCTTTTGGTGGGAGACTTGAGGTAACAAACCTGAAATTAGTCCTCCCATCCCACATATTGACGAAAAGCTATTGGGATCGGGCCAAATCCACAGAGAGCAAGATTCGTCCATGGCCCATGAGGCCTCCCCAACATTCCACGGACATCGCTGATAAAAAATCCAGAGACAAAAGCCTGAGCAGGCGCCTCAGACTCGCTCATTTTTCATATCCTGAGGAGTTCTTCAGATGAGAACCTACACGGCCCTCGAATGCACCCAAAACATATAGTCTAACCTGGGCACTAATGCACTGTTTGACAACCTGAGCCCGGACCTCGTGACCAACACCCAGACAGCTGACCGCACACTGAGCACATCAGAACCGCCTTGGCCTTAGGTTATCATCTCTTCCGTACCTCAGTTTTCAGGCTTCAGAATCTACACCTTATCTCCAATCACTGCCCAGGGGTGACTGTGATGCAGAAATCAGAACTCTTCCTTACCCATGGCAAGAAACCTTGTGGTTGGCATGTTGTCCAACGATCAGTGTAGGAGAAACCAGCATTCACCCTGAGGCCCCGCCCATTCTTGAGTGCGACGAGGGCATAAACAGGCATTGTGCCCCTCAGGGTGAGTCCTGTCCTCTAGTACCTCCTCTCTGTGGCTGGCCATTAGATGTCATAATGGGCTTGACATGTCCCTAGGCCCCAATTTTTAACCAGATTTCTGGTTGTCCAGTCGCCCCACCCGAGTAATGTACTCTGGAATCCCTCATTTGGTGGGACACCTGAGGTTGAAAAACAAAAAAAAAAAACAAATCAAAACAACGGAACAACGGACTTCTTCCATTGGAATTCTTCCATCCCACAGAATGACCTCAAACTCTTTGGACGGGACCAAACCCCCAGAGAATAAGACTCGTCCATTTCCCATGAAGTCACCCGGAAATTTCACGACCATGAGTGACACGATATCCAGAGACAAAAACTTGAGCAAGAGCCTCACACTCGCCCTTTTTTGATATCCCAAAGAGTTCTCCTCATGGTCTGGAGATCAGTCATGCCATACCTATGACCCGAAACATAAACCGAGTTTGTGTTTTCAGACAACTGTCCAAACAGACCTGGCCTACACACCCTACGGGCTCAGGTCCCTGGAGCCAAACCTGACGACTGTGCCTGCCCTCTCTATGGGAATTGTATGTCTCCATTCCAATGGCCACAAACCTACTAAGAGGATAAACCTCCAAAGTCCCAGAGGCCATCCCAATATTTGTGGCTTCCCAGGACAAACAGGGGCAATCTGGGCCCATCTGAGCACCTACCGGCACTCAGACCCGGAGACTGATGTCCCCAGAGGTAAAAAGGAACGAACAGGCACCTAGGCAAATATCGGATCCATTACTTTGGTTTCCAGGCATCTCTCCTCAGAGGCTTGGATTTCAATAACAGCATATGGCTGTGTCTTGACTCACGCATCAGAACAAATCTCATCTCCACATGGGAAACGCACGAAGGAGCTGTGTGAAAGCCTCTCTTTACGAGAACCCTTCAGGGCTCTAGTGCCACCCCTTCATTCCAAGGTCTCCAGAGACACAAAATCATATTAGGACACATCTACGGGAGAGTCCATTTCAACTCAGACTCCTCGGTTGCTCCCTCAGATCCAGCAGATCTAACCTGTCTTGTTGCTTGGAGACAATTGGAATGCGAGGTGGGCTACCCAGGCATCCATCCTTAGAACCCTGTTCGGGTCGTTGTCCTGGAGCTAACGAACAGGTCTCAATTGTCCTGCAGAAGAATCTTTGCAGTTGGGAGCATCTCAGAACTCCCAACGTTAGAGAACCCCCATGGCCTCATCATACCCCCCCTTCATAAAGGGGCCATCAGGGACATAAGGTCCAACCTGAGCGATCGTCTGATCCTCGCCCTGACTTCAGATGCACGAGATCTCGATTCAGGTCTGTAGATTTTGCCTGCCATATCCTCACCCAGAAACGTAGGCCTAGCTTGGGTTCTCAGACTTCTGTCCTCAGACTACTGGCCCACAAGCCCTCCAGTTTGGCAATCCAGAACTACAATGCAGCACTCTGCATGCCCTCCAGAAGAAAAACATTGCCATATGGGGCAACACAGAATCCCCAAATTAGGATCAACCTGCACGCCATTCGGCTGTACCCCAAATATATAGGGTGACATGGGTACTAATGCCCTTTCTGACACAGCCTGAGCCTGGACTTCCTGGCCCCACCCAGACAGCTGGCCGCACACTGAGCACATCGGACAGCCATGGCCTTAGGTCTTCATCTCTTCTCAACGTCGGTTTCAGGCTTCAGATCCTAGAATTTAACTCCAATCACGCCCCGGGTTTGAAAATGATGCAGAAATCAGAACTCTTTCCCCATGGCAAGAAACCTTGTGGTTGGCATGTTGTCCAAGGTTCAGTGTAGTTGAAACCAGTGTGGCCCATGAGGCCCCGCCCATGCTTGCGGGCCACATTGGTCACAAACACTCATTGTGACCCCTCAGCCTGAGCCCAGTACTCAGGTAATGCCTCTCAATGGCTGGATGGAGAGACAGCATATTGGGCTTGCCATGCCCCTAGGCCCCAATTATTAACCGTATTTTGGGTTGTCCCTTCATTCTTCCCCAGGGCTCTGCTTTGGGATTCCTCTTTTGTTGGGACACCTGAGGTAACAAACCTGAAAGGAGTCCTCCCATCCCACAGATTGACGAAAAACAATTTGGATCATGCCAAATTCAGAGAGCAAGATTCGTCCATGGCCCATGAGGCCTCGCCAACATTCCACGGCCATCGCTGATACAAAATCCAGAGACAAAAGCCGGAGCACGCGCCTCAGACTCGCTCATTCCTCATATCCTGAAGAGATCTTCAGATTAGAACCTACACGGCACTCGAATGCACCCAAAATATATAGTCTAACCTGGGCACTAATGCACTGTCTGACAACCTGAGCCCAGACCTCGTGACCAAGACCCAGACAGCTGACCGCACACTGAGCACATCAGAACCGCCATGGGCTTAGGTCATCATCTCTTCCCTACCTCCGTTTTCAGGCTTCAGAACCTAGACCTTATCTCCAATTACTGCCCAGGGGTGACTGTGATGCAGAAATCAGAACTCTTCCTTACCCATGGCAAGAAACCTTGTGGTTGGCATGTTGTCCAACGTTTAGTGTCGGAGAAACCAGCATTCACCCTGAGGCCCCGCCCATGCTTGAGTGCGACGAGGGCATAAACAGGCATTGTGACCCTCAGCGTGAGTCCTGTCCTCTAGTACCTCCTCTCTGTGGCTGGACCTTTGATGTCATAATGGGCTTGACATGTCCCTAGGCCCCAATTATTAACCAGATTTCTGGTTGTCCAGTCGCCCCTCCCCTAGGGCTCTACTCTGGAAACCCTCATTTGGTGGGACACCTGAGGTTGAAAAACAAAACAAAACAAATCAACAACAATAGAACAAAGGACTTCTTCCATCCCACAGAATGACCCCAAACTCTTTGAACGTTGCCAAACCCAAGAGAGTAAGACTCGTACATTTCCCTTGAAGTCACCCGGAAATTTCACGAACATGAGTGACACGATATACAGAGACAAAAACTTGAACAAGAGCCTCACACTCGCCCTTTTTTCGTATCCCGAAGAGTTCTCCTCATGGTCTGTAGATCAGTCCTACCATACCTATGACCCGAAACATAAGCCGAGTTTGTGTTTTCAGACAACTGTCCAAAGAGCCCTGGCCTACACACCCTACAGGCTCAGGCCCCTGGAGCCAAACCTGACGACTGTGCTTGCCCTCTCCATGGGAATTGTATGTGCCCATTCCAATGGCCACAACCCTACTAAGAGGATCAACCTCAAAAGTCCCTGAGGCCATCCCAATATTTGTGGCTTCCCAGGACAAAGTGGGGCAATCTGGCCACATCTGAACACCGACCGGCACTCAGACCCGTAGCCTGATGTCCCCAGAGGTAAAAATGTACGAACAGTCCCCTAGGCATCTATCGGATCCATTGCTTTGGTTTCCAGGTATCTCTCCTCAGAGGCCTGGTTTTCAATAACAGCATATGGCTGTTTCTTGAATCACCCATCAGAACAAATCTCATCTACACATGGGAAACTTGCAGGATGGAGCTGTGTGAAAGCCTCTATTTAGGAGACACTTCAGGGCCGCAGTGCCACCGCTTCATTCCAAGGTCTCCATAGACACAAAATCATATTAGGACACATCCACGGGGGAGTCCATTTCAACACAGCCTCCTCGGTTGCTCCTGCAGATCCAGCAGATCTGACCTGTCTTGATGCTTGGAGACAATTGGAATGCGAGGTGGGCTACCGAGACATCCATCCTTAGAACCCTGATCGGAATCGTTGTCCAGGAGCCAACCAACAAGACACAATTGTCTTGCAGAAGAATCTTTGCAGTTGGGAGCTTCTCACAACTCCCATCGTGGGAAAACCCCCATGGCCTCGTGATCTACCCCCCCTTCAAGAAGGGGCCATCAGGGACAGAATGTCCAACATGAGCGATTGTCAGATCCTCGACCTGACTTCAGATGCACGAGATCTTTATTCAGGTAAGTAGATTGTGCCTGCCATATCCTCACCCAGAAACCTAGGCCTAGCTTTGGTTCTCAGACTTCCGTCCTCAGACTACTAGCCCACAAGCAATCCAGTTAGGCAATCCAGAACTACAATGCAGCACTCTGCCTGCCCTCCAGAAGAAAAACATTGCCCTCTGGGGCTACCCATAAACCACAAATGAGGATCAACGGGGCACACCAGTCGGCTTTACCACAAATATATAGGCTGACCTGGGCACTAATGCCCTTTCTCACACAGCCTGAGCCAGGAAGACTTGGCCCCACCCAGACATCTGGCCGCTAACTGAGCACATCGGACCCGCCATGGCCTTAGTTCGTCATCTCTTCTCAACCTCCTGAGGTAACAAACCTGAAAGGAGTCCTCCCATCCCACAGATTGACGAAAAACAATTGGAATCGGGCCAAGTCCACAGATAGCAAGATTCGTCCATGGCCATGAGGCCTCCCCAACGTTCCACGGCCATCGCTGATACAAAATCCAGAGACAAAAGCCTGAGCACGCGCCTCAGACTCGCTCATTCTTCATATCCTGAAGAGTTCTTCAGATAAGAACCTACACGGCACTCGAATGCACCCAAAATATATAGTCTAACCAGGGCACTAATGCACTGTCTGACAACCTGAGCCCGGACCTTGTGACCAACACCCAGACAGCTGACCGCACACTGAGCACATCAGACCCGCCATGGCCTTAGGTCATCATCTCTTCCCTACCTCAGTTTTCAGGCTTCAGAACCTAGACCTTATGTCCAATCACTGCCCAGCGGTGACTGTGATGCAGAAATCAGAACTCTTCCTTACCCATGGCAAGAAAACTTCTGGTTGGCATGTTGTCCAACGTTCAGTGTAGGAGAAACCAGCATTCACCCTGAGGCCCCGACCATTCTTGAGTGCGACGAGGGCATAAACACGCATTGTGACCCTCAGCGTGAGTCCTGTCCTCTAGTACGTCCTCTCAGTGGCTGGACCATTAGATGTCATAATGGGCTTGACATGTCCCTAGGCCCCAATTTTTAACCAGATTTCTGGTTTTCCAGTCGCCACGCCCAGGGCTCTTCTCTGGAATCCCTCATTTGGTGGGACACCTGAGGTTGAAAAACAAAACAAATCAAGAACAACGAACTTCTTCCATCCCACAGAATGACCCCAAACACTTTGGACGGGGCCAAACCAGCAGAGAATAAGACTGGTCCATTTACCATGAAGTCACCCGGAAATTTCACGACCATGAGTGACACGATATCCAGAGACAAAAACTTGAGCAAGAGCCTCACACTCGCCCTTTTTTCATATCCCGAAGAGTTCTCCTCATGGTCTGTAGATCAGTCCTGCCATACCTATGACCCGAAACATAAGCCGAGTTTGTGTTTTCAGACAACTGTCCAAACAGCCCTGGCCTACACACCCTACAGGCTCAGGCCCCTGGAGCCAAACATGAAGACTGTGCTTGCCCTCTCCAACTGAATTGTATGTGCCCACTCCAATGGCCACAACCCTACTAATAGGATAAACCTACAAAGTCCCTGTGGCCATCCCTATATTTGGGCCTTCCCAGGGCAAACAGGGGCAATCTGGGCCCATCTGAGCACCTACCGGCCATCAGTCCCGTAGACTGATGTCCCCAGAGGTAAAAAGGAACGAACAGGCCCATAGGCACCTATCGGATCCATTGCTTTGGTTTCCAGGCTTCTTTCCTTAGAGATCATTAGAACCCTTAGAATCCTGCTCTTGCGTCGTTCCTTATGGGACATCTTTGAGCCATCCAACAGGTCTCGACTGTCCCACAGGAGTCCTTGTGCATGGACCACCTCACAACTCATATCATGGAAAGCTTCCAAGGTCACATGATGCCCCCATCTTCATGAAGGCGGATCATGGAAAGAAACTCCACCCTGACCCAACGGCTGATCTTCGCCTTGACTTCAGATGCACGAGATCTTGATTAAGCACTTCAGAGTGCACCTGCTGTGCCCTCACCCCAAAACCTAAGCATAGCTAGTGTTCTCAGACTTCCGTCCTCACTCTCCTCCCACACACGCCCTCCATTTTGGGATTTTCGATGACACAGTGCTGCACTCTGCCTGCCCTCTAGAAGAAAAACGTTGCCCTATGGGTCTACCCAGAAAGCTCAAATGAGGATAAACCTGCATGCCACTCAACTGTACACCAATTATATAGTCTAGCCTGTGCACTAATGCCCTGTCTGACACAACCTGAGGCCTGAATTCCCAACCGACACCCAGACAGCTTGCCGTACACTGAGAACATCTGAACCGCCATGGCCTTAGGTTGCCATCTCTTTCCAACCTGGTTTTCAGGCTACAGAAACCTAGACCTTATCTCTACTCATTTCCCATGGGTGAAGGTGATGCAGAAATCAGAACTCCTCCTTCCCACTCGCCAGAATCTTGTGGTTGGCATCTTATCCAAAGTTCAGTGTAGGACCCCTCTAGGGCCTACAGTAGTAGTAGTAGGGCCCCTGAGGGTAGTGTAGGGTCCCTGAGGCCCTGCCCATGCTTAAGAGCTGCGGTGGGCACAAACACACATTGCGACCCTCAGTTTGAGCCCTGTCCTCATGTAAAAGCCTCTCAGTGGCTGGACCATGAGCCCGCATATGGGGCCTGCCATGCCCCATGTCACCCAATCTTAACCAGAGGTAGAGACATCTAGTCACCCCTACTCAGGGCTCTGATCTGGAATCCCTCTTTGGTGGGACATTTGAGGTAAGTAAACACAGAAAGGATTCCTCCCACCCACAGAATGTCCCCAATCACTTGGGATCAGGCCATCCCCAGAGAGAAAGACTCCTCCATGGCCCATGAGGCCAGCCGGACATTCCACGGCCACTATTGACACAAAATCCAGAGAAATAAGCCTCACCCTTAGGTCATAGCCCAAAAATTCTCCTCATAGTCTGTAGATCGGGCCTGCCATACCTACGTCCCCAAACCGTGTTTTCAGACTTCTATCCTGACATCCCTGTCCCACACATCCTCCAGGCTGAGGCCATCCATCCTTAGAACCCTGCTCGTAATCGTTGTCCTGGAGCCTACCAACAGGTCTCAATTGCCCTGCAGAAGAATCTTTGCAGTTGGGATCTTCTCACAACTCCCATCATGGGAAAACACCCATTGCCTCGTGATCCACCACCCCTTCAAGAAGGGGCCATCAGGGACAGAATGTCCAACCAGAGCGATCGTCTGATCCTCGCCCTGACTTCAGATGCACGAGACCTCGATTCAGGTCTGTAGATTGTGCCTGCCATATCCTCACCCAGACACCTAGGCCTAGCTTGGGCTCTCAGACTTCCGTCCTCAGACTGCTGGCCCACAAGCCCTCCAGTTTGGCAATCCAGAACTACATGCAGCACTCTGCCTGCCCACTAGAAGAAAAACATTGCCCTCTGGTGCTACCCAGAAACCACAAAAGAGGATCAACCTGAACGCCATTTTGCTGTACCCCAAATATAAGGGCTGTCCAGGGCACTAATGCCCTTTCGGACACTTCCTGAGCCTGGACCTCCTGGTCCCACCCAGACAGCTGGCTACAGACTGAGCACATCGGACCCGCCATGGCCTTAGGTCGTCATCTCTTCTCAACCTCGGTTTTCAGGCTTCAGAACCTAGACCTTATCTCCAATCACGGCACGGGTTTAAAAAAAATGATGCAGAAATCAGAACTCTTTACCCATGGCAAGAAACCTTGTGGTTGGCATGTTGTCCAAGGTTCAGTGTACTTGAAACCAGTGTGGCCCATGAGGCCCCGCCCATGCTTGCGGGGCCACATTGGTCACAAACACACATTGTGACCCTCAGCCTGAGCCCAGTCCTCAGGTAAGGCCTCTCAGTGGCTGGATGGAGAGACAGCATATTGGGCTTGCCATGCCCCTAGGCCCCAATTTTTAACCGTAGTTCGGGTTGTCCCTTCACTCTTCCCCAGGGCTCTGCTTTGGAATTCCTCTTTTGGTGGGACACCTGAGGTAACAAACCTGAAAGGAGTCCTCCCATCCCACAGATTGACGAAAAAAAATTGGGATCGGGCCAAACACACAGAGAGCAAGATGCGTCCATGGCCCATGAGTCCTCCCCAACATTCCATGTCCATCGCTGATACAAAATCCAGAGACAGAAGCCTGAGCACGCGCCTCAGACTCGCTCATTTTCATATACTGAAGAGTTCTTCAGATAAGAACCTACACGGCACATGTCCCTAGGCCCCAATTTTTAACCAGATTTCTGGTTTTCCAGTCGCCCTCCCATGGCTCTACTCTGGAATCCCTCATTTGCTAGGACACTTCAACTCAGCCTCCTCGGTTGCTGACCCAGATCCAGCAGATCTAACCTGTCTTGTTGCTTGGAGACAATTGGAATGCGAGGTGTGCTACCCAGGCATCCATCCTTAGAACCCTGCTCGGAATCGTTGTCCTGGAGCCAACCAACAGGTCTCAATGTCCTGCAGAAGAATCTTTGCAGTTGGGAGCTTCTCAGAACTCCCATCTTGGGAAAAACCCCATGGCCTCGGATCCACACAACCTACAAGAAGGGGCCATCAGGGACAGAATATCAAACCTGAGCGATCGTCTGATCCTCGCCCTGACTTCAGATGCACGAAATCTCTATTCGGGTCTGTAGATTGTGCCTGCCATATTCTCACCCAGAACCCTAGGCCTAGCTTGGGTTCTCAGATTTCCGTCCTCAGACTACTGGCCCACAAGCCCTCCAGTTTAGGCAATCCAGACTACAATGCAGCACTCTGCCTGCCCTCCAGAAGAAAACATTGCCCCCTGGGGCTACCCAGAAACCCGAAATGAGGATCAACCTGTACGCCATTCGGCTGTACCCCAAATATATAGGCTGACCTGGTCACTAATGCCCTTTCTGACACAGCCTGATCCTGGACCTCCTGGCCCCCCACCCAGACAGCTGGCCGCACACTGAGCACATCAACCTGCCATGGCCTTAGGTCGTCATCTCTTCTCAACCTCGGTTTTCAGGCTTCAGAACCTAGACCTTATATCCAATCACGGACCGGGTTTGGAAATGATGCAGAAATCACAACTCTATCCCCTTGGCAAGAAACCTTGTGGTTGGCATGTTGTCCAAGGTCAGTGTAGTTGAAACCAGTGTGGCCCATGAGGCCCCGCCCATGCTTGCGGGCCACATTGGTCACAAACACACCTTCTAACACTCAGCCTGAGCCCAGTCCTCAGGAAGGCCTATCAGTGACTGGATGGAGAGACAGCATATTGGGCTTGCCATGCCCCTAGGCCCCATATTTTATCCGTAGTTCCGCTTGTCCCTTCACTCTTCCGCAGGGCTCTGCTTTGGAATTCCTCTTTTGGTGGGACACCTGAGGTAACAAACCTGAAAGGAGTCTTCCATCCCACAGATTGACGAACAACAATTGGTATCGGGCCAAATCCACAGAGAGCAAGATTCGTCCATGGCCCATGAGGCCTCCCCAACATTCCACGGCCTTCACTTATACAAAATCCAGAGACAAAAGCCTGAGCCTGTGCCTCAGACACGCTCATCTTCATATCCTGAAGAGTTCTTCAGATAAGAACCTACACGGCACTCGAATGCACCCAAAATATATAGTCTAACCTGGGCACTAATGCACTGTCTGACAACATGTGCCCGGACCGCGTGACCAACACCCAGATAGCTGCCCGCACACTGAGCACATCAGACCCGCCATGGCCTTAGGTCATCATCTCTTCCCTACCTCAGTTTTCAGGCTTCAGAACCTAGACCTTATCTCCAATTACTGCCCAGGGGTGACTGTGATGCAGAAATCAGAACTCTTCCTTACCCATGGCAAGAAAACTTCTGGTTGGCATGTTGTCCAACGTTCAGTGTACGAGAGACCAGCATTCACCATGAGGCCCCGCCCATTCTTGAGTGTGACGAGGGCATAAACACGCATTGTGACCCTCAGCGTGAGTCCTGTCCTCTAGTACGTCCCCTCAGTGGCTGGATCATTAGATGTCATAATGGGCTTGACATGTCCCCAGGCCCAATTTTTAACCAGATTTCTGGTTGTCCAGTCGCCCCTCCCCAGGGCTCTACTCTGGAATCCCTCATATTGTGGGACACCTGAGGTTAAAAACAAAACAAAACAAATCAACCACAACAGAACAACGGACTTCTAGCATCCACAGAATGACCCCAAAATCATTGGACGGGGCCAAAACCCCAGAGAGTAAGACTCGTCCATTTCCCATGAAGTCACCCGGAAATTTCACGACCATGAGTGACACGAAATCCAGAGACAAAATCTTGAGGAAGAGCCTCATACTCGCCCTTTTTTCATATCCCGAATAGTTCTCCTCATGGACTGTAGATCAGTGCTGCCATACCTATGACCCGAAACATAAGCCGAGTTTGTGTTTTCAGACAACTGTCCAAAGAGACCTGGCCTACACACCCTACAGGCTCATGCCCCTGGAGCCAAACCTGACAACTATGCTTGCGCTCTCCAAGGGAATTGTATGTTCCCATTTCCATGTCCACAACACTACTAATAGGATAAGCCTCAAAAGCCCCTGAGGCCATCCCAATATTTGTGGTTTCCCAGGACAAACAGGGGCAATCTGGGCCCATCTGAGCACCTACCGACGCTCAGTCCCGTAGACTGATGTCCCCAGAGGTTAAAAGGAACGAACCGGCCCCTAGGCACCTATCGGATCCATTGGTTTGGCTTCTAGGCGTCCCTCCTCAGAAGCCTTGATTTCAATAACAGCATATGGCTGTTTCTTGACTCACCCATCAGAACAAATCTCATCTACACATGGGAAACTTGCACGATGGAGCTGTGTGAAAGCCCCTCTTTAAGAGAACCCTTCAGGGCCCCAGTGCCACCGCTTCATTCCAAGGTCTCCATAGACACAAAATCATATTAGGACACATCCTCCGCCGCATCCATTTCAACTCAGCCTCCTCGGTTGCTCCCCCAGATCCAGCAGATCTAACCTGTCTTGTTGCTTGGAGACAATTGGAATGCGAGGTGGGCTACCCAGACATCTATCCTTAGAACCCTGCTCGGAATCGTTAGCCTGGAGCCTACCAACAGGTCTCAATTGTCCTGCAGAAGAATCTTTGCAGTTAGGAGCTTCTCAAAACTCCCATCGTGGGAAAACCCCCATGGCCTCGTGATCCACACCCCTTCAAGAAGGGGCCATCAGGGACAGAATGTCCAACCTGATCGATCGTCTGATCGTCGCCCTGTCTTCAGACGCACGAGATCTCGATTCAGGTCTGTAGATTGTGCCTGCCATATCCTCACTCAGAAACCTAGGCCTAGCTTGGGTTCTCAGACATCCGTCCACAGAATACTGGCCCAGAAGCTCTCATGTATGGCAATATAGAACGACAATGCAGCATTCTGCCTGCCCTCTAGAAGAAAAACATAGCCCTCTGGGGCTACCCTGAAACCCCAAATGAGGATCAACCTGCACGCCATTCGGCTGTACCCCAAATATATAGGCTGACCTGGGCACTAATGCTCTTTCTGACACAGCCTGAGTCTGGACCTCCTGGCCCCACCTAGACAGCTGGGGGCACACTGAACACATCGAACCTGCCATGGCTAAGGACGTCATCTCTTCTAAACCTCGGTTTTTAGGCTTCAGAACATAGACCTTATCTCCAATCACGGCACGGGATTGAAAATGATGCAGAAATCAGAACTCTTTCCCCATGTCAAGAAAACTTGTGGTTGGCATGTTGTCCAAGTTTCAGTGTAGTTGAAACCAGTGTGGCCCATGAGGCTCCGCCCATGCTTCGGGGCCACATTGGTCACAAACACACATTGTGACCCTCAGCCTGAGCCCAGTCCTCAGGTAAGGCCTCTCAGTGGCTGGATGGAGAGACAGCATATTGGGCTTGCCATGCCCATAGGCCCCAATTTTTAACAGTTGTTCGGGTTGTGTCTTCACTCTTCCCCAGGGCTCTGCTTTGGAATTCCTCTTTTGGTGGGACACCTGAGGTAACAAACCTGAAAGGAGTCCTCCCATCCCTCAGATTGACGAAAAACAATTTGGATCGGGCCAAATCCACAGAGAGAAAGATTCGTCCATGGCAGATGTGGCCTCCCCAACATTCCACGGCCATCGCTGATACAAAATCCAGAGATAAAAGCCTGAGCACGCACCTCAGACTCGCTCATTCTTCATATCCTGAAGAGTTCTTCAGATAAGAACCTACACGGCACTCGAATGCACCCAAAATATATAGTCTAACCTGGGCACTAATGCACTGTTGACAACTTGAGTCCGGACCTCGTGACCAACACCCAGACAGCTGACCGCACACTGAGCACATCAGACCCGCCATGGCCTTAGGTCATCATCTCTTCCCTACCTCAGTTTTCAGGCTTCAGAACCTAGATCTTATCCCCAATCACTGCGCAGGGGTGACTGTGATGCTGAAATCAGAACTATTCCTTACCCATGGCAAGAAACCTTGTGGTTGGCATGTTGTCCAATGTTCAGTGTAGGAGAAACCAGCATTCACGCTGTGGCCACGCCCATTCTTGAGTGCGACGACGGTATATACACGAATTGTGACCCTCAGCGTGAGTCCTGTCCTCTACTATGTCCTCTCAGTGGCTGGACCTTTAGATGTCATAATGGGCTTGACATGTCCCTAGGCCCCAATTTTTAACCAGATTTCTGGTTGTCCAGTCGCCCCTCCCGAGGGCTCTACTCTGGAATCCCTCATTTGATGGGACACCTGAGGTTGAAAAACAAAACAAAACAAATCAACCACAACAGAGACATGGACTTCTTCCATCCCACAGAATGACCCCAAACTCTTTTGACAGGGCCAAACACCCAGAGAGTAAGACTCGTCCATTTCCCATGAAGTCACCCGGAAATTTCACGACCATGAATGACACGAAATCCAGAGACAAAAACTTGAGCAAGAGCCTCACACTCGCCCTTTTTTCATATCCAGAAGGGTTCTCCTCATGGTCTGTAGATCAGTCCTGCCATACCTATGACCCGAAACAAGCCGAGTTTGTGTTTTAAGACAACTGTCCAAACAGACCTGGCATACACACCCTACAGGCTCAGGCCACTGGAGCCAAACTTAACGACTGTGCATGCCCTCTCCAAGGGAATTGTATGTGCCCATTCCAATGGCCGCAACCCTACTAATAGTATAAACCTCCAAAGTCCCTGAGGCCATCCCAATATTTGTGGCTTCCCATGACAAACAGGGGCAATCTGGGCCCATCTGAGCACCTACCTGAACCCAGACCCGTAGACTGATGTCCCCAGATAAAAAGGAACGAACAGGCTCCTAGGCAACTATCGGATCCATTGGTTTGGCTTCCAGGCATCTCTCCTCAGAGGCCTGGATTTCAATAACATCATATGGCTGTTTCTTGACTCACCCATCAGAACAAATCTCATCTACACATGGGAAACTTGCACGATGGAGCTGTGTGAAAGCCTCTCTTTATGAGAACCCTTCAGGGCCCCAGTGCCACCGCTTCATTCCATGAGGCCCCGTCCATGCTTGTGGTCCACATTGGTCACAAACACACATTGTGTCCCTCAGCCTGAGCCCAGTACTCAGATAAGGCCTACAGTGGCTGGATGGAGAGACAGCATATTGGGCTTGTCATGCCCCTAGGCCCCAATTTTTAACCATATTTCGGTTTCTCCCTTCACTCTTCCCCAGGGCTCTGCTTTGGAATTCCTCTTTTGGTGGGACACCTAAGGTAACAAACCTGATAGGAGTACTCCCATCCTACAGATTGACTAAAAACAATTGGAATCGGGCCCAATCCACTGAGAAAAGATTCGTCCATGACCCTTGAGGCCTCCCCAACATACCACGTCCTTCTCTGATACAAAATCCAGAGACAAAAGCCTGAGCACACGCCTCAGACTCGCTCATTCTTCATATCCTGAAAAGTTCCTCAGATAAGAAGCTAAACGACACTCAAATGCACCCAATCAGAACAGCATATGGCTGTTTCTTGACTCACCCATTGGAACAAATCTCATCTACACATGGGAAAATTGCATGATGGAGCTGTGTGAAAGCCTCTCTTTAGGAGAACCCTTCAGGGCCCCAGTGCTACCGCTTCATTCCAAGGTCTCCATAGACACAAAATCATATTAGGACACATCCACGGGAGAATAAATTTCAACTCAGCCTCCTCGGTTGCTCCCCCAGATCCAGCAGATCTAACCTGTCTTGTTGCGTGGAGAAAATTGGAATGCGTGGTGGGCAACCCAGCCATCCATCCTTAGAACCCTGCTCGGAAACGTTGTCCTGGAGCCAACCAACAGGTCTCAATTGTCCTGAAGTAGAATCTTTGCATTTGGGAACTTCTCACAACTCCCATCGTGGGAAAACCCCCATGGCCTCGTGATCCACCCCCACTTCAAGAAGGGGCCATCAGGGACAGAATGTCCAACCTGAGCGATCTTCTGATCCTCTCCCTGACTTCAGATGCACGAGATCTCGATTCAGGTCTGTAGATTGTGCCTGCCATATCCTCACCCAGAAACCGAGGCCTAGATTGGGTTCTCAGAGTTCCGTCCTCAGACTACTGGCCCACAAGCTCTCCAGTTTGGCAATCCAGAACTACAATGCAGCACACTGCCTGCCCTCCAGAAGAAAAACATTTCCCTCTGAGGCTAACCCGAAACCCCCAATGAGGATCAACCTGCACGGCATTTGGCTCTACCCCAAATATATAGGCTGACCTGGGCACTAATGCCCTTTCTGACACAGCCTGAGCCTGGACCTCCTGGCCCCACCCAGACAGTTAGCCGCACACTGAGCACATCGGACCCGCCATGGCCTTAGGTCGTCATCTCTTCTCAACCTCGATTTTCAGGCTTAAGAACCTAGACCTTATCTCCAATCCCTGCCCAGGTATGAAAATGATGCAGAAATCAGAACTCTTTCCCCATGGCAAGAAATCTTGTTGTTGGCATGTTGTCCAAGGTTCAGTGTCGTTAAAACCAGTGTGGCCCATGAGGACCCACCCATGCTTGCGGGCTACATTGGTCATAAACACACATTGTGACCCTCAGCCTGAGCGCAGTACTCAGGTAAGGCCTCTCAGTGGCTGGATGGAGAGACAGCATATTGGCCTTGCCATGCCCCTAGGCCCCTATTTTTAACCATAGTTCGGGTTGTCCCTTCACTCTTCCGCAGGGCTCTGCTTTGGAATTCCTCTTTTGGTGGGACACCTGAGGTACCAAACCTGAAAGGAGTCTTACTCTCTGGGGTTTGGACCTGTCCAAAGAGTTTGGGGTCATTCTGAGGGATGGAAGAAGTCCGTTGTTCTGTTGTTGTTGATTTTTGTTTTGTTTTGTTTTTCAACCTAAGGGGTCCCACCAAATGAGGGATTCCGGAGTAGAGTCCTGGGGAGGGGCGACTGGACAACCAGAAATCTGGTTAAAAATTGGGGCCTAAGGACATGTCAAGCACATTATGACATCTAATGATCCAGCCACTGAGAGGACGTACTAGAGGACAGGACTCACGCTGAGGGTTACAATGAGTGTTTATGCCCTCGTCGCACTCAAGAACGGGCGGGCGGGACCTCAGGGGTGAATGCTTGTTTCTCCTACACTGAACGTTGGACAACATGCCAACCACAATGTTTCTTGCCATGGGTAAGGAAGAGTTCTGATTTCGGCATCACAGTCACCCCTGGGCAGTATTTGGAGATAAGGTCTAGGTTCTGAAGCCTGAAACCTGAGGTAGGGAAGAGATGATGTCCTAAGGCCATGGCGGGTCTGATGTGCTCAGTGTGCGGTCAGCTGTCTGGGTGTTGGTCACGAGGTCCGTGCTCAGGTTGTCAGACAGTGCATTAGTGCCCAGGTTAGACTATATATATATTGGGTGCATTCGAGTGCCCTGTAGGTTCTTATCTGAAGAACTCTTCAGGATATGAAGAATTTGCGAGTCTGAGTCGCATGCTGAGGTTTTTGTCTCGGGATTTTGTATCAACGATGGCCGTGGAATGTTGGGGAGGCATCATGGGCCATGGACGAATCTTGCTCTCTGTGGACTTGGCCAGATCCCAAATGTTTTTCGTCAATCTGTGGGATGGGAGGACTCCTTTCAGGTTTGTTACCTCAGGTGTCCCACCGAAAGAGGTATTCTAAAGCAGAGCCCTGGGGAAGAGTGAAGGGACAACACGAACTATGGTTAAAATTTGCGGCCTAGGGGCATGGCAAGCCCAATATGCTGTCTCTCCATCCAGCCACTGAGAGGCCTTACCTGAGGACTGGGCTCAGGCTGAGGGTCACAATGTGTGTTTGTGACCAAAGTGGCACACAAGCATGGGTGGGGCCTCATGGGCCACACTGGTTTCAACTACACTGAAACTTGGACAACATGCCAACCACAAGGTTTCTTGCCATGGGGAAAGAGTTCTGATTTCTGCATCATTTTCAAACCCGGGCCGTGATTGGAGATACGGTCTAGATTCTGAGGCCTGAAAACCGAGGTTGAGAAGAGATGACGAACTAGGCCATGACCGGTCCGATGTGCCTAGTGTGCGGCCAGCTGTCTTGGTGGGGCCAGGAGTTCCAGGCTCAGCTGTGTCAGAATGGGCATTAGTGCCCATGTCAGCCTATATATTTGGGGTACAGGCGACTGGTGTGCCCCGTTGATCCTCATTTGGGGTTTTTGGGTAGCCCCAGAGGGCAATGTTTATCTTCTGGAGGGCAGGCAGAGTGCTGCATTGTAGTTCTGGATTGCCAAACTGGAGTGCTTGTGGGCTAGTAGTCTGAGGACGGAAGTCTGAGAACCGAAGCTAGGCCTAGGTTTCTGGGTGAGGATATGGCAGGCACAATCTACAGACCTGAATCAAGATCTCGTGCATCTGAAGTCAGGTCGAGGATCTGACAATCGCTCAGGTTGGACATTCTGTCCCTGATGGCCCCTTCTTGAAGGGGGGGGGTGGATCACGAGGCCATGGGGGTTTTCCCACGATGGGAGTTGTGAGAAGCTCCCAATTGCAAAGATTCTTCAGCAAGACAATTGAGACCTGTTGGTTTGCTCCAGGACAACGATTCCGAGCAGGGTTCTATGGATGGATGGCTGGGTAGCCCACTTCACATTCAAGTTGTCTCTAAGCAACAAGACAGATTAGATCTGCGGGATCTGGGGGAGCAACCGAGGAGGCTGAGTTGAAATGGACTCTCCCGTGGATATGTCCTAATATGATTTTGTGTCTATGGAGACCTTGGAATGAAGCGGTGGCACTGGGGACCTGAAGTGTTCCCCTAAAGAGATGCTTTCACATAGCTCCATCGTGCAAGTTTCCCATGTGTAGATGAGATTTGTTCTGATGGGTGAGTCAAGAAACAGCCATATGCTGTTATTGAAATCCAGGCCTCTGAGGAGAGATGCCTGGAAACCAAAGCAATGGATTTGATAGGTGCCTAGGGGCCTGTTCGTTCCTTTTTACCTCTGGGCACATCAGTCTATGCGTCTGAGCGCCGGTAGGTGCTCAGATGTGCCCAGATTGCCCCATTTGTCCTGGGACGCCGCAAATATTGGTATGGCCTCAGGGACTTTGGAGGTTTATACTCTTAGTAGGGTTGTGGCCATTGGAATGGGCACATACAATTGCCTTGGAGAGGGCAATCACAGTCGTCATGTTTGGCTCCAGGGGCCTGAGCCTGTAGGGTGAGTAGGCCAGGGCTGTTTGGACAGTTGTCTGAAAACACAAACTCGGCTTATGTTTCGGGTCATAGGTATGGCAGGACTGATCTACAGACCTTGAGGAGAACTCTTTGTGATATGAAAAAATGTCGAGTGTGAGGCTCTGCTCAAGTTTTTGTCTCTGGATATCGTGTCACTCATGGTCGTGAAATTTCCAGGTGACATCATGGGAAATGGACGAGTGTTACTCTGTGGGGGCTTGGCCCCGTCCAAAGAGTTTGTGCTCATTCTGTGGGATGGAAGAATTCCGATGGAAGAAGTCCGTTCTTCTGTTGTTTTTGATTTCTTTTGTTTTGTTTTTCAAACTCAGGTGTCCCACCAAATGAGGGATTCCAGAGTAGATCACTAGGGAGGGGCGACTGGACAACCAGAAATCTGGTTAAAAATTGGGGCCTAGGGACATGTCAAGCCCATTATGACATCTAATGGTCCAGCCACTGAGAGGACGTACTAGAAGACAAGACTCACCTTGAGGGTCACAATGCGTGTTTATGCCCATCGTCGCGCTCAAGAATGGGCAGGGCCTCAGGGTGAATGCTGGTTTCTCCTACACTGAACGTTGGACAACATGCCAACCACAAGGTTTCTTGCCATGGGTAAGGAAGAGTTCTGATTTCTGCATCACAGTCACTCCTGGACAGTGATTGGAGATAAGGTCTAGGTTCTGAAGCCTGAAAACTTAGGTAGGGAAGAGATGATGACCTAAGGCCATGGCGGGTCTGATGTGCTCAGTGTGCGGTCAGCAGTCTGGGTGTTTGTTGGTCACGAGGTCCGGGCTCAGGTTGTCAGACAGTGCATTAATGCCCAGGATAGACTATATATTTTGGTTGCCTTCGAGTGCCGTGTAAGTTCTGATCTGAGGAACTCTTCAGGATATAAAGAATGACCGAGTCTGAGGTGCGTGGTCAGGCTACTATCTCTGGATTCTGTATCAGCGATGGCCGTGGAATGTTGGGGAGGCCTCATGGGCCATGGACGAATCTTGCTCTCTGTGGATTTGGCCAGATCCCAATTGTTTTTCGTCAATCTGTGGGATGGGAGGACTCCTTTCAGGTTTGTTACCTCAGGTATCCGACCAAAAGAGGAATTCCAAAGTAGAGCCCTGGGGAAGAGTGAAGACACAACCCGAACAACGGTTAAAAATTGGGGCCTATGGGCATGGCAAGCCCAATATGCTGTCTCTCCATCCAGCCACTGAGAGGCCTTACCTAGGACTGGGCTCAGGCTGAGTGTCACAATGAGTGTTTGTGACCAATGTGGCTCGCAAGCATGGGCGGGGCCTCTTGGGCCACACTGGTTTCAACTACACTGAACCTTGGACAACATGCCAACCACAAGGTTTCTTGCCATGGGGAAAGAGTTCTAATTTCTGCATTGTTTTCAAACCCCTGCCGTGTTTGGAGTTAAGGTCTGGGTTCTGAAGCCTGAAAACCGAGGTTGAGAAGAGATGACGACCTAAGGACATGGTGAGTCCGATGTGCTCAGTTTGCGGCCAGCTGTCTGGGTGGGGCCAGGAGATCCAGGCTCAGGCTGTGTCAGAAAGGGCATTAGTGCCCAGGTCAGCCTATATATTTTGGTACAGCCAAATGGTGTGCAGGTTGATCCTCATTTGAGGTTTCTGGGTAGACCCAGAGGGCAATGTTTTTCTTCTGGAGGGCAGGCAGAGTGCTGCATTGTAGTTCTGGATTGCCAAACTGGAGGACTTGTGGGCCAGTAGACTGAGGACGGAAGTCTGAGAACCGAAGCTAGGCCTAGGTTTCTGGGTGAGGATATGGCAGGCACAATCTACAGACCTGAATCGAGATCTCGTGCATCTGAAGTCAGGGCGAGGATCAGACGATCGCTCAGGTTGGACATTCTGTCCCTGATGGCCTTCTTGAAGTGGGGGTGGATCACGAGGCCATTGGGGTTTTCCCACGATGGGAGTTTGAGAAGCCCCAACTGCAAAGATTCCTCTGCAGGACAATTGAAACCTGTTGGTTGGCTCCAGGACAATGATCCGAGCAGGGTTCTAAGGATGGATGGCTGGGTAGCCCACCTCGCATTCCAATTGTCTCCAAGCAACAATACAGGTTAGATCTGCTGGATCTGGGGAAGCAACCGAGGAGGATGAGTTGAAATGGACTCTCCCATGGGTGTGTCCTAATGTGATTTTGTGTCTATGGAAAACTTGGAATGAAGCGGTGGCTCTGTTGCCCTGAAGGGTTCTCCAAAAGAGAGGCTTTCACACAGCTCCATCGTACAAGTTTCCCATGTGTAGATGAGATTTGTTCTGATGGGTGAGTCAGGAAACAGCCATATGCTGTTATTGAAATCCAGGCCTCTGAGGAGAGATGCCTGGAAACCAAACCAATGGATCCGATAGGTGCCTAGGGGCCTGTTCATTCCTTTTTACCTCTGGGGACATCAGTCTACGGGTCTGAGTGCCGGTAGGTGCTCAGATGGGCCCAGATTGCCCCTGTTTGTCCTGGGAAGCCCCAAATATTGAGATGGCCTCAGGGACTTTGGAGGTTTATCCTATTAGAAGGGTTGTGGCCATTGGATGGGGGCACATACAATTCCCTTTATGAGGGCAAGCAGAGTCGACAGGTTTGGCACCAGGGACCTGAGCCTGTAGGGTGTGTAGGCCAGGGCTGTTTGGACAGTTGTCTGATAACACAAGCTCGGCTTATGTTTCGGGTCATAGGTATGGCAGGACTGATCTACAGACCACGAGGAGACCTCTTCTGGATATGAAAAAAGGGCGAGTGTGAGGCTCTTGCTCAAGTTTTTGTCTCTGGATGTCGTGTCACTCATGGTCGTGAAATTTCCGGGTGACTTCATGGGAAATGGACGAGTCTTACTCTCTGGGTTTTGGCCCCGTCCAAAGAGTTTGGGGTCATTCTGTGGGATGGAAGAAGTCCGTTGTTCTGTTGTTGTTGATTTGTTTTGTTTTGTTTTTCGTCCTCAGGTGTCCCACCAAATGGGGGATTCCAGAGTAGAGCCCTGGGGAGGGGGGCGACTGGACAACCAGAAATCTGGTTAAAAATTGGGGCCTAGGGACATGTCAAGTCCATTATGACATCTAATGGTCCAGCAACTGAGAGTCAGTACTAGAGGACAGGACTCACGCTGAGGGTCACAATGCGTGTTTTTATGCCCTCGTCGCACTCAAGAATTGGCGGGGCCTCAGGCTGAATGCTGGTTTCTCCTACACTGAACGTTGGACAACATGCCAACCACAAGATTTCTTGCCATAGGTAAGGAAGAGTTCTGATTTCTGCATCACAGTCACCCCTGGGCAGTGATTGGAGATAAGGTCTAGGTTCTGAAGCCTGAAAACTGAGGTAGGGAAGAGATGATAACCTAAGGCCATGGCGGGTCTGATGTGCTCAGTGTGCGGTAAACTCTCTGGGTGTTTGTTGGTCAGGAGGTCCGGGCTCAGGTTGTCAGACAGTGCATTAGTGCCCAGGTTAGACTATATATTTTGGGTGCCTTGGAGTGCCGTGTATGTTCTGATCTGAGGAACTCTTCAGGATATAAAGAATGACCGAGTCTGAGGCGCGTGGTCAGGCTATTGTCTCTGGATTTTGTATCAGCGATGGCCGTGGAATGTTGGGGAGGCCTCATGGGCCATGGACGAATCTTGCTCTCTGTGGATTTGGCCCGATCCCAATTGTTTTTTTCGTCAATCTGTGGGATGGGAGTTCTCCTTTAAGGTTTGTTACCTCAGGTGTCCCACCAAAAGAGGAATTCCAAAGCAGAGCCCTGGAGAAGAGTGAAGGGACAGCCCGAACTCTTTTTAAAACTTGCGGCATAGGGGCATGGCAAGCCCAATATGCTGTCTCTCCATCCAGCCACTGAGAGGCCTTACTTGAGGCCTGGGCTCAGGCTGAGGGTCAATGTGTGTTAGTGACCAATGTGGCCGCAAGCATGGGCGGGGCCTCATGGGCCACACTGGTTTCAACTACACTGAACCTTGGACAACATGCCAACCACAAGGTTTCTTGCCATGGGGAAAGAGTTCTGATTTCTGCATTGTTTTCAAACCCCTACCGTGATTGGAGACAAGGTCTAGGTTCTGAAGCCTGAAAACCGAGGTTGAGAAGAGATGACGACCTAAGGCCATGGCGGGTCCGATGTGCTCAGTTTGCGGCCAGCTGTCTGGGTGGGGCCAGGAGGTCCAGGCTCAGGCTGTGTCAGAAAGGGCATTAGTGCCCAGGTCAGCCTATATATTTGGGGTACAGCCGAATGGTGTGTAGGTTGATCCTATTTGGGGTTTCTGGGTAGCCCCAGAGGGCAATGTTTTTCGTTTGTAGGGCAGGCAGAGTGCTGCATTGTAATTCTGGATTGCCAAACTGGAGGGCTTGTGGGCCAGTAGACTGAGGTCGGCAGTCTGAGAACCCAAGCTAGGCCTAGGTTTCTGGGTGACGATATAGCAGGCACAATCTACAGACCTGAATCGAGATCTCGTGCATCTGAAGTCAGGGCGAGGATCAGACGATCGCTCAGGTTGGACATTCTGTCCCTGATGGCCCCTTCTTGAATGGGGGGTTGAACACGAGGCCATGGGAGTTTTCCCACGATGGGAGTTCTGAGAAGCTACAAACTGCAAAGATTCTTTTGCAGGATATTTGAGACCTGTTCGTTGGCTCCAGGACAACGATTCCGAGCAGGGTTCTAAGGATGGATGTCTGGGTAGCACTCCTCGCATTCCAATTGTCTCCAAGCAACAATACAGGTTAGATCTGCTGGATCTGGGGAAGCAACCGAGGAGGCTGAGTTTAAATGGACTCTCCCGTGGATTAGTCCTAATATGATTTTGTGTCTATGGAGACCTTGGAATGAAGCGGTGGCTCTGATGTCCTGAAGCGTTCTCCTAAAGGGAGGCTTTCACACAGCTCCATCGTGCAAGTTTCCCATGTGTAGATGAGATTTGTTCTGATGGGTGAGTCAAGAAACAGCTATATGCTGTTATTGAAATCCAGGTTTTGAGGAGAGATGCCTGGAAACCAAATCAATGGATCCGATAGGTGCCTAGGTGCCTGTTTGTTCTTTTTAACTCTGGGGACATCAGTCTACGGGTCTGAGTGCCGGTAAGTGCTCAGATGGGCCCAGATTGCCCCTGTTTGTCCTGGGAAGCCCCAAATATTGGGATGGCCTCAGGGACTTTGGAGGTTTATCCTATTAGAAGGGATGAGGCCATTGGAATGGGCACATACAATTCCTTTGGAGAGGACAAGCAGAGTCGTCAGCTTTGGCTCCAGGGGCCTGAGCCTGTAGGGTCATGTCAAGCCCATTATGACATCTAATGATCCAGCTACGGAGAGAGAGAACTAGAGGACAGGACTCACGCTGAGGGTCACAATGCGTGTTTATGCCCTCGTCGCACTCAAGAATGGGCGGGGCCTCAGGGTGAATGCTTCTTTCTCCTACACTGAACGTTGGACAACATGCCAACCACAAGGTTTCTTGCCATGGGTAAGGAAGAGTTCTGATTTCTGCATCACAGTCACCCCTGAGCAGTGACTGGAAATATGGTCTAGGTTCTCAAGCCTGAAAACTGAGGTAGGGAAGAGATGATCATCTAAGGCGATGGCTGGTGTGATGAGCTCAGTGTGCGGTCAGCTGCCTGGGCGTTGGTCTCGAGGTCCTCGAATCCTACTCTCTGTGGATTTGGCCCGATCCCAATTGTTTTTCGTCAATCTGTGTGATGGGAGGACTATTTTCAGGTTTTTTACCTCAGGTGTCCCACCAAAAGTGGAATTCCAAAGCAGAGCCCTGGGGAAGAGTGAAGGGACAACTCGAATTATGTTTTAAACTTGAGGCCTAGGGCCATGGCAAGCCCAATATGCTGTCTCTCCATCCAGCCACTGAGAGGCCTTACCTGAGGACTGGGCTCAGCCTGAGGGTCACAATGTGTGTTTTTGACCAATGTGGCCTGCAAGCATGGGCAGGGCCTCATGGGCCACACTGGTTTCAACTACACTGAAACTTGGACAACATGCCAACCACAAGGTTTCTTGCCATAGGGAAAGAGTTCTGATTTCTGCATCGTTTTCAAACCCGGGCCGTGATAGGAGATGAAGTCCATGTTCTGAAGCCTGAAAATCGAGGTTGAGAAGAGATTAGGACCTAAAGCCATGGCGGGTCCATGTGCTCAGTATGCGGCCAGCTGTGTAGGTGGGGCCAGGAAGTCCAGGCTCAGTCTGTGTCAGAAAGGGCATTAGTGCCCAGGTCAGCCTATATATTTGAGGTACAGCCGAATGGCGTTCAGGTTGATCCTCATTTGGGGTTTCTGGGTAGCCCCAGAGGGCAATGTTTATCTTCTGGAGGGCAGACAGAGTGTTGCATTGTAGTTCTGGTTTCCAAAATGTAGGGCTTGTGGGCCAGTACTCTGAGGATGGAAGTCTGAGAACCCAAGCTAGCTAGGCCTAGGTTTCTGGGTGAGGATATGGCAGGCACAATCTATAGACCTGAATCGAGATCTCGTGCATCTGAAGACAGGGCGAGGATCAGGCGATAGCTCAGGTTGGACATTCTGTCTCTGGTGGCCAATTCTTGATGAAAGGGGGGTGGATCACGGGGCCATGGGGTTTTTCCCACGATGGGAGTTGTGAGAAGCTCCCAACTGCAAAGATTCTTCTGCAGGACAATTGGACCTGGTGGTTGGCTCCAGGACCACGATAACGAGCAGGGTTCTAAGGATGGATGGCTGGGTAGCCCACCACGCATTCCAATTGTCTCCAAGCAACAAGAGAGGTTAGATCTGCTGGATCTGGGGGAGCAACCGAGGAGGCTGAGTTGAAATGGACTCTCCCGTGGATGTGTCCTAATATGATTTTGTGTCTATGGGGACCTTGGAATGAAGCGGTGGGACTGGGGCCCTGAAGGGTTCTCCTAAAGAGAGGCTTTCACACAGCTCCATCGTGCAAGTTTCCCATGTGTAAATGAGATTTGTTCTCATGGGTGAGTCAAGAAACAGCCATATGCTGTTATTGAAATCCAGGCCTCTGAGGAGGGATGCCTGGAAGCCAAACCAATGGATCCGATAGATGCCTAGGGGCCAGTTCGTACCTTATTACCTCTGGTTACAGCAGTCTACGGGTCTGAGTGCAGGTTGGTGCTCAGATGGGCTCAGATTGACCCTGTTTGTCCTGGGAAGCCACAACTATTGGGATGGGCTCAGGAATTTTGGAGGTTTATCCTCTTAGTAGGGTTGTGGACATTGGAATGGGCACATACAATTTCCTTGAAAACGGCAAGCACAGTCTTCAGGTTTGGCCTCAGGGTCCTGAGCCTGTAGGGTGTGTAGGCCAGAGTTGTTGGGACAGTTGTCTGAAAACACAAACTCGGCTTATGTTTCAGGTCATAGGTAAGGCAGGACTGATCTACAGACCATGAGGAGAACACTTTGGGATATGAAAAAGGGCGAGTGTGAGGCTCTTGCTCACGTTTTTGTCTCTAGATATTGTGTCACTCATGGTCGTGAAATTTCCAGGTGACTTCATGGGAAATGGACGAGTCTTACTCTCTGGGGGTTTGGCCCCCTCCAAGGAGTTTGGGGTCACTCTGTGGGATGGAAGAAGTCGGTTTTTTTTGTTGTTGTTGATTTCTTTTGTTTTGTTTTTCAACCTCAGGTGTCCCACCAAATGAGGGATTCCAGAGTAGAGCCCTGGGGAGTTGTGACTGGACAACCAGACATCTGGTTAAAAATTGGGGCCTAGGGACATGTCAAGCCAATTATACCATCTAATGGTCCAGCCAATGAGAGGATTTACTAGAGGTCAGGAATCACGCTGAGGGTCACAATGCGAGTTTTATGCCCTCGTCGCACTCAAGAATTGGCGTGACCTCAGGGTGAATGCTGGTTTATCCTACACTGAGTGTAGGACAACATGGCAACCACAAGGTTTCTTGCCTTGGGTAAGCAGGAGTTCTGATTTCTGCATCACAGTCATCCCTGGGCAGAGATTGGAGATAAGGTCTAGGTTCTGAAGCCTGAAAATTGAGGTAGGGCAGAGATGATGACATAAGGCCATGGCGGTTCTGATGTGCTCAGTGTGCGGTCAGCTGTCTGGGGGTGTTGCTCAGGAGGTCCCGGCTCAGGTTGTGTCACACAGTGCACCACTGCCCAGGATAGACTATATAATTTCGGTACATTCGAGTGCCGTGTAGGTTTATTCTCATTTAATGTGCCCGGGCAGCTCATTAGGTAATATATTTTTTCTAGAGGGCAGGCAGAGTGCTGCAATGATGGTCGGGAATTGACAAACTTGTAGGCTTCGGTGCCAGGAGTGTGAGGATGGAAGTCTGAGAACACAAGATAGACTTGGGTTTCAGGGCGAGGGCACGGCAGGTACCCCCTGAAGATCTGAAGCAATATCTCATGCTTCTGAAGTCAGAGCGAGGATCAGACGTTGGCTCAGCCTCGATTTTCTGTTCATGACGGCCCCTTCATGAAGGGAGAGGATTCTCGAGAGCGTGGAATTTTTCCCACGTTGGGAGTGGTGGGATACCCCTCCAAGGATTCCTTCTGCGGGACAATTGAGACCTGTTGGACAGCTCCAGGACATCACATATGGATGAGTCCAGACCAACGTTCGGGGATGGATGCCTGGAAAGCCCGCCTCGCATTCCAATTGTCTCCTAGCGACAAGACAGTTTAGATCTGATGGCTCTGCGGGAGCAACCAGGGTGGCTGAGTTGAAATGGACTTTCCTGAGGATGGGTCTAATGTGTGTTTCTGTCCATGAGGGCCTTTAAATGGGGCAGTGGCACCGGGACCATGATGTATTCTCCTCAGCTTTTGACATAGCTCCCATGCACAAGTTTCCTTGTGGAGACGAGTTTGGTTCTGATAGGTGCCTCAGGAAAACCCCAATGCTGATATTGGAAACCAGGGTTTTGAGGAGACATGCCTGTAAACCAAAGCAATGGATCCGATTTTGGCCTTCGGTCCTGTCTGGTTCAATCTTCGTCTCTGGGGACATCCTTCTAGGGTATGAGTGGAGGTAGATGCTCTGCTGGTGTCAGACTGACCTTTTTTGTCCCAGGCGACCTATACTATTGGGATGGCCTCAGGGACTTTGGAGGGTTCTCCTAATTTGTACGATTTTGGACAATGGAATGGGCAGAATTCCCATGGATTGGATAGGCACAGTCCTAATGTGTGGCTCCAGGGTCCCCAGCCTGGAGGGTGTGTGGCCCAGGACTTTGAGGACAGAAGTCTGAAAACACAAACTCAGCTTATGTTTGGGGACGTAGGTATGGCAGGCACGATCTACAAACCATGAGAAGACATCTTCAGGATATGAAGAAAGTGCGAGTCTGAGGTGCTTGTTCAAACTTTTGTCTCTGGATTTTGTTTCAGCGATGGCCGTGGAATGTCGAGGAGGCCCCATGGGCCATGGACGAATCTTGCTCTCTGTGGATTTGGCCCGATCCCAATTGTTTTTCGTCAATCTGTTGGATGGAAGACTCCTTTCAGCGTTGTTACATCAGGTGTTCCACCAAAAGAGGAATTCCAAAGCAGAGCCCTAAGAACGAATGAAGGGACAACCCGAACTATGGTTAAAAATTGGGGCCTATGGGCATGAAAGCCCAATATGCTGTCTCTTCATCCAGCCACTGAGAGGCCTTACCTGAGGACTGGGCTAAGGCTGAGGGTCACAATGTGAGTTTGCCACCTATGTGGCCCGCGAGCAATGACGGGGCCTCATCAGACAAACAGGTTTCCACTACACTGAACGTTGGACAACAAGCCAACCACAAGGGTCTTGCCATTGGGAAGGAGTTCTGATTTCTGCATCATTTTCAAACCTGGGCAGTGATTGGAGATAAGGTCTAGGATCTGAATCCTGAAAACCGAGGTTGGGAAGAGATAACGACCTAAGGCAATGGCTGGCCCTATGTGCTCAGTGAGCGGCAAGCTGTCTGGGTGGGGCCAGGAGGTCCAGGCTCAGGCTCTGTCAGAAAGGGCATTATTGCCCAGGTCAGTCTATATATTTGGGTTACAGCCAAGTGGCGTGCAGCTTGATCTTCATTTGGGGTTTCCGGGTAGCCCCAGAGGGCAATGTTTTTCTTCTGGAGGGCAAGCAGAGTGCTGCATTGTAATTCTGGATTGCCAAACTGGAGGGCTTGTGGGCCATTAGTCTGAGGACCGAAGTCTGAGGAAACAAGCTAGGCTTAGGTTTCTGGGTGAGGACATGGCAGGCACAATATACAGACCTGAATCGAGATCTCGTGTATCTGAAGTCAGGGTGAGGATCAGACTATTTCTCAGGTTGGACCTTATGCCCTGTTGGCCCCTTCATGAAGGGGGTGGGGGTATCACGAGGCCATGGGGGTTTCTCACGATGGGAGTTGTGAGAAGCTCCCAAATGCAAAGATTCTTCTGCAGGAAAATTGAGACCTGTTGTTTGGCTCCAGGCCAATGATTCTGAGCAGGGTTCTAAGGATGGATGGCGGGGTAGGCCACCTCGCATTCCAATTGTCTCTTAGCAACAAGACAAGTTAGATCTGCTGGAACTCGCGGAGCAAACCGAATATGCTGAGTTGAATTGGGCTCTCCCGTGGATGTGTCCTAATATGATTTTGTGTCTATGGAGACCTTGGAATGAAGCGGTGGCACTGGGGCCCTGAAGGGTTCTCCTAAAAAGAGGCTTTGACACACCTCCAACGTGCAAGTTTCCCATGTGTAGATGAGTTTTGTTCTGATGGGTGAGTCAAGAAACAGCCCTATTCTGGTACTGAAATCCAGGCCTCTGAGGAAGATGCCTGGAAACCAATGCAATGGATCCGATTAGGGCCTAGGGGCCTGTTCATTCCTTTTTACATCTGCGATATCAGTCTACGAGTCTGAGTGCAGGTAGGTTCTCAGATGGGCTCAGATTGCTCCTGTTTGTCCTGGGAAGCCACCACTATTGGGATGGCCTCAGGGAATTTGGAGTTTTATTCTATTAGTAGTGTTGTGGCCATTGGAATGGGCACACAGAATTCCCTTGGAGAGGGCAAGTACAGTCCTCAGGTTGGCTCCAGTGGCCTCAGCCTGTAGGGTGTGTAGGCCTAGGCTCTTTGGACAGTTTTCTGAAAACACAAACTCGGCTTATGTTTCGGGTCATAGGTATGGCAGGACTGATCTACAGACCATGAGGAGAACTCTTCGGGATATGAAAAAAGGGCGAGTGTGAGGCTCTTGCTCAAGTTTTTATCTCTGGATATCGTGCCATTCATGGTCATGAAATATCCGGGTGACTTAATGGGAAATGGATGAGTCTTACTCTCTGGGGGTTTGGCCCCGTCCAAAGAGTTTGGGGTCATTCTGTGGGACGGAAGAAGAAGTTTTTTTTTGTTGTTGTTGTTTTGTTTTGTTTTGTTTTGTTTTTCAACCTCAGGGGTCCCACCAAATGAGGGATTCCAAAGTAGAGCCCTGGGGAGCGGCGATTAGACAACCAGAAATCTGGTTAAAATTGGGTCCCAGGGACAGCTAGACTTGGGTTTCAGGGCGAGGGCACGGCATGTACCTCCTGAAGATCTGAAGCAATATCTCATGCATCTGAAGTCAGAGCGAGGATCAGACGTTGGCTCAGCTTAGATTTTCTGTTCATGACGGCCCCTTCATAAAGGGAGCCGAATCTCGAGGCCGTGGAGGTTTTCCCACGTTGGGAGTGGTGGGATGCCCCCTCCAAGGATTCCTTCTGCGGGATAATTGAGACCTGTTAGACAGCTCCAGGACATCCCATATGGATGAGTCCAGACCAACGTTCGAGGATGGATGCCTGGGAAGCCCGCCTCGCATTCCAATTGTCTCCTAGCGACAAGGCAGTTTAGATCTGATGGCTCTGCGGGAGCAACCGGGGTGGCTGAGTTGAAATGGACTTTCCTGAGGATGGGTCTAATGTGTGTTTGTGTTCACGAGGGCCTTGGAATGGGGCGGTGGCACCGGGACCCTGAAGTATTCTCCTAAGCTTTTGACACAGCTCCCATGCACAAGTTTCCTTGTGGAGACGAGTTTGGTTCTGATGGGTGCCTCAGGAAAACCCCAATGCTGGTATTGGAATCCAGGGTTTTGAGGAGACATGCCTGTAAACCAAAGCAATGGATCCGATTTTGGCCTAGGGACCTGTCTGGTTCAATCTTCTTCTCTGGGGACATCCATCTAGGGTATGAGTGGAGGTAGATGCTCAGCTGGTGTCAGACTGACCTTTTTTGTCCCGGGCGACAAAATACAAAATACAAAATACAAAATAGTATACTATTGGGATGGCCTCAGGGACTTTGGAGGGTTCTCCTAATTTGTACGATTTTGGACAATGGAATGGGCAGAATTCCCATGGATTGGGTAGGCACAGTCCTAATGTGTCTCCAGGGTCCCCAGTCTGGATGGTGTGTGGCCCAGGACTTTGAGGACAGAAGTCTGAAAACACAAACTCAGCTTATGTTTGGGGACGTAGGTATGGCAGGCCCGATCTACAAACCATGAGAAGACATCTTCAGGATATGAAAAAAGTGCAAGTCTGAGGCGCTTGCTCAGACTTTTGTCCCTGGCTTTTGTTTCAGCGATGCCCGTGGAATGTCGAGGAGGCCTCATGGGCCATGGACGAATCTTCCTCTCTGTGGATTTGGCCTGATCCCAATTGTTTTTCGTCAATCTGTTAGATGGAGGACTCCTTTCAGGGTTGTTACATCAGGTGTCCCACCAAAAGAGGAATTCCAAAGCAGAGCCCTGGGGGGAAGAATGAAGGAACGACCCGAACTATGATTAAAAATTGGGGCGTATGGGCATGGCAAGCCCAATATGCTGTCTCTTCATCCAGACACTGAGAGGTCTTACCTGAGGACTGGGCTATGGCTGTGGGTCACAATGTGAGTTTGCCACCTATGTGGCCCACGAGCAATGGCGGAGCTTCATCGGGCAAACAGGTTTCCACTACACTGAACGTTGGACAACAAGGCAACCACAAGGGTCTTGCCATTGGGAAGGAGTTCTGATTTCTGTATCATTTTCAAACCTGTGCAGTGATTGGAGATTAAGTCTAGGATCTGAATCCTGAAAACCGAGGTTTGGAAGAGATAACGTCCTAAGGCAATGGCTGGTCCTATGTGCTCAGTGAGCGGCAAGCTGTCTGGGTGGGGCCAGGAGGTCCAGGCTCAGGCTGTGTCAGAAAGGGCATTATTGCCCAGGTCAGCCTATATATTTGGGGTACAGCCAAGTGGCTGCAGGTTGATCTTCATTTGGGGTTTCTGGGTAGCCCCAGAGGGCAATGTTTTTCTTCTGGAGGGCAAGCAGAGTGCTGCATTGTAATTCTGGATTGCCAAACTGGAGGGCTTGTGAGCCATTAGTCTGAGGACGAAGTCTGAGGACACAAGCTAGGCTTAGGTTACTGGGTGAGGACATGGCAGGCACAATATACAGACCTGAATCGAGATCTCCTGCATCTGTAGTCAGGGTGAGGATCAGACTATTTCTCAGGTTGGACCTTATGTCCCTGATGGCCCCTTCATGAAGCGGGGGGGGGGGTATCACGAGGCCATGGGGGTTTCTCACGATGGGAGTTGTGAGAAGCTCCTAACTGCAAAGATTCTTCTGCAGGAAAATTGAGACCTGTTGTTTGGCTCCAGGCCAATGATTCTGAGCAGGGTTCTAAGGATGGATGGCAGGGTAGGCCACCTCGCATTCCAATTGTCTCTTAGCAACAAGACAAGTTAGATCTGCTGGATCTCGCAGAGCAACCGAAAATGCTGAGTTGAATTGGACTCTTCCGTGCATGTGTCCTAATGTGATTTTGTGTCTATGGAGGCCTTGTAATGGGGCAGTGGCACACAGGCCCTGAAGGATTCTCCTAACTGGAGGTTTTGAGACATCTTCAAAGGACAATTTTCCCATGTGGCGAAGAGATTTGTTGTGATTGCTGCCTCATGATATCCCCATATGCTAATATTGGAAACCAGGCCTCTGAGGAGAAATACCTGTAACCGAAAGCAATGAATCTGATTCAGGCCTAGGGGCCTGTCTGATTCAATCTTCTTCTCTGGGGACATCCATCTACGCTGAGTAGAGGTAGATGCTCAGCTCGTTTCAGATGACCCTTGTTTGTCCTGGGCGGCCTACATTATTGGGATATCCTTGGGAACTCTGGAGGTTTTTCCTAATTTGTACGATTGTGGACAATGGAATGGGCATAATTCCCGTGGTATGGACAGGCACAGTCCTGATGTGTGGCTCCAGGGGCCCCAGCCTGAAGGGTCTGTGGGCCAGGAATGTGGGGACAGAAGATGAAAACACAAACTCGGCTTAGTTTGGGAAGTAGGTATGGCAGGCCCGAGGACGGACCTGTGAGGAGAACTCTTCGGGATACGACAAAAGAGCGAGTGTGAGGCGCTTGCTCAGACTTTTGTCTCTGGATTTGTTGTCAACGATGGCTGTGGAATCTCGGATAGGCCTCATGGGCCATGGACGAGACTTCCTCCCTGTGAATTTGGTTGAATCCCAATTGTTTTGGGTCATTCTGAAGGATGGGAGGAGTACTTTTAGTTTTGTTATCTCAGGTGTCCCACCAAAAGAGGGATTCCAAAGCAGAGCTCTGGGGAGGGATGAATGGACAACCCGAACAATCCAATTGGGGTGAGGTCGAGAACCGAGCAGGTTGATCCTCATTTGGGGTTTATGGAGATCCCCATAGAGCAACGTTTTTCTACTGGAGGGCCAGCATAGGGCTGCATTTTGGTTCCAGAATTCCAAGTCTTGAGGACATGTTTGCCAGGAGTGTGAGGAAGGAAGTCTGAAAACACAAGGTAGCACGAGGTTTGGGCCTAATGTGCAGAGGCTGAATCGAGATCTCCTGCATCTGAGGTCAGGGCGAGTATCAGATGTTGCCTCAAGCTGGAGTTTGTGTCCATGACGGCCCCTTCCTGAAGGGGGTGGGGGCGTCATGAGGCCAGGGAGGTTTCCCTAAGCTGGGAGTTGTGAGCTGCTCCAAACCTCAAAGTTTCCTTCTTCAGGACAGTCGAGTACTATTGGATGGTTCCAGGATGCCCCATACAGAAAGACTCGTGAACAGGGGCCTAAGCATGGATGCCGAGAAACGTCAACTCACCTTCCCATTGCCTGGTCGAGAAAAGGCACGCTCAATCTGCGGGCTCTTGGGTGAGCTACCCAGAAGGCTGAGTTTAAATGGACTTTCCTGAGGATGAGTCATAATGTGGGTTGGTGGCCATGGAGACCTTGGAATGTGGCAGTAGCTAAGGGACTCTGCAGGATTCTCCAACCCGAAGGGTTTGACACAACTCCAACAAGGAAGCTTTCCATGCGGAGATGAGAGGTGTTCTGTCTGGTGCCTCAGGATAGCCCCATATGCTGGTCTTCGAACCCAGGCCTCTGAGGAGTGATACCTGGACACCAAAGCAAGAGTTCATAATAGGGCCTAGGGGCCTGTCTGGTTCAATCTTCTGTCTCTGTGGATATCAGTCTGTGTGTCTGCATGGAGGTAGTAGTTGCTCAGCTGATGTCATAATGCCCCTGTTTGTCCAGTGCGGCTTGCGGTAGTGGGATGTCCTTGGGGACCTTGAGGTTTCTACTATTTTGTAGAGTTGTGGCCAATGGAACGGGCACTTTCTTAGGAGAGAGCAGGCACAGTTCTGTGGTGTGGCTCCAGAGACCCAAGCCTGGAGGCGGTGTGGGCCACGGCTGTGCAGACAGACATCCAAAAACCCAAACTCAGCTCAGGTTTGGGGCCGAGGTTGTGGCAGGCCTGATCTACAGTCCGTGAGGGGAGCTCCTCTGGATATGAAAGAAGGGTGAGAGGGAGGCAGTCGCTCAGTCTTTTGTCTCTGGATATTTTGTCCACAATGGCTGTTTAATGTAGGAGTTGCCTCATGCGTCGTAGAAGTCTCCCTCTCTGGTAGTTTGACCAGCCACCAAGAGTTTGGGGTCATTCTGTGGGAAGGGAAGAGTCCTGTTTTCTGCTTCATGTGTCCCCCCAGTAGAGGGATTCTGGAGCATAGCAGTGGGTACTGACAACTGGAATACTCGCTCTCTGGTCAAGCCTGGGGGTCTATGGATATGACAAGCCCCATATGCAGGATCTTGGTCCAGCCACTGAGAAGCGTTACTTTAATACGGGACTCACGCTACAGGTCACAATGCATGTCTGTGCCCTAGGCGGCCCTCAAGCACTGGCGTGGCCTTTCCGACAAAGCAGGTTTTCCCACATTGAACGTTGGACAACATGCCAACCACAAGGTTTCTGGCCATGGGGAAGGAGGAATTCTAATTTCTGCATCACGTTCACCCCTGGGCAGTGATTGGAGATAAGGTCTAGGTTCTGAAGCCTGAATACTGAGGTTGGGAAGAGATGACGAACTACAGCCATAGCGGGTCCCTTGTGTCCAGGTTGGAGCCAGCTGTCTAGGTGTCGTTTGGGATGTCTTGTCTCAGGCTGTGCCAGACAGGGCATTCGTATTCAGGGTAGGCTGTATAATTGCTTTACAGTCGAGTGGCATGCATTAGATAATCATTTGGGGTTTCTTATTAGCAGCATAGGGCAAAGTTTTTATTCTGGAGGGCAGGCAGAGTGCTGCATTGTGGCTTCGGAATTCCCAAACTGGAGGGATTGTGGGCCAGGAGAGTGAGGACGGAAGTCTGAGAACACAAGCTAGGCTTAGGTTTCGGGGAATGGACATGGCAGGCACACTTTGCAGAGCTGCATTGAGATCTCATGAGTCTGAAGTCAGGTCGAAGATCAGACTTTGGCTCAGGTTGGAGTTTCTGTCCATGTTGGCCCCTTCATGAAGGGGGGGGCATTATGAGGCCATGGGGGTTTTCCCACTATTAGAGTTGTGAGATGCTCCAAACCGCAAGGATCCCTTCTGTAGGACAATTAAGATTTGTTGGATGGCTCCAGGACGTCTCCTAAGGTATTTTTCCAGAACAGGGTTCTAAGTATGGATGCCTGGGCAGACAGCTTCAATTCCAATTGTCTCCTAGCAACAAGAAACGTTTGATCTGCTGGCTTGGGGTAGCATCAGAGGGGGCTGAGTTGGAATGGACTTTCCTGAGGATGGTCTTAAATGAGTTAAAATGGACTTTCCTGAGGATGGTCTTAATGTTGGTTTGAGTCCATTGAGACCTTGGTATGGGGCAGTGGCACCAGGGCCCTGAAGGATTCTCCTAACCAGAGGTGATAACAAAGCTCCAATGAGCAAGTTTTCCATGGGGAGACGAGATTTGTTCTTATTGGTGCCTCAGGAAACCACCATTTGCTGGTATTGGAAATGAGGCCTCTGAGGAGAGATGCCTGGAAACCAAAGCAATGGATCTGATTAGGGCCTAGGGGCCTGTCCGGTTCAATATTCTTCTCTGGGGACATCTTTTGTCTGAGTGGAGGTAGTTGCTCAGCTGGTTTGAGATCACACCTGTTTGTCCTGGGCGGCCTACACTTATGGGATGGCCTCGGTAACTTTGGAGGTTTTTCCTAATTTGCAGGGTTGTGGCCAATGGATGGGAAGAATTCTCTTGAAAGGGAAGCACAGTCCTGAGGTGTGGCTCCAGGGACCCAAGTGTGGAGCGTGTGTGGTCCAGGGCTATTTGGACAAAAGTCTGAAAACACAAACTCCACTTAGGTTTGGGTCTGTAGGTATGGCCGGCCCGATATATAGACCGTGAGGAGAACTCTTCGGGATATGAACAAAGGGCGAAAGTGAGGTGCTTGCTCATGCTTATTTTTTTCTAGATAGGTGTCACCGATTGCCATGGAATGTCCGGGTGTCCTCATGGGCCATCGATGAGGCTCCCTTTCTGGGGATTTGACCCAATCCCAAGAGTTTGGGGTCATTCTGTGGGAAGGGAGGAGGCCTTTCTGTTTTTTTTTTTTTTTTTTTTTTTTACCTCAGGTGGACCACCAAAAGAGGGATTCCACAGCAGAGTCCTGGGGAGGGGCAACTGGACAACCAGAACTCTGGTTAACATTGGGACCTAAGAACATAGCAAGCCCCATATGTGGGCTCTTGGTCGAGACACTGAGAGGCCTTCCTTGAGCATAGGGCTCACATTGAGTTTCACAATGTGTTTTTGTGCCCAAGGAGCCCCTCAAGTCAGGCCGTGGCCTAATGTACCATGCTGGTTTCTCCTACACTGAATGTTGCACAATATGGCAACCACAAGTTTTCTGGCCATTGGGAAGAAGGAGTTCTAATTTCTGCAACTCTTTCACTCGTGGACTGTGATTGGATTTAAGGTCTACGTTCTGAAGCCTGAAAACTGAGGTTGGGAAGAGATGCAGACCTAAGGCCATGGTGTGACTGCTGACTGATGTGCTCAGTGTTCGGCCAGCTGTTGAGTGTGGGTTGGGAGGTGCAGGCTCAGGCTGTGGCAGACAGGGAATTAGTGCCCAGGCTAGACTGTATCATTGGGGGGTGCAGTCGAGTTTCGTGCAGGTTGGTACTCATTTGTGGTTACTGGGTAGCCCCAGAGGGCAACGTTTTTCTTCTGGAAGGAAGACACAGTGCCACATAGTGGCTCCAGAATTCCCAAACTGGAAGGCTTGTGGGCCAGGAGTGTGAGGAAAAAATTCTGAGAACACAAGCCAGACTTAGATTTCGGGGTGAGGGGACGGCAGGAACCCTCTTCAGAGATGATTTGAGATCCCGTGTACCTGAAGACAGAGCTAGGATCAAACGTTGGCTCAGGTTGGAGTTTCTGTCCATGACGGCCCCTTCATTAAGGGGAGGGTGTCACGAGGCCATGGAGGTTTTTTCCCACGATGGGAATTGTGAGATGCTCCAAACCGCAATGATTCCTTCCGTGGGACAGTCAAGACCTGCTGGATGGCTCCAGGACATCCCATAAGGAAGTTATCCAGAGCAGGGTTCTAATGATGGATGCCTGGGCAGCCTGCCTCTCATTCCAGGTGTCTCATAGCGCCAAGGCAAGTTCGATCTGCTGGATCTAGGGGAGTAACCAAGGCGGGTGTGTTGAAATGGGTGAGTTGAGGATGGGTCATAATGTGCATTTGTGTCCATGGAGACCTTGGAATGGGGTGCTTGATCCGGGGCCTTGAGGGATGTTCATAACCGGAGGTTTTGATGGAGCTCTAAAGAGTACGTTTCCTATGTAGAGAAGAGAATTGTTTTGATGAGTGCCTAAGGAATCTCCCATATGCTGGTATTGCAAACCAGGCCTCTGAGGAGAGATGCCTGGAAAAAAAAGCAATGGTTATAATTAGGGCCTAGGTGCCTGTCTGGTTCAATCTCTTTCCTGGGGATACGTGTCTATGGATCTGAGGGGAGGTAGTTGCTTGGCTTGTGTCAGATCGCCCCTGTTTGTCCTGGGCAGCCTATAATATTGGGAATGGCCTCAGGACTTTGGAGTTTCTCCTAATCTATAGGGTTGTGGCCAATGGAATGGGCAGAAATCCCCTGGAGAGGGCAGGCACAGTTCTGAGTTTGGCTCTAGGGGCCCAGCCTTGAGGGTGTGTGGGCCAGGCCTGTGGGGACAGAAGTCTGAAAACACAAACTCCGCTTAGGATCGGGGACATAGGTATGGCACGCCCAATCTACAGACCGTGATAACACTTCGGGACATGAAAAAGGGTGAGTTTGAGGTGCTTGCTCAGGTTTTGTCTCTGGATTTGTGTCAACAATGCGGGTCGAATGCTGGCGTGGCCTCATGGGTTGTGGACGGCTTTCCTTCTCTGAGGATTAGACCCAATCCCAAGAGTTTGGGTACATTCTGTTGGATGGGAGGAGTCCTTTCTGTTTTTTTTATTTTATTTTATGTACCTCATGTGTGCCAATAAAAGAGGGATTCGAGAGCAGAGTCCTTGGTAGGGACAACTGGATAACCCCACCTCTGTTTAAGTTTGGGAGCCTAGGGGCATGGCAAGTCCAATATGTGGGCTCTTGATTCAGACACTGAGAGGTCTTCCTTGAGGACAGGGCTCATGCTGAGGGTCACAATGCCTATTTGTGCCCAACAAGGCCCTCAAGCATGGGAAGGCCCTCATGGGCCATGCTGGATTCTCCTACACTGAACGTTGGAGTATATGCCAACCACAAGGTTTCCGGCCATGGCGAAGGAAGAGTTGTGATTTCTGCATCACGTTCACCCCTGGACAGTGATTGGAGTTTAGGTCTAGGTTCTGAAACCCCAAAAACCGAGGTTGGGAAGAGATGAAGACCTAAGGACCTGATGGGTACAATGAGCTCAGTGTGTGGCTAGCTGTTGAGCGTAGGTTGGAGGTGTGGGCTCATGCTGTGTCAGACAGGGCATTAGACAGGGTAGACTGTATATTTGGGGTGCAGTCGAGTGGCGTTCAGTTGATCCTCATTCGGGTTTCTAGGTAGCTCCATAAGGCAACGTTTTTCTTCTGGAGGGCAGGCAGAGTGCTGCATTGTGGCCCCAGTATTGCCAAACTGTAGGGCTTTTGGGCCAGGGGTGTGAGGACGGTAGTCTGAGAACACAAGCTAGGCTTAGTTTTTGGGGTGAGGGCACAAAAGGCACACTCTGCAGAGCTGAATCAAGATCTCATGCACCTGAAGCCAGGGCGAATATCAGACGTTTGCTCAGGTTGGAGTTTCTGTCCATGATGGCCCCTTTATAAAGTGGAGCGTCTCAAGAGGCCATGAAGATTTTCCCACAATGGGAGTTGTGAGATGCACCAGACTGCAAAGATTCCTTCTGTGGGACACTTGAGACCTGTTAGATGGCTCTAGGATGTCCCATATGGAACGACTCCAGAGTAGGGTTCTAAGGATGGATGCCTGGGCAGCCCGCCTCCCATTCTAGTTGTCTCCTAGCAACAAGGCAGGTTTGATCTGCAGGCCCTGGGGGAGAAACCAAGGGGGATGAGTTGACATGGACTCTACCGAGGATAGATCATAATGTGGGTTTAAGTCCATGGAGACCTTAGAATGGGGCTCTTGATCCGGGGCCCTGAAAGATTCTCCTAAACAGAGGTTTTCATAGAGCTCCAAAGAGTACATTTCCTACGTGGAGACGAGATTTTTCTATGAGTCCCTCAGTAATCACCCCATATACTGGAGGGGTGTGGCCAGGATTGTGAAGACGGAGTCTGAGAACACAAGTTAGGCTTAGGTTTCGGGGCGAGGGCACAGCAGGCACACTCTCAAGTGCTGAATCGAGATCACGTGCTTCCGAATTCACGGCGCGGATCAGACTTTGGCTTAGGATGGAGTTTCTGTCCATGATGGCCCATTTATGAAGGTGTGGGGCATCATGAGGAAATGGAGGTTTTCTCCCAGTGGGATTGTGTGATGCTTCAAACCACAAGGATTCATTCTGCGAGACAGTCAAGACAGGTTTGTTGGATTCAAGACGTCCCATAAAGAAATTCTCCAGAGCAGGGTTCTAAGGATGGATGCCTGGGCAGCCCACCTCGCATTCCTACTGTCTCCTAGTGACAAGGCAGGTTTGATCTGCTGGCTCTGGGTGAGCAGCCGAGGGGGCTGATTTGGAATAGACTCTCCTGAGGATGGATCATAATGTAAGTTTGTGTCCTTGGAGACCTTGGAATTGGGCCATTGGTGCAAGCGCCCTGAAGGATCCTCCTAACCTGAGGTATTGACACAGCTCCAAAGAGCAAGTTTCTCATGTGGAGATGAGATCTGTTCTGATTGTTTCCTTAGGAAACCCCCATATTCTGATATTGGAAACCAGGCCTCTGAGGAGAGATACATAGAAACCAAAGCAATGGATCAGAAGTTGGCTCAGGTTGGAGTTTCTGTCCATGATGGCCCCTTTATAAAGGGGAGCACCTCATGAGGCCATGTAGGTTTTCCCACGATAGGAGTTGTGAGATGCTTCAATCTGCATGGATTCCTTCTGCAGGACAGTCAAGACCTGTTGGAAGGCTCCCAGGACATCCCATATGGAACGGCGCCAGAGCAGGATTCCAAAGATGGATGCCTAGAGAGTCTGCTTTGCATTCCAGTTGTCTCCTAGCGACAAGGCAGGTTTCATATTCTGGCTCTGGGGGAGTAATCAACGGGGCTGAGTTGAAATGTACTCTCCTGCCGAATGGTCATAATGCGGGTTTGTGTCCATGGAGACCTTGGAATAGGGAGGGGGCTCCGGTTACCTGAAGGTTTCTCCTAACTGGAGGTTTTTACAGAGCTCCAAAGGATAAGTTTCCCATGTGGAGACAAGATTTGTTCTGATTGGTATCTCTGGAATCCCCCATATGCTGGTATTGGAAAACAGGCCTCTGAGGAGAAATGATTAGAAACAAAAGCAATGGAACCAATTACGTTCTAGGGGCCTGTCCAGTTTAATACCTTTCTCTTGGGATATCTGTCTACGGGTGAGTTGAGGTCGTTGCTCAGCTTGTGACAGATCACCCCTCTTTGTACTGGGCGGCCTACACTATTGGAATGGCCTCTGGGACTTTGGAGGTTTATCCTAATCTGTAGGGTTGTGGCCAATGGAATGGAAAGAATTTCCTTGAAGAGGGTAGGCACAGTCCTGAAGTGTGGCTCCAGGGGATCAGCCTGGAGAGTGTGTGGGACAGGGATGTCAGGATAGAAGTCTGAAAACACAAACTCGGCTTAGGTTTGGGGACGTAGGTATGGCAGGCCCGATCTACAGACTATGAGGAGAATTTTTTGGGCTATGAGCTAAGGGTGAGGCTTATGTCTCTGGATTTTGTGACAATAGTGGCCGTGGAATGTCGGGCTCGCCTCATGGGCCATGGACGATTCTTTCTCTCTGGGGATGGCCTGACCCAAGTGATTGGGGTCATTCTGTGGGTGGGAGGAATCCTTTCTGTGTTTACTTACCTCAAATGTCCCACCAAAGAGGGATTCCAGAGCAGAGCCCTGAGTAGGGGTGACTAGATGTTTCTACCTCTGATTAAGATTGGGTGACTTGGGGCATGGCAGGCCCCATATGCGGGCTCATGGTCCAGCCACTGAGAGGCTTTACTTGAGGACAGGGCTCAAACTGAGGGTCCCAATGTGTGTTTGTGCCCACCGCAGCTCTTAAGCATGGGCAGGGCCTCAGGGACCCTACACTACCCTCAGGGGCTCTACTACTACTCCTGTAGGTCCTACAGGGGTCCTACACTGAACTTTGGATAAGATGCCAACCACAAGATTCTGGTGAGAGGGAAGGAGGAGTTCTGATTTCTGCATCACGTTCACCCATGGGAAATGAGTAGAGATAAGGTCTAGGTTTCTGTAGCCTGAAAACCAGGTTGGAAAGTGATGGCAACCTAAGGCCATGGCGGTTCAGATGTTCTCTGTGTACGGCAAGCTGTCTGGGTGTCGGTTGGGAATTCAGGCCTCAGGTTGTGTCAGACAGGGCGTTAGTGCACAGGCTAGACTATATAATTGGTGTACAGTTGAGTGGCATGCAGGTTTATCCTCATTTGAGGTTTCTGGGTAGACCCATAGGGCAACGTTTTTCTTCTAGAGGGCAGGCAGAGTGCAGCACTCTGTCATCGGAAATCCCAAAATGGAGGGCGTGTGGTCCAGGAGAGTGAGGACGGAAGTCTGAGAACACTAGCTATGCTTAGGTTTTGGGGTGAGGACACAGCAGGTACACTCTGAAGAGCTTAATCAAGACCTCGTGCATCTGAAGTCAAGGCGAGATCAGCTGTTGGCTCAGGTTGGAGGTTCTTTCCATGATCCGCCTTCATGAAGATTGGGGGCATCATGTGACCTTGGAAGCTTTCCATGATATGAGTTGTGAGGTGGTCCATGAACAAGGATTCCTGTGGGACAGTCGACACCTGTTGGATGGCTCAAGGAAGTCCCATAAGGAATGACGCAAGGGCAGGGTTCTAAGGGTTCTAAGGACCTCTAAGGAGCGATGCCTGGAAACCAAAGCAATGGATCCGATAGGTGCCTAGGGGCCTGCTCTTTCCTTTTTACTCATGGGCATATCAGTCTTCGGGTCTGAGTGAGAGGAGGTGCTCAGATGGGCTCAGATTGCCCCTGTTCGTCCTGGAAAGCCACAAATATTGGGATGGCCTCAGGGACTTTGGAGGTTTAGCCTATTAGTAGGGTTGTGGCCATTGGAATGGGCACATACAATTCCCTTGGAGAAGTCAAGAACAGTCGCCAGGTTTGGCTCCAGGGGCCTGAGCCTGTAGGGTGTGTAGGACAGGGCTATTTGGACAGTTGTCTGAAAACACAAACTCGGCTTATGTTTCGTGTCATATGTATGGCAGAACTGATCTACAGACCATGAGGAGAACTCTTCGGGATATGTAAAAAGGGCGAGTGTGAGGCTCTTGCTCAAGTTTTTGTCTCTGGATATCGTGTCACTCATGGTCGTGAAATTTCCGGGTGACTTCATGGGGAATGGACGAGTCTTACTCTCTGGGGGTTTGCCCCCGTCCAAAGAGTTTGGGGTCATTCTGTGGGATGGAAGAAGTCCCTTGCTCTGTTGTTGTTGATTTATTTTGTTTTGTTTTTCAACCTCAGGTGTCCCAACAAATGAGGGATTCCAAGATAGAGTCCTGGGGAGGGGCGACTTGTCAAGAAGAAATCTGGTTAAAAATTGGGGCCTAGGGACATGTCAAGCCCATTATGACGTCTAATGGTCCAGCCACTGAGAGGACGTACTAGAGGACAGGACTCACACTGAGGGTCACAATGCGTGTTTATGCCCTCGTCGCACGCAAGAATGGGCGGGGCCTCAGGCTGAAAGCTGGTGTCTCCTACACTGAACGTTGGACAACTTGCCCACCAGAAGGTTACTTGCCATGGGTAAGGAAGAGTTCTGATTTCTGCATCACAGTCACCCCTGGGCAGTGATTGGAGATAAGGTCTATGGTTCTGAAGCCTGAAAACTGAGCGAGGGAACAGATCATGACCTAAGGCCATGGCGGGTCTGATGTGCTCAGTGTGCGGTCAGCTGTCTGGGTTATGGTCACGAGGTCTGGGCTCAGGTTGTCAGACAGTGCATTAGTGCCCAGGTTAGACTATATATTTTGGGTGCATTCGAGTGCCGTGTAGGTTCTTATCTGAAGAACTCTTCAGGATATGAAGAATGAGCGAGTCTGAGGCGCGTGCTCAGGCTTTTGTCTCTGGATTTTGTATCAGCGATGGCCGTGGAATGTTGGGGAGGCCTCATGGGCCAAGGACGAATCTTGCTCTCTGTGGACTTGGCCCGATCCCAATTGTTTTTCGTCAATCTGTGGGATGGGAGGACTCCTTTCAGGTTTGTTACCTCAGGTGTCCCACAAAAGAGGAATTCCAAAGCAGAGTCCTGGGGAAGAGTGAAGGGACAACCCGAACTATGGTTAAAAATTGGGGCCTAGGGGCATGGCAAGCCCAATATGCTGACTCTCCATCCAGCCACTGAGAGGCCTTACCTGAGGACTGGGCTCAGGCTGAGGGTCACAATGTGTGTTTGTGACCAATGTGGCCCGCAAGCATGGGCGGGGCCTCATGAGCCACACTGGTTTCAAATACAGTGAACCTTGTACAACATGCCAACCACAAGATTCCTTGCCATGGGGAAAGAATTCTGATTTCTGCATCATTTTCAAACATGGGCCGTGATTGGAGATAAGGTCTAGGTTCTGAAGACTGAAAGCCGAGGTTGACAAGAGATGACGACCTAAGACCATGACGGGTCCGATGTGCTCAGTGTGCGGCCAGCTGACTGGGTAGGGCCAGGAGGTCCAGGATCAGGCTGTGACAGAAAGGGCATTAGTGCCCAGGTCAGCCTATATATTTGGGGTACAGCCGAATGGCGTGCCCCGTTGATCCTCATTTGGGGTCCTGGGTAGCCCCAGAGGGCAATGTTTTTCTTCTGGAGGGCAGGCAGAGTGCTGCATTATAGTTCTGGATTGCCAAACTGGAGGGCTTGTGGGCCAGAACACTGAGGACGGAAGTCTGAGAACCCAAGCTAGGCCTAGGTTTCTGGGTGAGGATATGGCACGCACAATCTACAGACCTGAATCGAGATCTCGTGCATCTGAAGTCAGGGCGAGGATCAGACGATCGCTCAAGTTGGACATTCTGTCCCTGATGGCCCCTTCTTGAAGGGGGAGTGGATCACGAGGCCATGGGGGTTTTCCCACGATGGGAGTTGTGAGAAGCTCCCAACTACTTAGATTCTTCTGCAGGACAATTGAGTCCTGTTGGTTGGCTCCAGGACAAGGATACCGAGCAGGGTGCTAAGGATGGATGGCTGGGTAGCCCACCTCGCATTACAATTGTCTCCAATCAACATGACAGGTTAGATTTGCCGGATCTGGGGGAGCAACGGAGGAGGCTGAGTTTAAATGGACTCTCCTGTGGACGGGTCCTAATGTGTTTTTGTGTCTATGGAGACCTTGGAATGACGCGGTGGCACTGGGGCCCTGAAGGGTTCTCCTGAAGAGAGGCTTTCACACAGCTCCATCGTGCAAGTTTCCCATGTGTAGATGAGATTTGTTCTGATGGGTGAGTCAAGAAACAGCCATAAGCTGTTACTGAAATCCAGGACTCTGAGGAGAGATGCCTGGAAACAAAGCAATGGATCCGATAGGTGCCTGGGGCCTGTTTGTTCCTTTTTAACTGTGGGGACATCATTCTACGGGTCTGAGTGCAGATAGGTGCTCAGATGGGCCCAGATTGCCCCTGTTTGTCCTGGAAGTCCCAAATATTGGGATGGCCTCAGGGATTTTGGAGGTTTATCCTATTAGTAGGGCTGTGGCCATTGGAATGGGAACATACAATTACCTTGGAGAGGGCAAGCACAGTCGTCAGGTTTGGCTCCAGGGGCCTGAGCCTGTAGGGTGTGTAGGCCAGGGCTGTTTGGACAGTTGTCTGAAAACACAAACTCGGCTTGTGTTTCGCGTCATAGGTATGGCAGGACTGATCTACAGACCATGAGGAGAACCCTTCTGGATATGAAAAAAGGGCGAGTGTGAGGCTCTTGCTCAAGTTTTTGTCTCTGGATATCGTGTCAGTCATGGTCGTGAAAATTCCGGGTGACTTCATGGGAAATGGACGAGTCTTACTCTCTGGGGCTTTGGCCCCGTCCAAAGAGTTTTGGGTCATTCTGTGGGATGGTAGAAATCCGTTGTTCTGTTGTTGTTGATTTGTTTTGTTTTGTTTTTCAACCTCAGGTGTCCCACCAAATGAGGGATTCCTGAGTAGAGCCCTGGGCGGGGCGACTGGACAACCAGATATCTGGTTAAAAATTGGGGCCTAGGGACATGTCAAGCCCATTATGACATCTAATGGTCCAGCCACTGAGAGGACGTCCTAGAGGACAGGACTCACGCTGAGGGTCACAATGCGTGTTTATGCCCTCGTCGCACTCAAGAATGGGCGGGGCCTCAGGCTGAATGCTGGTTTTCTCCTACACTGAACGTTGGACAACATGCCCACCAGAAGGTAACTTGCCATGGGTAAGGAAGAGTTCTGATTTCTGCATCACAGTCACCCCTGGGCAGTGATTGGAGATAAGGTCTATGGTTCTGAAGCCTGAAAACTGAGGTAGGGAACAGATCATGACCTAAGGCCATGGCGCGTCTGATGTGCTCAGTGTGCGGTCAGCTGTCTAGGTGTTGGTCACGAGTTCCGGGCTCAGATTGTCAGACAGTGCATTAGTGGCCAGGTTAGACTATATTTTGGGTTCATTCGAGTGCCGTGTACGTTCTTATCTGAAGAACTCTTCAGGATATGAAGAATGAGCAAGTCTGAGGCGCGTGCTCAGGCTTTTGTCTCTGGATTTTGTATCAGCGATTGCCGTGGAATGTTGGGGAGGCCTCATGGGCCATGAATAAATCTTGCTATCTGTGCACTTGGCCAGATCCCAATTGTTTTTCGTCAATCTGTGGGACGGGAGGACTTCTTTCAGGTTTGTTACCTCAAGTCTCCCACCAAAAGAGGAATTCCAAAGCAGAGCCCTGGGGAAGAGTGAAGGGACAACCTGAACTATGGTTAAAAATTGAGGCCTAGGGGCATGGCAAGCCCAATATGCTGTCTCTCCATCCAGCCAATGAGAGGCCTTACCTGAGGACTGGGCTCAGGCTGAGGGACACAATGTGTGTTTGTGACCAATGTGGCCCGCAAGCATGGGCCGGTCCTCAATGGCAACACTGGTTTCAACTACACTGAACCTTCGACAACATGCCAACCACAAGGTTTCTTGCCATGGGGAAAGAGTTATGATTTCTGCATCATTTTCAAACCCGTTTCGTGATTGGAGATAAGTTCTAGGTTCTGAAGCCTGAAAACCGAGGTTGAGAAGAGATGACGACCTAAAGCCATGGCGGGTCCGATGTGCTCAGAGTGCTGCCAGCTGTCTGGGTGAGGCCAGGAGTTCCAGGATCAGGCTGTGTCAGAAAGGGCATTAGTGCCCAGGTCAGCCTATATATTTGGGGTACAGACGAATGGCGTACAGATTGCTCCTTATTTGGGGTTTCAGGGTAGCCCCAGAGGGCAATGCTTTTCTTCTGGAGGGCAGGCAGAGTGCTGCATTGTAGTTCTGGATTGCCAAACTGCAGGGCTTCTGGGCCGTCAGTCAGAGGACGGAAGTCTGAGAACCCAAGCTAGGCCTAGGTTTCTGGGTGAGGTTATGGCAGGCACAATCTACAGACCTGAATCGAGATCTCGTGCATCTGATGTCAGGGCGAGGATCAGACGATCGCTCAGGTTGGACATTCTGTCCCTGATGGCCCCTTCTTGAAGGGGGGGGGTGGATCACGAGGCCATAGGGGTTTTCCCACGATGGGAGTTGTGAGAAACTCCCACTGCAAAGATTCTTCTGCAGGACAATTGAAACCTGTTGGTTGGCTCCAGGACAAGGATTCCGTGCAGGGTTCTAAGAATGAATGGCTGGGTAGCCCACCTCGCATTCCAATTGTCTCCAAGCAACAAGACACGTTAGATCTGCTGCATCTGGGGGAGCAACGGAGGAGGCTGAGTTTAAATGGACTCTCCCGTGGATGTGTCCTAATATGATTTTGTGTCTATGGAGAACTTGGAATGAAGCAGTGGCACTGGGGCCCTGAAGTGTTCTCCTAAAGAAGGCTTTCACACAGCTCCATCGTGCAAGTTTCCCATGTGTAGATGAGATTTGTTCTGATGGGTGAGTCAAGAAACAGCCATATGCTGTTATTGAAATCCAGGCCTCTGAGGAGAGATGCCTGGAAACCAAAGCAATGGATCCGAAAGGTGCCTAGGGGCCTGTTCGTTCCTTTTTACCTCTGGGCACATCAGTCTTCGGCTCTGAGTGACAGGAGGTGCTCAGATGGGCCCAGATTGCGGTTGTTTATCCTTGGAAGCCACAAATATTGGGATGGCCTCAGGGGCTTTGGAGGCTTATCCTATTAGTAGGGTTGTGGCCATGGGAATGGGAACATACAATTCCCTTGGAGAGGGCAAGCACAGTCGTCAGGTTTGGCTCCAGGGGCCAGAGCCTGTAGGGTGTGTAGGCCAGGGCTGTTTGGACAGTTGACTGAAAACACAAACTCGGCTTATGTTTCGGGTCATAGGTATGGCAGGACTGATCTACAGACCATGAGGAGAACTCTTCGGGATATGAAAAAAGGGCGAGTGTGAGGCTCTTGCTCAAGTTTTTCTTTCTGGATATCGTGTCACACATGGTCGTGAAATTTCCGGGTGACTTCATGGGAAATGGACGAGTCTTACTCTCCGGGGGTTTGGCCACATCCAAAGAGTTTGGGGTCATTCTGTGGGATGGAAGAAGTCCGTTGTTCTGTTGTTGTGGATTTGTTATGTTTTGTTTTTAACCTCAGGTGTCCCACCAAATGAGGGATTCCAGAGTAGAGCCCTGGGGAGGGGCGACTGGACAACCAGAAATCTGGTTAAAAATTGGGGCCTAGGGACATGTCAAGCCCATTATGACATCTAATGTCCAGCCACTGAGGACGTACTAGAGGACAAGACTCACCGTGAGGGTCACAATGCGTGTTTATGCCCTCGTCGCACTCAAGGATGGGCGGGGCCTCAGGGTGAATGCTGGTTTCTCCTACACTGAACGTTGGACAACATGCCAACCACAAGGTTTCTTGCCATGGGTAAGGAAGAGTTCTGATTTCTGCATCACAGTCACCCCTGGGCAGTGATTGGAGATAAGGTCTAGGTTCTGAAGCCTGAAATCTGAGGTAGGGAAGAGATGATGACCTAAGGCCATGGCGGGACTGATGTGCTCAGTGTGCAGTCAGCTGTCTGTGTGATGGTCACGAGGTCTGGGCTCAGGTTGTCCGACAGTGCATTAGTGCCCAAGTTAGACTATATATTTTGGGTGCATTCGAGTGTCGTGTAGGTTCTTATCTGAAGAACTTTTCAGGATATGAAGAATGAGCGAGTCTGAGGCGCATGCTCAGGCTTTTGTCTCTGGATTTTGTATCAGCGATGGCCGTGGAATGTTGGAGAGGCCTCATGGGCCATGGACGCATCTTGCTCTCTGTGGATTTGGCCCGATCCCAATTGTTTTTCGTCAATGTGGGATGGGACGACTCCTTTCAGGTTTCTTAACTCAGGTTTCCCACCAAAGGATGAATTCCAAAGCAGATCCCTGGGGATGAGTGAAGGGACAACCCGAACTATAGTTAAAAATTGGGGCCTAGGGGAATGGCAAGCCCAATATGCTGTCTCTCCATCCAGCCACTGAGAGGCTTTGCCTGAGGACTGGGCACAGGCTGAGGGTCACAATGTGTGTTTGTGACCAATGTGGCCCGCAAGCATGGGCGAGGCCTCATGGGCCACACTGGTTTCAACTACACTGAACCTTGGACAACATGCCAACCACATGGTTTCTTTCCATGGGGAAAGAGTTCTGATTTCTGCATCATTTTCAAACCCGTGCCGTGATTGGAGATAAGGTCTAGGTTCTGAAGCCTGAAAACCGAGGTTGAGATGAGATGACGACCTAAGGCCATGGTGGGTCCGATGTGCTCAGTTTGCGGCCAGCTGTCTGGGTGGAACCAGGAGGTCCAGGCTCAGCTGTGTCAGAAAGGGCATTAGTGCCCAGGTCAGCCTATATATTTGGGGTAGAGCTGAATGGCTGCAGGTTGATCCTCATTTGGGGATTCTGGGTAGCCCAGAGGGCAATGTTTTTTTCTTCTGGAGGGCAGGCAGAGTGCTGCATTGTAGTTTGGATTGCCAAACTGGAGGGACTGTGGGCCAGGAGTCTGAGGACGGATGTCTGAGTACCCAAGCTAGGCCTAGGATTCTGGGTGAGGGTATGGCAGGCACAATCTACAGGCCTGAATCGATATGTCGTGCATCTGAAGTCAGGGCGAGGATCAGACAATCGCTCAGGTTGGACATTCTGTCCCTGATGGCCCCTTCTTGAAGGGGGGGTGGATCACGAGGCCATGGGGGTTTTCCCATGATGGGAGTTGTGAGAAGTTCCCAAATGCAAAGTTTCTACTTCAGGACAATTGAGACCTGTTGGTTGGCTCCAGGACAACGTTTCCGAGCAGGGTTCTAAGGATGGATGGCTGGGTTGCCCACCACGCATTCCAGTTTTCTCCACGCAACAAGAGAGTTTAGATCTGCTGGATCTGGGGGAGCAACCGAGGAGGCTGAGTTGAAATGTACTCTCCCGTGGATGTGTCCTAATATGATTTTGTGTCTATAGAGACCTTGGAATGAAGCAGTGGCACTGGGGCCCTGAAGGGTTCTCCTAAAGAGAGGCTTTCACACAGCTCCATCATGCAAGTTTCTCATGTGTAGATGAGATTTGTTCCAATGGGTGAGTCAAGAAACAGCCATATGCTGTTCTGATTGGGTGCATTTGAGTGTCGTTTAGCTTCTTATCTGAGGAACTTTTCAGGATATGAAGAATGAGCGAGTCTGAGGCGTGTGCTCAGGCATTTGTCTCTGGATTTTGTATCAGAGAAGGACGTGGAATGTTGGGGAGGCCTCAAGGGTCATGGACGAATCTTTTCTCAGTGGATTGGGCCCGATTCCAATTGTTTTTAGTCAATCTGTAGGATGGGAGTACTCCTTTCAGGTTTGTTACCTTAGGTGTCCCACTAAAAGAGGAATTCCAAAGCAGAGCCCTGGGGAAGAGTGAAGGGACAAACCGAAATATGGTTAAAAATTGGGGCCTAGGGGCATGGCAAGCCCAATATGCTGTCTCTCCATCCAGCCACGGTAGGCCTTATCTGAGTACTGGGCTCAGGCTGAGGGACACAATGTGTGTTTGTGACCAATGTGTCCTGCAAGCATGGACGGGGCCTCATCGAATGAAGCGGTGGCACTGGGGCCCTGAAGGGTTCTCATAAAGAGAGGCTTTCACACAGCTCCATCGTGCAAGTTTCCCATGTGTAGATGAGATTTGTTCTGATGGGTGAGTCATGAAACAGCCATATGCTGTTATTGAAATCCAGGCCTCTGAGGAGAGATGCCTGGAAGCCAAACCAATGGATCCGATAGTTGCCTAGGAGCCTGTTCGTTCCTTTTTATCTCTGGGGACATCAGTCTACGGGTCTGGGTTCAGGTAGGTGCTCAGATGGGCCCAGATTGCCCCTGTTTGTCATGGGAAGCCACAAATATTGGGATGGCCTCAGGGACTTTGGAGGTTTATACTATTAGTAGGGTTGCGGCCATTGGAATGGGCACATACAATTCCCTTGGAGAGGGCATGCACAGTCGTTAAGTTTGGCTTCAGGGGCTTGAGCCTGTAGGGTGTGTATGCCAGGTCTGTTTGGACAGTTGTCTGAAAACACAAACTCGGCTTTTTTCGGATCATAGGTATGGCAGGACTGATCTACAGACCATGAGGAGAACCCTTCTGGATATGAAAAAAGGGCGAGTGTGAGGCTCTTGCTCAAGTTTTTGTCTCTGGATTTCGTGTCACTCATGGTCGTGAAATTTCCGGGTGACTTCATGGGAAATGGACGAGTCTTACTCTCTGGGTGTTTGGCCCCGTCAAAAGAGTTTGGGGTCATTCTGGGGGATGGAAGAAGTCCATGTCTCTGTTGTGGTTGATTTGTTTTGTTTTGTTTTTCCACCTCAGGTGTCCCATCAAATGAGGGATTCCAGAGTAGAGCCCTCGGGAGGGGCGACTGGACAACCAGAAATCTGGTTAAAAAAAATGGGGGCCTAGGGATATGTCAAGCCCATTATGACATCTAAAGGTCCAGCCACTAAGAGGACATAGTAGAGGCCAGACTCACGCTGAGGGTCACAATGTGTGTTTATACCCTCGTCGCACTCAAGAATGGGCGGGGCCACAGGGTGAATGCTGGTTTCTCCTACACTGAACATTGGACAACATGCCAACCACAAGGTTTCTTACCATGGGTAAGGAATAGTTCTGATTTCTGCATCACAGTCACCCCTGGGCAGTGATTGGGGATAAGATCTAGGTTCTGAAGCCTGAAAACTGAGGTAGGGAAGAGATGATGACCTAAGGCCATGGCGGGTCTGATGTGCTCAGTGTGCGGTCAGCTGTCTGGGTGTTGGTCACGAGGTCCGGGCTCAAGTTGTCAGAGAGTGCATTAGTGCCCAGGTTAGACTATATATTTTGGGTGCATTCGAGTGCCGTGTAGGTTCTTATCTGGAGAACTCTTCAGGATATGAAGAATGAGCGAGTCTGAGGTGCGTGTTCAGGCTTTTATCTCTGGATTTTGTATCAGTGATGGCCGTGGAATGTTGGGGAGGCCTCATGGGCCATGGACGAATCTTGCTCTCTGTGGATTTGGCCCGATGCCAATTGTTTTTCGTCAATCTGTGGGATGGGAGGACTCCTTTCAGGTTTGTTACCTCAGGTGTCCCACCAAATGAGGAATTCCAAAGCAGAGCCCTGGGGAAGAGTGAAGACACAACCCGAACAACGGTTAAAAATTGGGGCCTAGGGGCAATGCAAGCCCAATATGCTGTCTCTCCATCCAGCCACTGAGAGGCCTTACCTGAGGACTGGGCTCAGGCTGAGGGTCACAATGTGTGTTTGTGACCAATGTGGCCCCCAAGCATGGGCGGAGCCTCATGGGCCACACTGGTTTTTACTACACTGAACCTTGGACAACATGCCAACCACAAGTTTTCTTGACATGGGGAAAGAGGTCTGATTTCTGCATCATTTTCAACCCCCGGGTAGTGATTGGAGATAAGGTCTAAGTTCTGAAGCCTGAAAACCGAGGTTGAGAAGAGATGACGTCCTTAGCCATGGCGTGTTCGATGTGCTCAGTGTGCGGCCAGCTGTCTGGGTGGGGCCAGGAGGTCCAGGCTCAGGTTGTGTCTGAAAGAGCATTAGTGCCCAGGTCAGCCTATATATTTGGGGTACAGCCGAATGGCGTGCAGGTTGTTCCTCATTTGGGGTTTCAGGGTAGCCGCAGAGGGCAATGTTTTTCTTCTGGAGGGCAGGCAGAGTGCTGCATTGTCGTTCTATATTGCCACACTTGAGAGCTTCTGGGCCAGTATTCTGTGGACGGATGTCTGAGAACCCAAGCTAGGCCTAGGTTTCTGAGTGAGGATATGGCAGGCACAATCTACAGACCTGAATCGAGATCTCGTGCGTCTGAAGACAGGGCGACGATCAGACGATCGATTAGGTTGGACATTCTGTTCCTGATGGCCCCTTCTTGAAGGGGGGGTGGATCACGAGGCCATGGGGGTTTTCCCACGATGGGAGTTTTGAGAAGCTCCCAACTGCAAAGATTCTTCTGCAGGACAATTGAGACCTGTTGGTAGGCTCCAGGCTAACGATTCCGAGCAGGGTTCTAAGGATGGATGTCTGGGTAGCCCACCTCGCATTCCAATTGTCTCCAAGCAACAAGACAGGTTAGATCTGCTGGATCTGGGGGAGCAACCGAGGAGGCTGAGTTGAAATGGATGCGGCGGAGGATGTGTCCTAATATGATTTTGTGTCTATGGAGACCTTGGAATGAAGCGGTGGCACTGCGGCCCTGAATGGTTCTCTTAAAGAGGGCCTTTCACACAGCTCCATCGTGCAAGTTTCCCATGTGTAGATGAGATTTGTTCGGATGGGTGAGTCAAGAAACAGCCATATGCTGTTATTGAAATCTAGGCCTCTGAGGAGGGACGCCTAGAAGCCAAACCAATGGATCCGATAGGTGCCTGGGGGCCTGTTCGTTCCTTTTTACCTCTGGGGACATCAATCTACGGGACTGAGCGCCGGTAGGTGCTCAGATGGGCCCAGATTGCCCCTGTTTGTCCTGGGAATCCACAAATATTGGGATGGCCTCAGGGGCTTTGGAGGCTTATCCTATTAGTAGTGTTGTGGCCATGGAAATGGGAACATACAATTCCCTTGGAGAGGGCAAGCACAGTCGTCAGGTTTGGCTCCAGGGGCATGAGCCTGTACGGTGTGTAGGCCAGGTCTCTTTGGACAGTTGTCTGAAAACACAAACTCGGCTTATGTTTCCGGTCATAGGTATGGCAGCACTGATCTACAGTCCTTGAGGAGAACTATTCGGGATATGAAAAAAGGGCGAGTATGAGGCTCTTCCTCAAGATTTTGTCTCTGGATTTCGTGTCACTCATGGTCGTGAAATTTCCGGGTGACTTCATGGGAAATGGACGAGTCTGCCTCTCTGGGGTTTTGGCCCCGTCCAATGATTTTGGGGTCATTCTGTGGGATGCTAGAAGTCCGTTGTTCTGTTGTGGTTGATTTGTTTTGTTTTGTTTTTAACCTCAGGTGTCCCACAATATGAGGGATTCCAGAGTAGAGCCCTGGGGAGGGGCGACTGGACAACCAGAAATCTGGTTAAAAATTGGGCCAGGGACATGTCAAGCCCATTATGACATCTAATGATCCAGCCACTGAGGGGACGTACTAGAGGACAGGACTCACGCTGAGGGTCACAATGCGTGTTTATGCCCTCGTCGCACTCAAGAATGGGCGGGGCCTCATGGTGAATGCTGGTCTCTCGTACACTGAACATTGGACAACATGCCAACCACAAGGTTTCTTGCCATGGGTAAGGAAGAGTTCTGATTTCTGCATCACAGTCACCCCTGGGCAATGATTGGAGATAAGGTCTAGGTTCTGAAGCCTGAAAACTGAGGTAGGGAAGAGATGATGACCTAAGGCCATGGCGGGTCTGATGTGCTCAGTGTGCGGTCAGCTATCTGGGTGTTGGTCACGCGGGCCGGGCACAGGTTGTCAGACAGTGCATTAGTGCCCAGGTTAGACTATATATTTTGGGTGCATTCGAGTGCCGTGTAGGTTCTTATCTTAAGAACTCTTCAGGATATGAAGATGAGCGAGTCTGAGGCACGTGCTCAGGCTTTTGTCTCTGGATTTCGTATCAGTGAAGGCCGTGGAATGTTGGGGAGGCCTCATGGGCCATGGACGAATCTTGCTCTCTGTGGATTTGGCCCGATACCAATTGTTGTTCGTCAATCTGTGGGATGGAAGACTCCTTTCAGGTTTGTTACCCCAGGTGTCCCACCAAAAGAGGAATTCCAAAGCAGAGCCCTGCGGAAGAGTGAAGGGACAACCGGAACTACGGTTAAAAATTGGATCCTAGGGGCATGGCAAGCCCAATATGCTGTCTCTCCATTCAGTCACTGATAGGCCTTACCTGAGGACTGGGCTCAGGCTGAGTGTCAGAAGGTGTGTTTGTGACCAATGTGGCCAGCAAGCATGGGCGGGGCCTCATGGGCCACACTGGTTTCAACTACACTGAACCTTGGACAACATGCCAACCACAAGGTTTCTTGACATGGGGAAAGAGTTCTGATTTCTGCATCATTTTCAAACCCAGTCCGTGATTGGAGATAAGGTCTAGTTTCTGAAGCCTGAAAACCGAGGTTGAGAAGAGATGACGAACTTAGGCCATGGCAGGTTGATGTGCTCAGTGGGCGGCCAGCTGTCTGGGTGGGGCCACGAGGTCCAGGCTCAGGCTCTGTCAGAAAGGGCATTAGTGCCCAGGTCAGCCTATATATTTGGGGTACAGCCGAATGGCGTGCAGGTTGATCCTCATTTGGGGTTTCTGGGTAGCCCCAGAGGGCAATGTTTTTCTTCTGGAGGGCAGGCAGAGTGCTGCATTGTAGTCTGGATTGCCAAACTGGAGGGCTTGTGGGCCAGTAGTCTGAGGACGGATGTCTGAGTACCGAAGCTAGGCCTAGGGTTCTGGGTGAGGATATGGCAGGCACAATCTACTGGCCTGAATAGAGATCTTGTGCATCTGAAGTCAGGGCGAGGATCAGACGATCGCTCAGGTTGGATATTCTGTCCCTGATGGCCCCTTCTTGTAGGTGGGGTGGATCACGAGGCCATGGGGTTTTTCCCAAGATGGGAGTTCTGAGAAGCCCCCAACTGCAAAGATTCTTCTGCAGGACAATGGAGACCTGTTGGTTGGCTCCAGGACAACGATTCCGAGCAGGGTTCTAAGGATGGATGCCTGGGTAGCACACCTCGCATTCCAATTGTCTCCAAGCAACAAGACAGGTTAGATCTGCTGGATCTGGGTCAGCAACCGAGGAGGCTGAGTTGAAGTGTCCCAGCAAATGAGGGATTCTAGAGTAGAGCCATGGGAGGGCGACTGGAAAACCAGAAATCTGGTTAAAAATTGGGGCCTAGGGACATGTGCCGTGTAGGTTCTTATCTGAAGAACTCTTCAGGATATGAAGAATGAGCGAGTCTGAGGCGCGTGCTCAGGCTTCTGTCTCTGGATTTTGTATCAGCGATGGCCATGGAATGTTGGGGAAGACTCATGGGCCATGGACGAATCTTGCTCTCTGTCATTTGGCCCGATCCCAATTTTTTTTCGTCAATCTGTGGGATGGGAGGACTCCTTTCAGGTTTGTTACCTCAGGTGTCCCACCAAAAGAGGAATTCCAAAACATAGCCCTGGGGAAGATTGAAGGGACAACCGGAACTACGGTTAAAAATTGGGGCCGAGGGGCATGGCAAGCCCAATATGCTGTCTCCCCATCCAGCCACTGAGAGGCCTTACCTGAGGACTGGGCTCAGGCTGAAGTTCACATTGTGTGTTTGTGACCAATGTGGCCCGCAAGCATGGGCAGGGCCTCATGGGCCACACTGATTTCAATACACTGAACCTTGGACAACATGCCAACCACAAGGTTTCTTGCCATGGGTAAAGAGTTCTTATTTCTGCATTATTTTCAAACCCGTGCCTTGATTGGAGATAAGGTCTAGGTTCTGAAGCCTGAAAACCGAGGTTGAGAAGAGATGACGACCTAAGGCCATGGCGGGTCCGATGTGCTCAGTGTGTAGCCAGCTGTCTGGGTGGGGCCAGGAGGTCCAGGCTCAGGCTGTGTCAGAAAGGGCATTAGTTCCCTGGAAAGTCCTTATATTTGGGGTACAGCAAAATGGCGTGCAGGTTGATCCTCTTTTGTGGTTTCTGGGTAGCACCAGAGGGCAATATTTTTCTTCTAGTGGGCAGGCAGAGTGCTGCATGTAGTTCTGGATTGCCAAACTGGAGGGCTTGTGGGCCAGCCGTCTGAGGACGGAAGTCTGAGAACCCAAACTAGGCCTAGGTGTCTGGGTGAGGATATGGCAGGCACAATCTACAGACCTGAATCGAGGTCTCGTGCATCTGAAGTCATGGCGAGGATCAGACGATCGCTCAGGTTGGACATTCTGTCCCTGATGGCCCCTTCTTGAAGGGGTTGTGGATCACGAGGCCATGGGTGTTTTCCCACGATGGGAGTTGTGAGAAGATCCCAACTGCAAAGATTCTTCTGCAGGGCAATTGAGACCGGTTGGTAGGCTCCAGGACAACGATTCCGAGCAGGGTTCTAAGGATGGATGGCGGAGTAGGCCACCTCGCATTCCAATTGTCTCCAAGCAACAAGACAGGTTAGATCTGCTGGATCTGAGGGAGCAACCGAGGAGGCTGAATTGAAATGGACTCTCCCGTGGATATGTCCTAATATGATTTTGTGTCTATGGAGACCTTGGAATGAAGCGGTGGCACTGGGGCCCTGAAGAGTTCTCCTAAAGAGAGGCTTTCACACAGTTCCATTGTGCAAGTTTCCCATGTGTAGATGAGATTTGTTCTGATGGGTGAGTCAAGAAACAGCCATATGCTGTTATTGAAATCCAGGCCTCTGAGGAGAGATGCCTGGAAACCAAAGCAATGGATCCGTCAGGTGACTAGTGGCCTGTTCGTTCCTTTTTACCTCTGGGGATATCAGTATACGGGTCTGAGTGCCGGTAGATTCTCAGATGGGCCCAGATTGCCACTGTTTGTCCTGGGAAGCCACCACTATTGGGATGACCTCAGGGACTTTGGAGGTTTATCCTATTAGTAGGGTTGCGGCCATTGGAATGGGCACATACAATTCCATTGGAGAGGGCAAGCACAGTCATCAGGTTTGGCTCCAGGGGCCTGAGCATGTAGGATGTGTATGCCAGGGCTGTTTGGACAGTTGTCTGAAAACACAAACTCAGCTTATGTTTCGGGTCATAGGTATGGCAGGACTGAACTACAGACCATGAGGAGAACTCTTCGGGATATGAAAAAAGGGCGAGTGTGAGGCTCTTGCTCAAGTCTTTCTTTCTGGATATTGTGTCACTCATGGTCGTGAAATTTCTGGGTGACTTCATGGGAAATGGACGAGACTTACTCTCTGTGTGTTTGGCCACATCCAAAGAGTTTGGGGTCATTCTGTGGGATGGAAGAAGTCCGTTATTCTGTTGTTGTTGTTGATTTGTTTTGTTTTGTTTTTTTCAACCTCAGGTGTCCCACCAAATGAGGGATTCCAGAGTAGAGCCCTGGGGAGGGGCGACTGGACAACCAGAAATCTGGTTAAAAATTGGGGCCTAGGGACATGTCAAGCCCATTATGACATCTAATGGTCCAGCCACTGAGGACGTACTAGAGGACAGGACTCACGGTGAGGGTCACAATGCGTGTTTATGCCCTCGTCGCACTCAAGGATGGGCGGGGCCTCAGGGTGAATGCTGGTGTCTCCTACACTGAACGTTGGACAACATGCCAACCACAAGGTTTCTTGCCATGGGTAAGGAAGAGTTCTGATTTCTGCATCACAGTCACCCCTGGGCAGTGATTGGAGATAAAGTCTAGGTTCTGAAGGCTGAAAACTGAGGTAGGGAAGAGATGATGACCTAAGGCCATGGCGGTCTGATGTGTCAGTGTGCGGTCAGGTGTCTGTGTGTTGGTCACGAGGTCCGGGTTCAGGTTGTCCGACAGTGCATTAGTGCCCAGGTTAGACTATATATTTCGGGTGCATTCGAGTGTCATGTAGGTTCTTATCAGAAGAACTTTTCAGGATATGAAGAATGAGCGAGTCTGAGGCGCATGCTCAGGCTTTTGTCTCTGGAAATTGTATCAGCGATGGCCGTGGAATGTTGGGGTGGCCTCATGGGCCATGGACGCATCTTGCTCTCTGTGGATTTGGCCCGATCCCAATTGTTTTTCGTCAATCTGTGGGATGGGACGACTCCTTTCAGGTTTGTTAACTCAGGTGTCCCACCATAAGAGGAATTCCAAAGCAGATCCCTGGGGAAGAGTGAAGGGACAACCCGAACTATGGTTAAAAATTGGGGCTTGGGGAATGGCAAGCCCAATATGCTGTCTCACCATCCAGCCACTGAGAGGCCTTACCTGAGGACTGGGCACAGGCTGAGGGTCACAATGTGTGTTTGTGACGAATGTGGCACGCAAGCATGGGCGGGGCCTCATGGGCCACACTGGTTTCAACTACACTGAACCTTGGACAACATGCCAACCACAAGGTTTCTTGACATGGGGAAAGAGTTCTGATTTCTGCATCATTTTCAAATCCGGGCCGTGATTGGAGATAAGGTCTAGGTTCTGAAGCCTGAAAACCGAGGTTGAGAAGAGATGACGTCCTTAGGCCATTGTGGGTCCGATGTGCTCAGTGCGGCCAGCTGTCTGGGTGGGACCAGGAGGTCCAGGCTCAGCAGTGTGAGAAAGAGCATTAGTGCCCAGGTCAGCCTATATATTTGGGGTACAGCCGAATGGCGTGCAGGTTGATCCTCATTTGGGGTTTCTGGGTAGCCCCAGAGGGCAATGTTTTTCTTCTGGAGGGCAGGCAGAGTGCTGCATTGTAGTTTGGATTGCCAAACTGGAGGGACTGTGGGCCAGGAGTCTGAGGACGGATGTCTGAGAACCCAAGCTAGGCCTAGGATTCTGGGTGAGGGTATGGCAGGCACAATCTACAGGCCTGAATCGATATCTCGTGCATCTTAAGTCAGGGCGAGGATCAGACAATCGCTCAGGTTGGACATTCTGTCCCTGATGGGGTGGATCACGAGGCCATGGTTGTTTTCCCAAGATGGGAGTTGTGAGAAACTCCCAACTGCAAAGATTCTTCTGCAGGACAATTGAGACCTGTTGGTTGCCTCCAGGACAATGATTGTGAGCAGAGTTCTAAGGATGGATGGCTGGGTAGCCAACCTCGCATTCCTATTCTCGCCACACAACAAGACAGGTTAGATCTGCTGGATCTGGGGGAGCAACCGAGGAGGCTGAGTTGAAATGGACTCTCCCGTGGATGTGTCCTAATATGATTTTGCGTCTATGGAGACCTTGGATTGAAGCGGTGGCACTGGGGCCCTGAAGGGTTCTCCTAAAGAGAGGCTTTCACACAGCTCCATCGTTGCAAGTTTCCCATGTGGTAGATGAGATTTGTTCTGATGGGTGAGTCAAGAAACAGCCATATGCTATTATTGAAATCCAGGCCTCTGAGGAGAGATGCCTGGAAGCCAAACCAATGGATCCGATAGGTGCCTAGGGGCCGGTTCGTGCCTTTTTACCTCTGTCGACATCAGTCTACGGGACTGAGCGCCGGTAGGTGCTCAGATGGGCCCAGATTGCCCCTGTTTGTCCTGGGAAGCCACAAATATTGGGATGGCCTCAGGGACTTTGGAGGTTTACCCTATTAGTAGAGTTGTGGCCATTGGAATGGGCACATACAATTCCCTTGGAGAGGGCAAGCACAGTCGTCAGGTTTGGCTCCAGGGGCCTGAGCCTGTAGGGTGTGTAGGCCAGGGCTGTTTGGACAGTTGTCTGAAAACACAAACTCGGCTTATGTTTCGGGTCATAGGTATGGCAGGACTGATCTACAGACCATGAGGAGAACATTTCGGGATATGAAAATGGGCGAGTGTGAGGCTCTTGCTCAAGTTTTTCTTTCTGGATATCGTGTCAGACATGGTCGTGTGAAATTTCCGGGTGACTTCATGGGAAATGGACGTGTCTTACTCCCTGGGGGTTTGGCCTCCTCCAAAGAGTTTGGGGTCATTCTGTGGGATGGAAGAAGTCCGTTGTTCTGTTGTTGTTGATTGGTTTTCTTTTGATTTTCAAACTCAGGTGTCAAACCAAATGAGGGATTCCAGAGTAGAGCCCTGGGCAGGGGCGACTGGATAACCAGAAATCTGGTTAAAAATTGGAGCCTTGGGACATGTAAAGCCCATTATGACATCTAATGGTCCAGCCACTGAGACGACGTACTAGAGGACAGGACTCACGCTGAGGATCACAATGCGTGTTTATGCCCTCGTCGCACTCAAGAATGGGCGTGGCCTCAGGGAGAATGCTGATGTCTCCTACACTGAACGTTGGACAACATGCCAACCACAAGGTTTCTTGCCATGGGTAAGGCAGAGTTCTGATTTATGCATCACAGTCACCCCTGGGCAGTGACTGGAAATAAGGTCTAGGTTTTGAAGCCTGAAAACTGAGGTAGGGAAGAGATGATGACCTAAGGCCATGGCGGGTCTGATGTGCTCAGTGTGCGGTCAGCTGTCTTTGTGTTGGTCACGAGGTCAGGCTCAGGTCGTCAGACAGTGCATTAGTGCCCAGGTTAGACGATATATTTTGGGTGCATTCGAGTGCAGTGTAGGTTCTTATCTGAAGAACTCTTCAGGATATGAAGAATGAGCGAGTCTGAGGCGCGTGCTCAGGCTTTTGTCTCTGGATTTTTTATCAGTGATGGCCGTGGAATGTTGGGGAGGCCTCATGGGCCATGGACGCATCTTGCTCTCTGTGTATTTGGCCCGATCCCAATTGTTTTTCGTCAATCTGTGGGATGGGAGGACTCCTTTCAGGTTTGTTACCTCAGGTGTCCCACCAAAAGAGGAATTCCAAAGCAGAGCCCTGGGGAAGAGTGAAGGGACAACCCGAACTACGGTTAAAAATTGGGGCCTAGGGGCATGGCAAGCCCAATATGCTGTCTCTCCATCCAGCCACTGAGAGGCCTTACCTGAGGACTGGGCTCAGGCTGAGTGTCAGAATGTGTTTTTGTGACCAATGTGGCCCGCAAGCATGGGCGGGGCCTCATGGGCCACACTGGTTTCAACTACACTGAACCTTGGACAACATGCCAACCACAAGGTTTCTTGCCAAGGGGAAAGAGTTGTGATTTCTGCATCATATTCAAACCCAGTCCGTGATTGGAGATAAGGTCTAGGTTCTGAAGCCTGAAAACCGAGGTTGAGAAGAGATGACGAACTAAGGCCATGGCAGGTTGATTTGCTCAGTGGGCGGCCAGCTGTCTGGGTGGGGCCACGAGGTCCAGGCTCAGGCTCTGTCAGAAAGGGCATTAGTGCTCAGGTCAGCCTATATATTTGGGGTACAGCCGAATGGCGTGCAGGTTGATCCTCATTTGGGGTTTCTGGGTAGCCCCAGAGGGCAATGTTTTTCTTCTGGAGGGCAGGCAGAGTGCTGCATTGTAGTCTGGATTGCCAAACTGGAGGGCTTGTGGGCCAGTAGTCTGAGGACGGATGTCTGAGTACCCAAGCTAGGCCTAGGGTTCTGGGTGAGGATATGGCAGGCACAATCTACTGGCCTGAATAGAGATCTTGTGCATCTGAAGTCAGGGCGAGGATCAGACGATCGCTCAGGTTGGATATTCTGTCCCTGATGGCCCCTTCTTGTAGGTGGGGTGGATCACGAGGCCATGGGGTTTTTCCCAAGATGGGAGTTCTGAGAAGCCCCCAACTGCAAAGATTCTTCTGCAGGACAATGGAGACCTGTTGGTTGGCTCCAGGACAACGATTCCGAGCAGGGTTCTAAGGATGGATGCCTGGGTAGCACACCTCGCATTCCAATTGTCTCCAAGCAACAAGACAGGTTAGATCTGCTGGATCTGGGTCAGCAACCGAGGAGGCTGAGTTGAAGTGTCCCAGCAAATGAGGGATTCCAGAGTAGAGCCATGGGAGGGCGACTGGAAAACCAGAAATCTGGTTAAAAATTGGGGCCTAGGGACATGTGCCGTGTAGGTTCTTATCTGAAGAACTCTTCAGGATATGAAGAATGAGCGAGTCTGAGGCGTGTGCTCAGGCTTCTGTCTCTGGATTTTGTATCAGCGATGGCCATGGAATGTTGGGGAGGACTCATGGGCCATGGACGAATCTTGCTCTCTGTCATTTGGCCCGATCCCAATTTTTTTTCGTCAATCTGTGGGATGGGAGGACTCCTTTCAGGTTTATTACCTCAGGTGTCCCACCAAAAGAGGAATTCCAAAACATAGCCCTGGGGAAGATTGAAGGGACAACCGGAACTACGGTTAAAAATTGGGGCCGAGGGGCATGGCAAGCCCAATATGCTGTCTCCCCATCCAGCCACTGAGAGGCCTTACCTGAGGACTGGGCTCAGGCTGAAGTTCACATTGTGTGTTTGTGACCAATGTGGCCCGCAAGCATGGGCAGGGCCTCATGGGCCACACTGATTTCAATACACTGAACCTTGGACAACATGCCAACCACAAGGTTTCTTGCCATGGGTAAAGAGTTTCTTATTTCTGCATTATTTTCAAACCCGTGCCTTGATTGGAGATAAGGTCTAGGTTCTGAAGCCTGAAAACCGAGGTTGAGAAGAGATGACGACCTAAGGCCATGGCGGGTCCGATGTGCTCAGTGTGTAGCCAGCTGTCTGGGTGGGGCCAGGAGGTCCAGGCTCAGGCTGTGTCAGAAAGGGCATTAGTTCCCTGGAAAGTCCTTATATTTGGGGTACAGCAAAATGGCGTGCAGGTTGATCCTCTTTTGTGGTTTCTGGGTAGCACCAGAGGGCAATATTTTTCTTCTAGTGGGCAGGCAGAGTGCTGCATGTAGTTCTGGATTGCCAAACTGGAGGGCTTGTGGGCCAGCCGTCTGAGGACGGAAGTCTGAGAACCCAAACTAGGCCTAGGTGTCTGGGTGAGGATATGGCAGGCACAATCTACAGACCTGAATCGAGGTCTCGTGCATCTGAAGTCATGGCGAGGATCAGACGATCGCTCAGGTTGGACATTCTGTCCCTGATGGCCCCTTCTTGAAGGGGTTGTGGATCACGAGGCCATGGGTGTTTTTTCCCACGATGGGAGTTGTGAGAAGATCCCAACTGCAAAGATTCTTCTGCAGGGCAATTGAGACCGGTTGGTAGGCTCCAGGACAACGATTCCGAGCAGGGTTCTAAGGATGGATGGCGGGGTAGGCCACCTCGCATTCCAATTGTCTCCAAGCAACAAGACAGGTTAGATCTGCTGGATCTGGGGGAGCAACCGAGGAGGCTGAATTGAAATGGACTCTCCCGTGGATATGTCCTAATATGATTTTGTGTCTATGGAGACCTTGGAATGAAGCGGTGGCACTGGGGCCCTGAAGAGTTCTCCTAAAGAGAGGCTTTCACACAGCTCCATTGTGCAAGTTTCCCATGTGTAGATGAGATTTGTTCTGATGGGTGAGTCAAGAAACAGCCATATGCTGTTATTGAAATCCAGGCCTCTGAGGAGAGATGCCTGGAAACCAAAGCAATGGATCCGTCAGGTGACTAGTGGCCTGTTCGTTCCTTTTTACCTCTGGGGATATCAGTATACGGGTCTGAGTGCCGGTAGGTTCTCAGATGGGCCCAGATTGCCCCTGTTTGTCCTGGGAAGCCACCACTATTGGGATGACCTCAGGGACTTTGGAGGTTTATCCTATTAGTAGGGTTGCGGCCATTGGAATGGGCACATACAATTCCATTGGAGAGGGCAAGCACAGTCATCAGGTTTGGCTCCAGGGGCCTGAGCATGTAGGGTGTGTATGCCAGGGCTGTTTGGACAGTTGTCTGAAAACACAAACTCAGCTTATGTTTCGGGTCATAGGTATGGCAGGACTGAACAACAGACCATGAGGAGAACTCTTCAGGATATGAAAAAAGGGCGAGTGTGAGGCTCTTGCTCAAGTCTTTCTTTCTGGATATTGTGTCACTCATGGTCGTGAAATTTCTGGGTGACTTCATGGGAAATGGACGAGACTTACTCTCTGGGTGTTTGGCCACATCCAAAGAGTTTGGGGTCATTCTGTGGGATGGAAGAAGTCCGTTATTCTGTTGTTGTTGATTTGTTTTGTTTTGTTTTTCAACCTCAGGTGTCCCACCAAATGAGGGATTCCAGAGTAGAGCCCTGGGGAGGGGCGACTGGACAACCAGAAATCTGGTTAAAAATTGGGGCCTAGGGACATGTCAAGCCCATTATGACATCTAATGGTCCAGCCACTGAGAGGACGTACTAGAGGAAAGGACTCACGGTGAGGGTCACAATGCGTGTTTATGCCCTCGTCGCACTCAAGAATGGGCGTGGCCTCAGGGTGAATGCTGCTTTCTCCTACACTGAACGTTGGACAACATGCCAACCATAAGGTTTCTTGCCATGGGGAACGAAGAGTTCTGATTTCTGCATCACAGTCACCCCTGGGCAGTGACTGGAAATAAGGTCTAGGTTTTGAAGCCTGAAAACTGAGGTAGGGAAGAGATGATGACCTAAGGCCATGGCGGGTCTGATGTGCTCAGTGTGCGGTTACCTGTCTGTGTGTTGGTCACGAGGTCAAGCTCAGGTCGTCAGACAGTGCATTAGTGCCCAGGTTAGACGATATATTTTGGGTGCATTCGAGTGCAGTCGGTTCTTATCTGAAGAACTCTTCAGGATATGAAGAATGAGCGAGTCTGAGGCGCGTGCTCAGGCTTTTGTCTCTGGATTTTTTAACAGCGATGGCCGTGGAATGTTGGGGAGGCCTCATGGGCCATGGAGGCATCTTGCTCTCTGTGTATTTGGCCCGATCCCAATTGTTTTTCGTCAATCTGTGGGATGGGAGGACTCCTTTCAGGTTTGTTACCTCAGGTGTCCCACCAAAAGAGGAATTCCAAAGCAGAGCCCTGGGGAAGAGTGAAGGGACAACCCGAACTACGGTTAAAAATTGGGGCCTAGGGGCATGGCAAGCCCAATATGCTGTCTCTCCATCCAGCCACTGAGAGGCCTTACCTGAGGACTGGGCTCAGGCTGAGGGTCACAATGTGTGTTTGTGACCAATGTGGCCCGCAAGCATGGGCGGGGCCTCATGGGCCACACTGGTTTCAACTACACTGAACCTTGGACAACATGCCAACCACAAGGTTTCTTGCCATGGGGAAAGAGTTCTGACTTCTGCATCATTTCAAACCCGTGCCGTGATTGGAGATAAGGTCTAGGTTCTGAAGCCTGAAAACCGAGGTTGAGAAGAGATGACGAACTAAGGCCATGACGGGTCTGATGTGCTCAGTGTGCGGCCAGCTGTCTGGGTGGGACCAGGAGGTCCAGGCTCAGGCTGTGTCAGAAAGGGCATTAGTGCCCAGGTCAGCCTATATATTTGGGGTACAGCTGAATGGCGTGCAGGTTGATCCTCATTTGGGGTTTCTGGGTAGCCCCAGAGGGCAATGTTTTTTTCTTCTGGAGGGCAGGCAGAGTGCTGCATTGTAGTTTGGATTGCCAAACTGGAGGGACTGTGGGCCAGGAGTCTGAGGACGGATGTCTGAGAACCCAAGCTAGGCCTAGGATTCTGGGTGAGGGTATGGCAGGCACAATCTACAGGCCTGAATCGATATCTCGTGCATCTGAAGTCAGGGCGAGGATCAGACAATCGCTCAGGTTGGACATTCTGTCCCTGATGGGGTGGATCACGAGGCCATGGTTGTTTTCCCAAGATGGGAGTTGTGAGAAACTCCCAACTGCAAAGATTCTTCTGCAGGACAATTGAGACCTGTTGGTTGCCTCCAGGACAATGATTGTGAGCAGAGTTCTAAGGATGGATGGCTGGGTAGCCAACCTCGCATTCCTATTCTCGCCACACAACAAGACAGGTTAGATCTGCTGGATCTGGGGGAGCAACCGAGGAGGCTGAGTTGAAATGGACTCTCCCGTGGATGTGTCCTAATATGATTTTGCGTCTATGGAGACCTTGGATTGAAGCGGTGGCACTGGGGCCCTGAAGGGTTCTCCTAAAGAGAGGCTTTCACACAGCTCCATCGTGCAAGTTTCCCATGTGGTAGATGAGATTTGTTCTGATGGGTGAGTCAAGAAACAGCCATATGCTATTATTGAAATCCAGGCCTCTGAGGAGAGATGCCTGGAAGCCAAACCAATGGATCCGATAGGTGCCTAGGGGCCGGTTCGTTCCTTTTTACCTCTGTCGACATCAGTCTACGGGACTGAGCGCCGGTAGGTGCTCAGATGGGCCCAGATTGCCCCTGTTTGTCCTGGGAAGCCACAAATATTGGGATGGCCTCAGGGACTTTGGAGGTTTATCCTATTAGTAGAGTTGTGGCCATTGGAATGGGCACATACAATTCCCTTGGAGAGGGCAAGCACAGTCGTCAGGTTTGGCTCCAGGGGCCTGAGCCTGTAGGGTGTGTAGGCCAGGGCTGTTTGGACAGTTGTCTGAAAACACAAACTCGGCTTATGTTTCGGGTCATAGGTATGGCAGGACTGATCTACAGACCATGAGGAGAACATTTCGGGATATGAAAAAAGGGCGAGTGTGAGGCTCTTGCTCAAGTTTTTCTTTCTGGATATCGTGTCAGACATGGTCGTGAAATTTCCGGGTGACTTCATGGGAAATGGACGTGTCTTACTCCCTGGGGGTTTGGCCTCCTCCAAAGAGTTTGGGGTCATTCTGTGGGATGGAAGAAGTCCGTTGTTCTGTTGTTGTTGATTGGTTTTCTTTTGATTTTCAAACTCAGGTGTCAAACCAAATGAGGGATTCCAGAGTAGAGCCCTGGGCAGGGGGCGACTGGATAACCAGAAATCTGGTTAAAAATTGGAGCCTTGGGACATGTAAAGCCCATTATGACATCTAATGGTCCAGCCACTGAGAGGACGTACTAGAGGACAGGACTCACGCTGAGGATCACAATGCGTGTTTATGCCCTCGTCGCACTCAAGAATGGGCGTGGCCTCAGGGTGAATGCTGCTTTCTCCTACACTGAACGTTGGACAACATGCCAACCACAAGGTTTCTTGCCATGGGTAACGAAGAGTTCTGATTTCTGCATCACAGTCACCCCTGGGCAGTGACTGGAAATAAGGTCTAGGTTTTGAAGCCTGAAAACTGAGGTAGGGAAGAGATGATGACCTAAGGCCATGGCGGGTCTGATGTGCTCAGTGTGCGGTCAGCTGTCTGTGTGTTGGTCACGAGGTCAGGCTCAGGTCGTCAGACAGTGCATTAGTGCCCAGGTTAGACGATATATTTTGGGTGCATTCGAGTGCAGTGTAGGTTCTTATCTGAAGAACTCTTCAGGATATGAAGAATGAGCGAGTCTGAGGCGCGTGCTCAGGCTTTTGTCTCTGGATTTTTTATCAGCGATGGCCGTGGAATGTTGGGGGGAGGCCTCATGGGCCATGGACGCATCTTGCTCTCTGTGTATTTGGCCCGATCCCAATTGTTTTTCGTCAATCTGTGGGATGGGAGGACTCCTTTCAGGTTTGTTACCTCAGGTGTCCCACCAAAAGAGGAATTCCAAAGCAGAGCCCTGGGGAAGAGTGAAGGGACAACCCGAACTACGGTTAAAAATTGGGGCCTAGGGGCATGGCAAGCCCAATATGCTGTCTCTCCATCCAGCCACTGAGAGGCCTTACCTGAGGACTGGGCTCAGGCTGAGGGTCACAATGTGTGTTTGTGACCAATGTGGCCCGCAAGCATGGGCGGGGCCTCATGGGCCACACTGGTTTCAACTACACTGAACCTTGGACAACATGCCAACCACAAGGTTTCTTGCCCTGGGGAAAGAGTTCTGACTTCTGCGTCATTTCAAACCCGTGCCGTGATTGGAGATAAGGTCTAGGTTCTGAAGCCTGAAAACCGAGGTTTGAGAAGAGATGACGAAACTAAGGCCATGACGGGTCTGATGCGCTCAGTGTGCGGCCAGCTGTCTGGGTGGGACCAGGAGGTCCAGGCTCAGGCTGTGTCAGAAAGGGCATTAGTGCCCAGGTCAGCCTATATATTTGGGGTACAGCTGAATGGCGTGCAGGTTGATCCTCATTTGGGGTTTCTGGGTAGCCCCAGAGGGCAATGTTTTTCTTCTGGAGGGCAGGCAGAGTGCTGCATTGTAGTTTGGATTGCCAAACTGGAGGGACTGTGGGCCAGGAGTCTGAGGACGGATGTCTGAGAACCCAAGCTAGGCCTAGGATTCTGGGTGAGGGTATGGCAGGCACAATCTACAGGCCTGAATCGATATCTCGTGCATCTGAAGTCAGGGCGAGGATCAGACAATCGCTCAGGTTGGACATTCTGTCCCTGATGGGGTGGATCACGAGGCCATGGTTGTTTTCCCAAGATGGGAGTTGTGAGAAACTCCCAACTGCAAAGATTCTTCTGCAGGACAATTGAGACCTGTTGGTTGCCTCCAGGACAATGATTGTGAGCAGAGTTCTAAGGATGGATGGCTGGGTAGCCAACCTCGCATTCCTATTCTCGCCACACAACAAGACAGGTTAGATCTGCTGGATCTGGGGGAGCAACCGAGGAGGCTGAGTTGAAATGGACTCTCCCGTGGATGTGTCCTAATATGATTTTGCGTCTATGGAGACCTTGGATTGAAGCGGTGGCACTGGGGCCCTGAAGGGTTCTCCTAAAGAGAGGCTTTCACACAGCTCCATCGTGCAAGTTTCCCATGTGGTAGATGAGATTTGTTCTGATGGGTGAGTCAAGAAACAGCCATATGCTATTATTGAAATCCAGGCCTCTGAGGAGAGATGCCTGGAAGCCAAACCAATGGATCCGATAGGTGCCTAGGGGCCGGTTCGTTCCTTTTTACCTCTGTCGACATCAGTCTACGGGACTGAGCGCCGGTAGGTGCTCAGATGGGCCCAGATTGCCCCTGTTTGTCCTGGGAAGCCACAAATATTGGGATGGCCTCAGGGACTTTGGAGGTTTATCCTATTAGTAGAGTTGTGGCCATTGGAATGGGCACATACAATTCCCTTGGAGAGGGCAAGCACAGTCGTCAGGTTTGGCTCCAGGGGCCTGAGCCTGTAGGGTGTGTAGGCCAGGGCTGTTTGGACAGTTGTCTGAAAACACAAACTCGGCTTATGTTTCGGGTCATAGGTATGGCAGGACTGATCTACAGACCATGAGGAGAACATTTCGGGATATGAAAAAAGGGCGAGTGTGAGGCTCTTGCTCAAGTTTTTCTTTCTGGATATCGTGTCAGACATGGTCGTGAAATTTCCGGGTGACTTCATGGGAAATGGACGTGTCTTACTCCCTGGGGGTTTGGCCTCCTCCAAAGAGTTTGGGGTCATTCTGTGGGATGGAAGAAGTCCGTTGTTCTGTTGTTGTTGATTGGTTTTCTTTTGATTTTCAAACTCAGGTGTCAAACCAAATGAGGGATTCCAGAGTAGAGCCCTGGGCAGGGGCGACTGGATAACCAGAAATCTGGTTAAAAATTGGAGCCTTGGGACATGTAAAGCCCATTATGACATCTAATGGTCCAGCCACTGAGAGGACGTACTAGAGGACAGGACTCACGCTGAGGATCACAATGCGTGTTTATGCCCTCGTCGCACTCAAGAATGGGCGTGGCCTCAGGGTGAATGCTGCTTTCTCCTACACTGAACGTTGGACAACATGCCAACCACAAGGTTTCTTGCCATGGGTAACGAAGAGTTCTGATTTCTGCATCACAGTCACCCCTGGGCAGTGACTGGAAATAAGGTCTAGGTTTTGAAGCCTGAAAACTGAGGTAGGGAAGAGATGATGACCTAAGGCCATGGCGGGTCTGATGTGCTCAGTGTGCGGTCAGCTGTCTGTGTGTTGGTCACGAGGTCAGGCTCAGGTCGTCAGACAGTGCATTAGTGCCCAGGTTAGACGATATATTTTGGGTGCATTCGAGTGCAGTGTAGGTTCTTATCTGAAGAACTCTTCAGGATATGAAGAATGAGCGAGTCTGAGGCGCGTGCTCAGGCTTTTGTCTCTGGATTTTTTATCAGCGATGGCCGTGGAATGTTGGGGAGGCCTCATGGGCCATGGACGCATCTTGCTCTCTGTGTATTTGGCCCGATCCCAATTGTTTTTCGTCAATCTGTGGGATGGGAGGACTCCTTTCAGGTTTGTTACCTCAGGTGTCCCACCAAAAGAGGAATTCCAAAGCAGAGCCCTGGGGAAGAGTGAAGGGACAACCCGAACTACGGTTAAAAATTGGGGCCTAGGGGCATGGCAAGCCCAATATGCTGTCTCTCCATCCAGCCACTGAGAGGCCTTACCTGAGGACTGGGCTCAGGCTGAGGGTCACAATGTGTGTTTGTGACCAATGTGGCCCGCAAGCATGGGCGGGGCCTCATGGGCCACACTGGTTTCAACTACACTGAACCTTGGACAACATGCCAACCACAAGGTTTCTTGCCCTGGGGAAAGAGTTCTGACTTCTGCGTCATTTCAAACCCGTGCCGTGATTGGAGATAAGGTCTAGGTTCTGAAGCCTGAAAACCGAGGTTGAGAAGAGATGACGAACTAAGGCCATGACGGGTCTGATGTGCTCAGTGTGCGGCCAGCTGTCTGGGTGGGACCAGGAGGTCCAGGCTCAGGCTGTGTCAGAAAGGGCATTAGTGCCCAGGTCAGCCTATATATTTGGGGTACAGCTGAATGGCGTGCAGGTTGATCCTCATTTGGGGTTTCTGGGTAGCCCCAGAGGGCAATGTTTTTCTTCTGGAGGGCAGGCAGAGTGCTGCATTGTAGTTTGGATTGCCAAACTGGAGGGACTGTGGGCCAGGAGTCTGAGGACGGATGTCTGAGAACCCAAGCTAGGCCTAGGATTCTGGGTGAGGGTATGGCAGGCACAATCTACAGGCCTGAATCGATATCTCGTGCATCTGAAGTCAGGGCGAGGATCAGACAATCGCTCAGGTTGGACATTCTGTCCCTGATGGGGTGGATCACGAGGCCATGGTTGTTTTCCCAAGATGGGAGTTGTGAGAAACTCCCAACTGCAAAGATTCTTCTGCAGGACAATTGAGACCTGTTGGTTGCCTCCAGGACAATGATTGTGAGCAGAGTTCTAAGGATGGATGGCTGGGTAGCCAACCTCGCATTCCTATTCTCGCCACACAACAAAGACAGGTTAGATCTGCTGGATCTGGGGGAGCAACCGAGGAGGCTGAGTTGAAATGGACTCTCCCGTGGATGTGTCCTAATATGATTTTGCGTCTATGGAGACCTTGGATTGAAGCGGTGGCACTGGGGCCCTGAAGGGTTCTCCTAAAGAGAGGCTTTCACACAGCTCCATCGTGCAAGTTTCCCATGTGGTAGATGAGATTTGTTCTGATGGGTGAGTCAAGAAACAGCCATATGCTATTATTGAAATCCAGGCCTCTGAGGAGAGATGCCTGGAAGCCAAACCAATGGATCCGATAGGTGCCTAGGGGCCGGTTCGTTCCTTTTTACCTCTGTCGACATCAGTCTACGGGACTGAGCGCCGGTAGGTGCTCAGATGGGCCCAGATTGCCCCTGTTTGTCCTGGGAAGCCACAAATATTGGGATGGCCTCAGGGACTTTGGAGGTTTATCCTATTAGTAGAGTTGTGGCCATTGGAATGGGCACATACAATTCCCTTGGAGAGGGCAAGCACAGTCGTCAGGTTTGGCTCCAGGGGCCTGAGCCTGTAGGGTGTGTAGGCCAGGGCTGTTTGGACAGTTGTCTGAAAACACAAACTCGGCTTATGTTTCGGGTCATAGGTATGGCAGGACTGATCTACAGACCATGAGGAGAACATTTCGGGATATGAAAAAAGGGCGAGTGTGAGGCTCTTGCTCAAGTTTTTCTTTCTGGATATCGTGTCAGACATGGTCGTGAAATTTCCGGGTGACTTCATGGGAAATGGACGTGTCTTACTCCCTGGGGGTTTGGCCTCCTCCAAAGAGTTTGGGGTCATTCTGTGGGATGGAAGAAGTCCGTTGTTCTGTTGTTGTTGATTGGTTTTCTTTTGATTTTCAAACTCAGGTGTCAAACCAAATGAGGGATTCCAGAGTAGAGCCCTGGGCAGGGGCGACTGGATAACCAGAAATCTGGTTAAAAATTGGAGCCTTGGGACATGTAAAGCCCATTATGACATCTAATGGTCCAGCCACTGAGAGGACGTACTAGAGGACAGGACTCACGCTGAGGATCACAATGCGTGTTTATGCCCTCGTCGCACTCAAGAATGGGCGTGGCCTCAGGGTGAATGCTGCTTTCTCCTACACTGAACGTTGGACAACATGCCAACCACAAGGTTTCTTGCCATGGGTAACGAAGAGTTCTGATTTCTGCATCACAGTCACCCCTGGGCAGTGACTGGAAATAAGGTCTAGGTTTTGAAGCCTGAAAACTGAGGTAGGGAAGAGATGATGACCTAAGGCCATGGCGGGTCTGATGTGCTCAGTGTGCGGTCAGCTGTCTGTGTGTTGGTCACGAGGTCAGGCTCAGGTCGTCAGACAGTGCATTAGTGCCCAGGTTAGACGATATATTTTGGGTGCATTCGAGTGCAGTGTAGGTTCTTATCTGAAGAACTCTTCAGGATATGAAGAATGAGCGAGTCTGAGGCGCGTGCTCAGGCTTTTGTCTCTGGATTTTTTATCAGCGATGGCCGTGGAATGTTGGGGAGGCCTCATGGGCCATGGACGCATCTTGCTCTCTGTGTATTTGGCCCGATCCCAATTGTTTTTCGTCAATCTGTGGGATGGGAGGACTCCTTTCAGGTTTGTTACCTCAGGTGTCCCACCAAAAGAGGAATTCCAAAGCAGAGCCCTGGGGAAGAGTGAAGGGACAACCCGAACTACGGTTAAAAATTGGGGCCTAGGGGCATGGCAAGCCCAATATGCTGTCTCTCCATCCAGCCACTGAGAGGCCTTACCTGAGGACTGGGCTCAGGCTGAGGGTCACAATGTGTGTTTGTGACCAATGTGGCCCGCAAGCATGGGCGGGGCCTCATGGGCCACACTGGTTTCAACTACACTGAACCTTGGACAACATGCCAACCACAAGGTTTCTTGCCCTGGGGGAAAGAGTTCTGACTTCTGCGTCATTTCAAACCCGTGCCGTGATTGGAGATAAGGTCTAGGTTCTGAAGCCTGAAAACCGAGGTTGAGAAGAGATGACGAACTAAGGCCATGACGGGTCTGATGTGCTCAGTGTGCGGCCAGCTGTCTGGGTGGGACCAGGAGGTCCAGGCTCAGGCTGTGTCAGAAAGGGCATTAGTGCCCAGGTCAGCCTATATATTTGGGGTACAGCTGAATGGCGTGCAGGTTGATCCTCATTTGGGGTTTCTGGGTAGCCCCAGAGGGCAATGTTTTTCTTCTGGAGGGCAGGCAGAGTGCTGCATTGTAGTTTGGATTGCCAAACTGGAGGGACTGTGGGCCAGGAGTCTGAGGACGGATGTCTGAGAACCCAAGCTAGGCCTAGGATTCTGGGTGAGGGTATGGCAGGCACAATCTACAGGCCTGAATCGATATCTCGTGCATCTGAAGTCAGGGCGAGGATCAGACAATCGCTCAGGTTGGACATTCTGTCCCTGATGGGGTGGATCACGAGGCCATGGTTGTTTTCCCAAGATGGGAGTTGTGAGAAACTCCCAACTGCAAAGATTCTTCTGCAGGACAATTGAGACCTGTTGGTTGCCTCCAGGACAATGATTGTGAGCAGAGTTCTAAGGATGGATGGCTGGGTAGCCAACCTCGCATTCCTATTCTCGCCACACAACAAGACAGGTTAGATCTGCTGGATCTGGGGGAGCAACCGAGGAGGCTGAGTTGAAATGGACTCTCCCGTGGATGTGTCCTAATATGATTTTGCGTCTATGGAGACCTTGGATTGAAGCGGTGGCACTGGGGCCCTGAAGGGTTCTCCTAAAGAGAGGCTTTCACACAGCTCCATCGTGCAAGTTTCCCATGTGTAGATGAGATTTGTTCTGATGGGTGAGTCAAGAAACAGCCATATGCTATTATTGAAATCCAGGCCTCTGAGGAGAGATGCCTGGAAGCCAAACCAATGGATCCGATAGGTGCCTAGGGGCCGGTTCGTTCCTTTTTACCTCTGTCGACATCAGTCTACGGGACTGAGCGCCGGTAGGTGCTCAGATGGGCCCAGATTGCCCCTGTTTGTCCTGGGAAGCCACAAATATTGGGATGGCCTCAGGGACTTTGGAGGTTTATCCTATTAGTAGAGTTGTGGCCATTGGAATGGGCACATACAATTCCCTTGGAGAGGGCAAGCACAGTCGTCAGGTTTGGCTCCAGGGGCCTGAGCCTGTAGGGTGTGTAGGCCAGGGCTGTTTGGACAGTTGTCTGAAAACACAAACTCGGCTTATGTTTCGGGTCATAGGTATGGCAGGACTGATCTACAGACCATGAGGAGAACATTTCGGGATATGAAAAAAGGGCGAGTGTGAGGCTCTTGCTCAAGTTTTTCTTTCTGGATATCGTGTCAGACATGGTCGTGAAATTTCCGGGTGACTTCATGGGAAATGGACGTGTCTTACTCCCTGGGGGTTTGGCCTCCTCCAAAGAGTTTGGGGTCATTCTGTGGGATGGAAGAAGTCCGTTGTTCTGTTGTTGTTGATTGGTTTTCTTTTGATTTTCAAACTCAGGTGTCAAACCAAATGAGGGATTCCAGAGTAGAGCCCTGGGCAGGGGCGACTGGATAACCAGAAATCTGGTTAAAAATTGGAGCCTTGGGACATGTAAAGCCCATTATGACATCTAATGGTCCAGCCACTGAGAGGACGTACTAGAGGACAGGACTCACGCTGAGGATCACAATGCGTGTTTATGCCCTCGTCGCACTCAAGAATGGGCGTGGCCTCAGGGTGAATGCTGCTTTCTCCTACACTGAACGTTGGACAACATGCCAACCACAAGGTTTCTTGCCATGGGTAACGAAGAGTTCTGATTTCTGCATCACAGTCACCCCTGGGCAGTGACTGGAAATAAGGTCTAGGTTTTGAAGCCTGAAAACTGAGGTAGGGAAGAGATGATGACCTAAGGCCATGGCGGGTCTGATGTGCTCAGTGTGCGGTCAGCTGTCTGTGTGTTGGTCACGAGGTCAGGCTCAGGTCGTCAGACAGTGCATTAGTGCCCAGGTTAGACGATATATTTTGGGTGCATTCGAGTGCAGTGTAGGTTCTTATCTGAAGAACTCTTCAGGATATGAAGAATGAGCGAGTCTGAGGCGCGTGCTCAGGCTTTTGTCTCTGGATTTTTTATCAGCGATGGCCGTGGAATGTTGGGGAGGCCTCATGGGCCATGGACGCATCTTGCTCTCTGTGTATTTGGCCCGATCCCAATTGTTTTTCGTCAATCTGTGGGATGGGAGGACTCCTTTCAGGTTTGTTACCTCAGGTGTCCCACCAAAAGAGGAATTCCAAAGCAGAGCCCTGGGGAAGAGTGAAGGGACAACCCGAACTACGGTTAAAAATTGGGGCCTAGGGGCATGGCAAGCCCAATATGCTGTCTCTCCATCCAGCCACTGAGAGGCCTTACCTGAGGACTGGGCTCAGGCTGAGGGTCACAATGTGTGTTTGTGACCAATGTGGCCCGCAAGCATGGGCGGGGCCTCATGGGCCACACTGGTTTTCAACTACACTGAACCTTGGACAACATGCCAACCACAAGGTTTCTTGCCCTGGGGAAAGAGTTCTGACTTCTGCGTCATTTCAAACCCGTGCCGTGATTGGAGATAAGGTCTAGGTTCTGAAGCCTGAAAACCGAGGTTGAGAAGAGATGACGAACTAAGGCCATGACGGGTCTGATGTGCTCAGTGTGCGGCCAGCTGTCTGGGTGGGACCAGGAGGTCCAGGCTCAGGCTGTGTCAGAAAGGGCATTAGTGCCCAGGTCAGCCTATATATTTGGGGTACAGCTGAATGGCGTGCAGGTTGATCCTCATTTGGGGTTTCTGGGTAGCCCCAGAGGGCAATGTTTTTCTTCTGGAGGGCAGGCAGAGTGCTGCATTGTAGTTTGGATTGCCAAACTGGAGGGACTGTGGGCCAGGAGTCTGAGGACGGATGTCTGAGAACCCAAGCTAGGCCTAGGATTCTGGGTGAGGGTATGGCAGGCACAATCTACAGGCCTGAATCGATATCTCGTGCATCTGAAGTCAGGGCGAGGATCAGACAATCGCTCAGGTTGGACATTCTGTCCCTGATGGGGTGGATCACGAGGCCATGGTTGTTTTCCCAAGATGGGAGTTGTGAGAAACTCCCAACTGCAAAGATTCTTCTGCAGGACAATTGAGACCTGTTGGTTGCCTCCAGGACAATGATTGTGAGCAGAGTTCTAAGGATGGATGGCTGGGTAGCCAACCTCGCATTCCTATTCTCGCCACACAACAAGACAGGTTAGATCTGCTGGTGGGGGGGAGCAACCGAGGAGGCTGAGTTGAAATGGACTCTCCCGTGGATGTGTCCTAATATGATTTTGCGTCTATGGAGACCTTGGATTGAAGCGGTGGCACTGGGGCCCTGAAGGGTTCTCCTAAAGAGAGGCTTTCACACAGCTCCATCGTGCAAGTTTCCCATGTGTGTAGATGAGATTTGTTCTGATGGGTGAGTCAAGAAACAGCCATATGCTATTATTGAAATCCAGGCCTCTGAGGAGAGATGCCTGGAAGCCAAACCAATGGATCCGATAGGTGCCTAGGGGCCGGTTCGTTCCTTTTTTACCTCTGTCGACATCAGTCTACGGGACTGAGCGCCGGTAGGTGCTCAGATGGGCCCAGATTGCCCCTGTTTGTCCTGGGAAGCCACAAATATTGGGATGGCCTCAGGGACTTTGGAGGTTTATCCTATTAGTAGAGTTGTGGCCATTGGAATGGGCACATACAATTCCCTTGGAGAGGGCAAGCACAGTCGTCAGGTTTGGCTCCAGGGGCCTGAGCCTGTAGGGTGTGTAGGCCAGGGCTGTTTGGACAGTTGTCTGAAAACACAAACTCGGCTTATGTTTCGGGTCATAGGTATGGCAGGACTGATCTACAGACCATGAGGAGAACATTTCGGGATATGAAAAAAGGGCGAGTGTGAGGCTCTTGCTCAAGTTTTTCTTTCTGGATATCGTGTCAGACATGGTCGTGAAATTTCCGGGTGACTTCATGGGAAATGGACGTGTCTTACTCCCTGGGGGTTTGGCCTCCTCCAAAGAGTTTGGGGTCATTCTGTGGGATGGAAGAAGTCCGTTGTTCTGTTGTTGTTGATTGGTTTTCTTTTGATTTTCAAACTCAGGTGTCAAACCAAATGAGGGATTCCAGAGTAGAGCCCTGGGCAGGGGCGACTGGATAACCAGAAATCTGGTTAAAAATTGGAGCCTTGGGACATGTAAAGCCCATTATGACATCTAATGGTCCAGCCACTGAGAGGACGTACTAGAGGACAGGACTCACGCTGAGGATCACAATGCGTGTTTATGCCCTCGTCGCACTCAAGAATGGGCGTGGCCTCAGGGTGAATGCTGCTTTCTCCTACACTGAACGTTGGACAACATGCCAACCACAAGGTTTCTTGCCATGGGTAACGAAGAGTTCTGATTTCTGCATCACAGTCACCCCTGGGCAGTGACTGGAAATAAGGTCTAGGTTTTGAAGCCTGAAAACTGAGGTAGGGAAGAGATGATGACCTAAGGCCATGGCGGGTCTGATGTGCTCAGTGTGCGGTCAGCTGTCTGTGTGTTGGTCACGAGGTCAGGCTCAGGTCGTCAGACAGTGCATTAGTGCCCAGGTTAGACGATATATTTTGGGTGCATTCGAGTGCAGTGTAGGTTCTTATCTGAAGAACTCTTCAGGATATGAAGAATGAGCGAGTCTGAGGCGCGTGCTCAGGCTTTTGTCTCTGGATTTTTTATCAGCGATGGCCGTGGAATGTTGGGGAGGCCTCATGGGCCATGGACGCATCTTGCTCTCTGTGTATTTGGCCCGATCCCAATTGTTTTTCGTCAATCTGTGGGATGGGAGGACTCCTTTCAGGTTTGTTACCTCAGGTGTCCCACCAAAAGAGGAATTCCAAAGCAGAGCCCTGGGGAAGAGTGAAGGGACAACCCGAACTACGGTTTAAAATTGGGGCCTAGGGGCATGGCAAGCCCAATATGCTGTCTCTCCATCCAGCCACTGAGAGGCCTTACCTGAGGACTGGGCTCAGGCTGAGGGTCACAATGTGTGTTTGTGACCAATGTGGCCCGCAAGCATGGGCGGGGCCTCATGGGCCACACTGGTTTCAACTACACTGAACCTTGGACAACATGCCAACCACAAGGTTTCTTGCCCTGGGGAAAGAGTTCTGACTTCTGCGTCATTTCAAACCCGTGCCGTGATTGGAGATAAGGTCTAGGTTCTGAAGCCTGAAAACCGAGGTTGAGAAGAGATGACGAACTAAGGCCATGACGGGTCTGATGTGCTCAGTGTGCGGCCAGCTGTCTGGGTGGGACCAGGAGGTCCAGGCTCAGGCTGTGTCAGAAAGGGCATTAGTGCCCAGGTCAGCCTATATATTTGGGGTACAGCTGAATGGCGTGCAGGTTGATCCTCATTTGGGGTTTCTGGGTAGCCCCAGAGGGCAATGTTTTTCTTCTGGAGGGCAGGCAGAGTGCTGCATTGTAGTTTGGATTGCCAAACTGGAGGGACTGTGGGCCAGGAGTCTGAGGACGGATGTCTGAGAACCCAAGCTAGGCCTAGGATTCTGGGTGAGGGTATGGCAGGCACAATCTACAGGCCTGAATCGATATCTCGTGCATCTGAAGTCAGGGCGAGGATCAGACAATCGCTCAGGTTGGACATTCTGTCCCTGATGGGGTGGATCACGAGGCCATGGTTGTTTTCCCAAGATGGGAGTTGTGAGAAACTCCCAACTGCAAAGATTCTTCTGCAGGACAATTGAGACCTGTTGGTTGCCTCCAGGACAATGATTGTGAGCAGAGAGTTCTAAGGATGGATGGCTGGGTAGCCAACCTCGCATTCCTATTCTCGCCACACAACAAGACAGGTTAGATCTGCTGGATCTGGGGGAGCAACCGAGGAGGCTGAGTTGAAATGGACTCTCCCGTGGATGTGTCCTAATATGATTTTGCGTCTATGGAGACCTTGGATTGAAGCGGTGGCACTGGGGCCCTGAAGGGTTCTCCTAAAGAGAGGCTTTCACACAGCTCCATCGTGCAAGTTTCCCATGTGGTAGATGAGATTTGTTCTGATGGGTGAGTCAAGAAACAGCCATATGCTATTATTGAAATCCAGGCCTCTGAGGAGAGATGCCTGGAAGCCAAACCAATGGATCCGATAGGTGCCTAGGGGCCGGTTCGTTCCTTTTTACCTCTGTCGACATCAGTCTACGGGACTGAGCGCCGGTAGGTGCTCAGATGGGCCCAGATTGCCCCTGTTTGTCCTGGGAAGCCACAAATATTGGGATGGCCTCAGGGACTTTGGAGGTTTATCCTATTAGTAGAGTTGTGGCCATTGGAATGGGCACATACAATTCCCTTGGAGAGGGCAAGCACAGTCGTCAGGTTTGGCTCCAGGGGCCTGAGCCTGTAGGGTGTGTAGGCCAGGGCTGTTTGGACAGTTGTCTGAAAACACAAACTCGGCTTATGTTTCGGGTCATAGGTATGGCAGGACTGATCTACAGACCATGAGGAGAACATTTCGGGATATGAAAAAAGGGCGAGTGTGAGGCTCTTGCTCAAGTTTTTCTTTCTGGATATCGTGTCAGACATGGTCGTGAAATTTCCGGGTGACTTCATGGGAAATGGACGTGTCTTACTCCCTGGGGGTTTGGCCTCCTCCAAAGAGTTTGGGGTCATTCTGTGGGATGGAAGAAGTCCGTTGTTCTGTTGTTGTTGATTGGTTTTCTTTTGATTTTCAAACTCAGGTGTCAAACCAAATGAGGGATTCCAGAGTAGAGCCCTGGGCAGGGGCGACTGGATAACCAGAAATCTGGTTAAAAATTGGAGCCTTGGGACATGTAAAGCCCATTATGACATCTAATGGTCCAGCCACTGAGAGGACGTACTAGAGGACAGGACTCACGCTGAGGATCACAATGCGTGTTTATGCCCTCGTCGCACTCAAGAATGGGCGTGGCCTCAGGGTGAATGCTGCTTTCTCCTACACTGAACGTTGGACAACATGCCAACCACAAGGTTTCTTGCCATGGGTAACGAAGAGTTCTGATTTCTGCATCACAGTCACCCCTGGGCAGTGACTGGAAATAAGGTCTAGGTTTTGAAGCCTGAAAACTGAGGTAGGGAAGAGATGATGACCTAAGGCCATGGCGGGTCTGATGTGCTCAGTGTGCGGTCAGCTGTCTGTGTGTTGGTCACGAGGTCAGGCTCAGGTCGTCAGACAGTGCATTAGTGCCCAGGTGAGACGATATATTTTGGGTGCATTCGAGTGCAGTGTAGGTTCTTATCTGAAGAACTCTTCAGGATATGAAGAATGAGCGAGTCTGAGGCGCGTGCTCAGGCTTTTGTCTCTGGATTTTTTATCAGCGATGGCCGTGGAATGTTGGGGAGGCCTCATGGGCCATGGACGCATCTTGCTCTGTGTGTATTTGGCCCGATTCCAATTGTTTTTCGTCAATCTGTGGGATGGGAGGACTCCTTTCAGGTTTGTTACCTCAGGTGTCCCACCAAAAGAGGAATTCCAAAGCAGAGCCCTGGGGAAGAGTGAAGGGACAACCCGAACTACGGTTAAAAATTGGGGCCTAGGGGCATGGAAAGCCCAATATGCGGTCTCTCCATCCAGCCACTGAGAGGCCTTACCTGAGGACTGGGCTCAGGCTGAGGGTCACAATGTGTGTTTGTGACCAATGTGGCCCGCAAGCATGGGCGGGGCCTCATGGGCCACACTGGTTTCAACTACACTGAACCTTGGACAAACATGCCAACCACAAGGTTTCTTGCCCTGGGGAAAGAGTTCTGACTTCTGCGTCATTTCAAACCCGTGCCGTGATTGGAGATAAGGTCTAGGTTCTGAAGCCTGAAAACCGAGGTTGAGAAGAGATGACGAACTAAGGCCATGACGGGTCTGATGTGCTCAGTGTGCGGCCAGCTGTCTGGGTGGGACCAGGAGGTCCAGGCTCAGGCTGTGTCAGAAAGGGCATTAGTGCCCAGGTCAGCCTATATATTTGGGGGTACAGCTGAATGGCGTGCAGGTTGATCCTCATTTGGGGTTTCTGGGTAGCCCCAGAGGGCAATGTTTTTCTTCTGGAGGGCAGGCAGAGTGCTGCATTGTAGTTTGGATTGCCAAACTGGAGGGACTGTGGGCCAGGAGTCTGAGGACGGATGTCTGAGAACCCAAGCTAGGCCTAGGATTCTGGGTGAGGGTATGGCAGGCACAATCTACAGGCCTGAATCGATATCTCGTGCATCTGAAGTCAGGGCGAGGATCAGACAATCGCTCAGGTTGGACATTCTGTCCCTGATGGGGTGGATCACGAGGCCATGGTTGTTTTCCCAAGATGGGAGTTGTGAGAAACTCCCAACTGCAAAGATTCTTCTGCAGGACAATTGAGACCTGTTGGTTGCCTCCAGGACAATGATTGTGAGCAGAGTTCTAAGGATGGATGGCTGGGTAGCCAACCTCGCATTCCTATTCTCGCCACACAACAAGACAGGTTAGATCTGCTGGATCTGGGGGAGCAACCGAGGAGGCTGAGTTGAAATGGACTCTCCCGTGGATGTGTCCTAATATGATTTTGCGTCTATGGAGACCTTGGATTGAAGCGGTGGCACTGGGGCCCTGAAGGGTTCTCCTAAAGAGAGGCTTTCACACAGCTCCATCGTGCAAGTTTCCCATGTGTAGATGAGATTTGTTCTGATGGGTGAGTCAAGAAACAGCCATATGCTATTATTGAAATCCAGGCCTCTGAGGAGAGATGCCTGGAAGCCAAACCAATGGATCCGATAGGTGCCTAGGGGCCGGTTCGTTCCTTTTTACCTCTGTCGACATCAGTCTACGGGACTGAGCGCCGGTAGGTGCTCAGATGGGCCCAGATTGCCCCTGTTTGTCCTGGGAAGCCACAAATATTGGGATGGCCTCAGGGACTTTGGAGGTTTATCCTATTAGTAGAGTTGTGGCCATTGGAATGGGCACATACAATTCCCTTGGAGAGGGCAAGCACAGTCGTCAGGTTTGGCTCCAGGGGCCTGAGCCTGTAGGGTGTGTAGGCCAGGGCTGTTTGGACAGTTGTCTGAAAACACAAACTCGGCTTATGTTTCGGGTCATAGGTATGGCAGGACTGATCTACAGACCATGAGGAGAACATTTCGGGATATGAAAAAAGGGCGAGTGTGAGGCTCTTGCTCAAGTTTTTCTTTCTGGATATCGTGTCAGACATGGTCGTGAAATTTCCGGGTGACTTCATGGGAAATGGACGTGTCTTACTCCCTGGGGGTTTGGCCTCCTCCAAAGAGTTTGGGGTCATTCTGTGGGATGGAAGAAGTCCGTTGTTCTGTTGTTGTTGATTGGTTTTCTTTTGATTTTCAAACTCAGGTGTCAAACCAAATGAGGGATTCCAGAGTAGAGCCCTGGGCAGGGGCGACTGGATAACCAGAAATCTGGTTAAAAATTGGAGCCTTGGGACATGTAAAGCCCATTATGACATCTAATGGTCCAGCCACTGAGAGGACGTACTAGAGGACAGGACTCACGCTGAGGATCACAATGCGTGTTTATGCCCTCGTCGCACTCAAGAATGGGCGTGGCCTCAGGGTGAATGCTGCTTTCTCCTACACTGAACGTTGGACAACATGCCAACCACAAGGTTTCTTGCCATGGGTAACGAAGAGTTCTGATTTCTGCATCACAGTCACCCCTGGGCAGTGACTGGAAATAAGGTCTAGGTTTTGAAGCCTGAAAACTGAGGTAGGGAAGAGATGATGACCTAAGGCCATGGCGGGTCTGATGTGCTCAGTGTGCGGTCAGCTGTCTGTGTGTTGGTCACGAGGTCAGGCTCAGGTCGTCAGACAGTGCATTAGTGCCCAGGTTAGACGATATATTTTGGGTGCATTCGAGTGCAGTGTAGGTTCTTATCTGAAGAACTCTTCAGGATATGAAGAATGAGCGAGTCTGAGGCGCGTGCTCAGGCTTTTGTCTCTGGATTTTTTATCAGCGATGGCCGTGGAATGTTGGGGAGGCCTCATGGGCCATGGACGCATCTTGCTCTCTGTGTATTTGGCCCGATCCCAATTGTTTTTCGTCAATCTGTGGGATGGGAGGACTCCTTTCAGGTTTGTTACCTCAGGTGTCCCACCAAAAGAGGAATTCCAAAGCAGAGCCCTGGGGAAGAGTGAAGGGACAACCCGAACTACGGTTAAAAATTGGGGCCTAGGGGCATGGCAAGCCCAATATGCTGTCTCTCCATCCAGCCACTGAGAGGCCTTACCTGAGGACTGGGCTCAGGCTGAGGGTCACAATGTGTGTTTGTGACCAATGTGGCCCGCAAGCATGGGCGGGGCCTCATGGGCCACACTGGTTTCAACTACACTGAACCTTGGACAACATGCCAACCACAAGGTTTCTTGCCCTGGGGAAAGAGTTCTGACTTCTGCGTCATTTCAAACCCGTGCCGTGATTGGAGATAAGGTCTAGGTTCTGAAGCCTGAAAACCGAGGTTGAGAAGAGATGACGAACTAAGGCCATGACGGGTCTGATGTGCTCAGTGTGCGGCCAGCTGTCTGGGTGGGACCAGGAGGTCCAGGCTCAGGCTGTGTCAGAAAGGGCATTAGTGCCCAGGTCAGCCTATATATTTGGGGTACAGCTGAATGGCGTGCAGGTTGATCCTCATTTGGGGTTTCTGGGTAGCCCCAGAGGGCAATGTTTTTCTTCTGGAGGGCAGGCAGAGTGCTGCATTGTAGTTTGGATTGCCAAACTGGAGGGACTGTGGGCCAGGAGTCTGAGGACGGATGTCTGAGAACCCAAGCTAGGCCTAGGATTCTGGGTGAGGGTATGGCAGGCACAATCTACAGGCCTGAATCGATATCTCGTGCATCTGAAGTCAGGGCGAGGATCAGACAATCGCTCAGGTTGGACATTCTGTCCCTGATGGGGTGGATCACGAGGCCATGGTTGTTTTCCCAAGATGGGAGTTGTGAGAAACTCCCAACTGCAAAGATTCTTCTGCAGGACAATTGAGACCTGTTGGTTGCCTCCAGGACAATGATTGTGAGCAGAGTTCTAAGGATGGATGGCTGGGTAGCCAACCTCGCATTCCTATTCTCGCCACACAACAAGACAGGTTAGATCTGCTGGATCTGGGGGAGCAACCGAGGAGGCTGAGTTGAAATGGACTCTCCCGTGGATGTGTCCTAATATGATTTTGCGTCTATGGAGACCTTGGATTGAAGCGGTGGCACTGGGGCCCTGAAGGGTTCTCCTAAAGAGAGGCTTTCACACAGCTCCATCGTGCAAGTTTCCCATGTGGTAGATGAGATTTGTTCTGATGGGTGAGTCAAGAAACAGCCATATGCTATTATTGAAATCCAGGCCTCTGAGGAGAGATGCCTGGAAGCCAAACCAATGGATCCGATAGGTGCCTAGGGGCCGGTTCGTTCCTTTTTACCTCTGTCGACATCAGTCTACGGGACTGAGCGCCGGTAGGTGCTCAGATGGGCCCAGATTGCCCCTGTTTGTCCTGGGAAGCCACAAATATTGGGATGGCCTCAGGGACTTTGGAGGTTTATCCTATTAGTAGAGTTGTGGCCATTGGAATGGGCACATACAATTCCCTTGGAGAGGGCAAGCACAGTCGTCAGGTTTGGCTCCAGGGGCCTGAGCCTGTAGGGTGTGTAGGCCAGGGCTGTTTGGACAGTTGTCTGAAAACACAAACTCGGCTTATGTTTCGGGTCATAGGTATGGCAGGACTGATCTACAGACCATGAGGAGAACATTTCGGGATATGAAAAAAGGGCGAGTGTGAGGCTCTTGCTCAAGTTTTTCTTTCTGGATATCGTGTCAGACATGGTCGTGAAATTTCCGGGTGACTTCATGGGAAATGGACGTGTCTTACTCCCTGGGGGTTTGGCCTCCTCCAAAGAGTTTGGGGTCATTCTGTGGGATGGAAGAAGTCCGTTGTTCTGTTGTTGTTGATTGGTTTTCTTTTGATTTTCAAACTCAGGTGTCAAACCAAATGAGGGATTCCAGAGTAGAGCCCTGGGCAGGGGCGACTGGATAACCAGAAATCTGGTTAAAAATTGGAGCCTTGGGACATGTAAAGCCCATTATGACATCTAATGGTCCAGCCACTGAGAGGACGTACTAGAGGACAGGACTCACGCTGAGGATCACAATGCGTGTTTATGCCCTCGTCGCACTCAAGAATGGGCGTGGCCTCAGGGTGAATGCTGCTTTCTCCTACACTGAACGTTGGACAACATGCCAACCACAAGGTTTCTTGCCATGGGTAACGAAGAGTTCTGATTTCTGCATCACAGTCACCCCTGGGCAGTGACTGGAAATAAGGTCTAGGTTTTGAAGCCTGAAAACTGAGGTAGGGAAGAGATGATGACCTAAGGCCATGGCGGGTCTGATGTGCTCAGTGTGCGGTCAGCTGTCTGTGTGTTGGTCACGAGGTCAGGCTCAGGTCGTCAGACAGTGCATTAGTGCCCAGGTTAGACGATATATTTTGGGTGCATTCGAGTGCAGTGTAGGTTCTTATCTGAAGAACTCTTCAGGATATGAAGAATGAGCGAGTCTGAGGCGCGTGCTCAGGCTTTTGTCTCTGGATTTTTTATCAGCGATGGCCGTGGAATGTGTTGGGGAGGCCTCATGGGCCATGGACGCATCTTGCTCTCTGTGTATTTGGCCCGATCCCAATTGTTTTTCGTCAATCTGTGGGATGGGAGGACTCCTTTCAGGTTTGTTACCTCAGGGTGTCCCACCAAAAGAGGAATTCCAAAGCAGAGCCCTGGGGAAGAGTGAAGGGACAACCCGAACTACGGTTAAAAATTGGGGCCTAGGGGCATGGCAAGCCCAATATGCTGTCTCTCCATCCAGCCACTGAGAGGCCTTACCTGAGGACTGGGCTCAGGCTGAGGGTCACAATGTGTGTTTGTGACCAATGTGGCCCGCAAGCATGGGCGGGGCCTCATGGGCCACACTGGTTTCAACTACACTGAACCTTGGACAACATGCCAACCACAAGGTTTCTTGCCCTGGGGAAAGAGTTCTGACTTCTGCGTCATTTCAAACCCGTGCCGTGATTGGAGATAAGGTCTAGGTTCTGAAGCCTGAAAACCGAGGTTGAGAAGAGATGACGAACTAAGGCCATGACGGGTCTGATGTGCTCAGTGTGCGGCCAGCTGTCTGGGTGGGACCAGGAGGTCCAGGCTCAGGCTGTGTCAGAAAGGGCATTAGTGCCCAGGTCAGCCTATATATTTGGGGTACAGCTGAATGGCGTGCAGGTTGATCCTCATTTGGGGTTTCTGGGTAGCCCCAGAGGGCAATTTTTTTCTTCTGGAGGGCAGGCAGAGTGCTGCATTGTAGTTTGGATTGCCAAACTGGAGGGACTGTGGGCCAGGAGTCTGAGGACGGATGTCTGAGAACCCAAGCTAGGCCTAGGATTCTGGGTGAGGGTATGGCAGGCACAATCTACAGGCCTGAATCGATATCTCGTGCATCTGAAGTCAGGGCGAGGATCAGACAATCGCTCAGGTTGGACATTCTGTCCCTGATGGGGTGGATCACGAGGCCATGGTTGTTTTCCCAAGATGGGAGTTGTGAGAAACTCCCAACTGCAAAGATTCTTCTGCAGGACAATTGAGACCTGTTGGTTGCCTCCAGGACAATGATTGTGAGCAGAGTTCTAAGGATGGATGGCTGGGTAGCCAACCTCGCATTCCTATTCTCGCCACACAACAAGACAGGTTAGATCTGCTGGATCTGGGGGAGCAACCGAGGAGGCTGAGTTGAAATGGACTCTCCCGTGGATGTGTCCTAATATGATTTTGCGTCTATGGAGACCTTGGATTGAAGCGGTGGCACTGGGGCCCTGAAGGGTTCTCCTAAAGAGAGGCTTTCACACAGCTCCATCGTGCAAGTTTCCCATGTGGTAGATGAGATTTGTTCTGATGGGTGAGTCAAGAAACAGCCATATGCTATTATTGAAATCCAGGCCTCTGAGGAGAGATGCCTGGAAGCCAAACCAATGGATCCGATAGGTGCCTAGGGGCCGGTTCGTTCCTTTTTACCTCTGTCGACATCAGTCTACGGGACTGAGCGCCGGTAGGTGCTCAGATGGGCCCAGATTGCCCCTGTTTGTCCTGGGAAGCCACAAATATTGGGATGGCCTCAGGGACTTTGGAGGTTTATCCTATTAGTAGAGTTGTGGCCATTGGAATGGGCACATACAATTCCCTTGGAGAGGGCAAGCACAGTCGTCAGGTTTGGCTCCAGGGGCCTGAGCCTGTAGGGTGTGTAGGCCAGGGCTGTTTGGACAGTTGTCTGAAAACACAAACTCGGCTTATGTTTCGGGTCATAGGTATGGCAGGACTGATCTACAGACCATGAGGAGAACATTTCGGGATATGAAAAAAGGGCGAGTGTGAGGCTCTTGCTCAAGTTTTTCTTTCTGGATATCGTGTCAGACATGGTCGTGAAATTTCCGGGTGACTTCATGGGAAATGGACGTGTCTTACTCCCTGGGGGTTTGGCCTCCTCCAAAGAGTTTGGGGTCATTCTGTGGGATGGAAGAAGTCCGTTGTTCTGTTGTTGTTGATTGGTTTTCTTTTGATTTTCAAACTCAGGTGTCAAACCAAATGAGGGATTCCAGAGTAGAGCCCTGGGCAGGGGCGACTGGATAACCAGAAATCTGGTTAAAAATTGGAGCCTTGGGACATGTAAAGCCCATTATGACATCTAATGGTTCCAGCCACTGAGAGGACGTACTAGAGGACAGGACTCACGCTGAGGATCACAATGCGTGTTTATGCCCTCGTCGCACTCAAGAATGGGCGTGGCCTCAGGGTGAATGCTGCTTTCTCCTACACTGAACGTTGGACAACATGCCAACCACAAGGTTTCTTGCCATGGGTAACGAAGAGTTCTGATTTCTGCATCACAGTCACCCCTGGGCAGTGACTGGAAATAAGGTCTAGGTTTTGAAGCCTGAAAACTGAGGTAGGGAAGAGATGATGACCTAAGGCCATGGCGGGTCTGATGTGCTCAGTGTGCGGTCAGCTGTCTGTGTGTTGGTCACGAGGTCAGGCTCAGGTCGTCAGACAGTGCATTAGTGCCCAGGTTAGACGATATATTTTGGGTGCATTCGAGTGCAGTGTAGGTTCTTATCTGAAGAACTCTTCAGGATATGAAGAATGAGCGAGTCTGAGGCGCGTGCTCAGGCTTTTGTCTCTGGATTTTTTATCAGCGATGGCCGTGGAATGTTGGGGAGGCCTCATGGGCCATGGACGCATCTTGCTCTCTGTGTATTTGGCCCGATCCCAATTGTTTTTCGTCAATCTGTGGGATGGGAGGACTCCTTTCAGGTTTGTTACCTCAGGTGTCCCACCAAAAGAGGAATTCCAAAGCAGAGCCCTGGGGAAGAGTGAAGGGACAACCCGAACTACGGTTAAAAATTGGGGCCTAGGGGCATGGCAAGCCCAATATGCTGTCTCTCCATCCAGCCACTGAGAGGCCTTACCTGAGGACTGGGCTCAGGCTGAGGGTCACAATGTGTGTTTGTGACCAATGTGGCCCGCAAGCATGGGCGGGGCCTCATGGGCCACACTGGTTTCAACTACACTGAACCTTGGACAACATGCCAACCACAAGGTTTCTTGCCCTGGGGAAAGAGTTCTGACTTCTGCGTCATTTCAAACCCGTGCCGTGATTGGAGATAAGGTCTAGGTTCTGAAGCCTGAAAAAACCGAGGTTGAGAAGAGATGACGAACTAAGGCCATGACGGGTCTGATGTGCTCAGTGTGCGGCCAGCTGTCTGGGTGGGACCAGGAGGTCCAGGCTCAGGCTGTGTCAGAAAGGGCATTAGTGCCCAGGTCAGCCTATATATTTGGGGGTACAGCTGAATGGCGTGCAGGTTGATCCTCATTTGGGGTTTCTGGGTAGCCCCAGAGGGCAATGTTTTTCTTCTGGAGGGCAGGCAGAGTGCTGCATTGTAGTTTGGATTGCCAAACTGGAGGGACTGTGGGCCAGGAGTCTGAGGACGGATGTCTGAGAACCCAAGCTAGGCCTAGGATTCTGGGTGAGGGTATGGCAGGCACAATCTACAGGCCTGAATCGATATCTCGTGCATCTGAAGTCAGGGCGAGGATCAGACAATCGCTCAGGTTGGACATTCTGTCCCTGATGGGGTGGATCACGAGGCCATGGTTGTTTTCCCAAGATGGGAGTTGTGAGAAAACTCCCAACTGCAAAGATTCTTCTGCAGGACAATTGAGACCTGTTGGTTGCCTCCAGGACAATGATTGTGAGCAGAGTTCTAAGGATGGATGGCTGGGTAGCCAACCTCGCATTCCTATTCTCGCCACACAACAAGACAGGTTAGATCTGCTGGATCTGGGGGAGCAACCGAGGAGGCTGAGTTGAAATGGACTCTCCCGTGGATGTGTCCTAATATGATTTTGCGTCTATGGAGACCTTGGATTGAAGCGGTGGCACTGGGGCCCTGAAGGGTTCTCCTAAAGAGAGGCTTTCACACAGCTCCATCGTGCAAGTTTCCCATGTGGTAGATGAGATTTGTTCTGATGGGTGAGTCAAGAAACAGCCATATGCTATTATTGAAATCCAGGCCTCTGAGGAGAGATGCCTGGAAGCCAAACCAATGGATCCGATAGGTGCCTAGGGGGGGCCGGTTCGTTCCTTTTTACCTCTGTCGACATCAGTCTACGGGGACTGAGCGCCGGTAGGTGCTCAGATGGGCCCAGATTGCCCCTGTTTGTCCTGGGAAGCCACAAATATTGGGATGGCCTCAGGGACTTTGGAGGTTTATCCTATTAGTAGAGTTGTGGCCATTGGAATGGGGGCACATACAATTCCCTTGGAGAGGGCAAGCACAGTCGTCAGGTTTGGCTCCAGGGGCCTGAGCCTGTAGGGTGTGTAGGCCAGGGCTGTTTGGACAGTTGTCTGAAAACACAAACTCGGCTTATGTTTTCGGGTCATAGGTATGGCAGGACTGATCTACAGACCATGAGGAGAACATTTCGGGATATGAAAAAAGGGCGAGTGTGAGGCTCTTGCTCAAGTTTTTCTTTCTGGATATCGTGTCAGACATGGTCGTGAAATTTCCGGGTGACTTCATGGGAAATGGACGTGTCTTACTCCCTGGGGGTTTGGCCTCCTCCAAAGAGTTTGGGGTCATTCTGTGGGATGGAAGAAGTCCGTTGTTCTGTTGTTGTTGATTGGTTTTCTTTTGATTTTCAAACTCAGGTGTCAAACCAAATGAGGGATTCCAGAGTAGAGCCCTGGGCAGGGGCGACTGGATAACCAGAAATCTGGTTAAAAATTGGAGCCTTGGGACATGTAAAGCCCATTATGACATCTAATGGTCCAGCCACTGAGAGGACGGACGTACTAGAGGACAGGACTCACGCTGAGGATCACAATGCGTGTTTATGCCCTCGTCGCACTCAAGAATGGGCGTGGCCTCAGGGTGAATGCTGCTTTCTCCTACACTGAACGTTGGACAACATGCCAACCACAAGGTTTCTTGCCATGGGTAACGAAGAGTTCTGATTTCTGCATCACAGTCACCCCTGGGCAGTGACTGGAAATAAGGTCTAGGTTTTGAAGCCTGAAAACTGAGGTAGGGAAGAGATGATGACCTAAGGCCATGGCGGGTCTGATGTGCTCAGTGTGCGGTCAGCTGTCTGTGTGTTGGTCACGAGGTCAGGCTCAGGTCGTCAGACAGTGCATTAGTGCCCAGGTTAGACGATATATTTTGGGTGCATTCGAGTGCAGTGTAGGTTCTTATCTGAAGAACTCTTCAGGATATGAAGAATGAGCGAGTCTGAGGCGCGTGCTCAGGCTTTTGTCTCTGGATTTTTTTTATCAGCGATGGCCGTGGAATGTTGGGGAGGCCTCATGGGCCATGGACGCATCTTGCTCTCTGTGTATTTGGCCCGATCCCAATTGTTTTTCGTCAATCTGTGGGATGGGAGGACTCCTTTCAGGTTTGTTACCTCAGGTGTCCCACCAAAAGAGGAATTCCAAAGCAGAGCCCTGGGGGGAAGAGTGAAGGGACAACCCGAACTACGGTTAAAAATTGGGGCCTAGGGGCATGGCAAGCCCAATATGCTGTCTCTCCATCCAGCCACTGAGAGGCCTTACCTGAGGACTGGGCTCAGGCTGAGGGTCACAATGTGTGTTTGTGACCAATGTGGCCCGCAAGCATGGGCGGGGCCTCATGGGCCCACACTGGTTTCAACTACACTGAACCTTGGACAACATGCCAACCACAAGGTTTCTTGCCATGGGGGGGGAAAGAGTTCTGACTTCTTCTGCATCATTTCAAACCCGTGCCGTGATTGGAGATAAGGTCTAGGTTCTGAAGCCTGAAAAACCGAGGTTGAGAAGAGATGACGAACTAAGGCCATGACGGGTCTGATGTGCTCAGTGTGCGGCCAGCTGTCTGGGTGGGACCAGGAGGTCCAGGCTCAGGCTGTGTCAGAAAGGGCATTAGTGCCCAGGTCAGCCTATATATTTGGGGGTACAGCTGAATGGCGTGCAGGTTGATCCTCATTTGGGGTTTCTGGGTAGCCCCAGAGGGCAATGTTTTTCTTCTGGAGAGGGCAGGCAGAGTGCTGCATTGTAGTTTGGATTGCCAAACTGGAGGGACTGTGGGCCAGGAGTCTGAGGACGGATGTCTGAGAACCCAAGCTAGGCCTAGGATTCTGGGTGAGGGTATGGCAGGCACAATCTACAGGCCTGAATCGATATCTCGTGCATCTGAAGTCAGGGCGAGGATCAGACAATCGCTCAGGTTGGACATTCTGTCCCTGATGGGGTGGATCACGAGGCCATGGTTGTTTTTCCCAAGATGGGAGTTGTGAGAAACTCCCAACTGCAAAGATTCTTCTGCAGGACAATTGAGACCTGTTGGTTGCCTCCAGGACAATGATTGTGAGCAGAGTTCTAAGGATGGATGGCTGGGTAGCCAACCTCGCATTCCTATTCTCGCCACACAACAAGACAGGTTAGATCTGCTGGATCTGGGGGAGCAACCGAGGAGGCTGAGTTGAAATGGACTCTCCCGTGGATGTGTCCTAATATGATTTTGCGTCTATGGAGACCTTGGATTGAAGCGGTGGCACTGGGGGCCCTGAAGGGTTCTCCTAAAGAGAGGCTTTCACACAGCTCCATCGTGCAAGTTTCCCATGTGGTAGATGAGATTTGTTCTGATGGGTGAGTCAAGAAACAGCCATATGCTATTATTGAAATCCAGGCCTCTGAGGAGAGATGCCTGGAAGCCCAAACCAATGGATCCGATAGGTGCCTAGGGGGCCGGTTCGTTCCTTTTTACCTCTGTCGACATCAGTCTACGGGGACTGAGCGCCGGGTAGGTGCTCAGATGGGGGGCCCAGATTGCCCCTGTTTGTCCTGGGAAGCCACAAATATTGGGATGGCCTCAGGGACTTTGGAGGTTTATCCTATTAGTAGAGTTGTGGCCATTGGAATGGGCACATACAATTCCCTTGGGAGAGGGCAAGCACAGTCGTCAGGTTTGGCTCCAGGGGCCTGAGCCTGTAGGGGTGTGTAGGCCAGGGCTGTTTGGACAGTTGTCTGAAAAACACAAACTCGGCTTATGTTTCGGGTCATAGGTATGGGCAGGACTGATCTACAGACCATGAGGAGAACATTTCGGGATATGAAAAAAAGGGCGATGCGAGTGTGAGGCTCTTGCTCAAGTTTTTCTTTCTGGATATCGTTGTCAGACATGGTCGTGAAATTTCCGGGTGACTTCATGGGAAATGGACGTGTCTTACTCCCTGGGGGTTTGGCCTCCTCCAAAGAGTTTGGGGTCATTCTGTGGGATGGAAGAAGTCCGTTGTTCTGTTGTTGTTGATTGGTTTTCTTTTGATTTTTCAAACTCAGGTGTCAAACCAAATGAGGGATTCCAGAGTAGAGCCCTGGCAGGAATAAGGTCTAGGTTTTGAAAGCCTGAAAACTGAAAACTGAGGTAGGGAAGAGATGATGACCTAAGGCCATGGCGGGTCTGATGTGCTCAGTGTGCGGTCGGTCAGCTGTCTGTGTGTTGGTCACGAGGTCAGGCTCAGGTCGTCAGACAGTGACATTAGTGCCCAGGGTTAGACGATATATTTTGGGTGCATTCGAGTGCAGTGTACCGGTTCTTATCTGAAGAACTCTTCAGGATATGAAGAATGATGAGCGAGTGGCTGAGGCGCGTGCTCAGGCTTTTTGTCTCTGGATTTTATTTTATCAGCGATGGCCGACGTGGAATGTTGGGGAGGCCTCATGGGCCATGGACGCATCTTGCTCTCTGTTGATTTGGCCCACGATCGATCCAATTGTTTTTTCGTCAATCTGTGGCGATGGGGGAGGACTCCTTTCAGGTTTGTTACCTCAGGTGTCCCCACCAAAAGAGGAATTCCAAAGCAAGAGTCCCTGGGGAAGAGTGAAGGGGACAACCCGAACTATGAAGTTGTTAAAAATTGGGGCCTAGGGGCATGGCAAGCCCAATATGCTGTCTCTCCATCCAGCCACTGAGATCGGGCCTTACCTGAGGACTGGCCAGGCACGCTGATAGGTCACAATGTGTGTTTGTGACCAATGCTGGCCCGCAAGCATGGGCGAGGGGCCTCATGGGCCACACTGGTTTTCAACTACACTGAACCTTGGACAACATGCCAACCACAAGGTTTCTTGCCATGGGGAAAGGAAAGACCGTTCTGACTCTGCATCATTTTCAAACCCGTGCCGTGATTGGAGATAAGGTCTAGGTTCTGAAAGCCTGAAAACCGAGGTTGAGAAGAGATGACGAACTAAGGCCATGACGGGTCTGATGTTCTCAGTTGTGCGGCGGCCAGCTGTCTGGTGGGGACAGGATGGGGTCCAGGCTCAGGCTGTGTCCAGAAAAGGGCATTAGTGCCCAGGTCAGCCTATATATTTGGGGTACAGCTGAATGGCGTGCAGGTTGATCCTCATTTGGGGTTTCTGGGGTAGCCCCAGAGGGCAATGTTTTTTCCTTCTGGAGGGTGGCAGGCATATTGCTGCAAATTGTAGTTTTGGATTGCCAAAACTGGAGGTACTGTGGGGCCAGGATTCTGAGGAAAGATGTCTGAGAACCCCAGCTAGGCCTAGGATTCTGGGTGAGGGTATGGCAGGCACAATCTACAGGACATCCCTGAACCGATAAGCTCGTGCATCTGAAGTCAGGGTGAGGATCAGCAGGGACAATCGCTCATGTGTGGACTTATGTCTGAAATTCGCCCCTTTTACATGGGGTGGGATCACTAGCCATGGTGTGTGTTTCCCCAAGATGGGGAGGGTGAGAAACCTCCCCACTGCAAAAGAATTCCCTTCTGCAGTCCAATTTGAGACCTGGTTTGGTTTGCTCCAGGCCAACTGAATGTTCAGCAGGGTTTCTAAGGATGGATGGCTGGTAGGCCAACCTCACATTCCTAATTCTTGCTCTCTAACAACCAGACCAGGTTAGAATCTGGCTGGAGAATCTCGCGTGTTTGAAGCAAACCGATATGGTGAGGTTGAAAATTGGACACTCCTGTGGAATTTGTCCTAATACTGATTTTGGTGGCTCTGTAGACCTGGGATTGAAAGCGGGTGCAACTATGGCCATGAAGGGGTCTCCTAAAAACTCAGGCTTTTCCACACAACCTCCACATCGTGTAAGTTTTCCCATGTGGTAGATGATGGATTTGTTCTGGATGGGTGAGTCAAGAAACATCCATAATGCTCTTACTGAAATCCAGGCCTCTGAGGAGAGATGCCTGGAACCCAAAGCAGTGGATCCGATTAGGTGCCCTAGGAGGGGCCGTTTTCATTCTTTTTAAGCCTTCTGTCCCGACCCTCCAGATCTACGGGACTTAAGCGCCGGTAGGTGGGGTAGGCCACCTCAACTTGCCCCCCTGTTTGTCTCCTAGCAAGCAACCAAACAATGGGATGGCCTGCTGGAACTCTCGCGTTTAGCAACCGAATACGCTTCAGTTGAAATGGAACATCTCCTGTGAGGCTCCTACTAGTTTTTTGTGTCTTGGGAGCCCTTGGAACGGGGGCATTGGCACACAGTACCATGAGGATTCTCCTAGCTGGAATTTTTTGAGACATCTTCAAAGGATAATTTTCCCATTGGAGAAGAGATTTGTTCGATTGCTGCCTAATGAAATCCCCTCTATGCTAATATTGGAAACCAGACCTCTGAGGAAGAGATACCCTCTAAACTGAAAGTAATGAATCTGTTCAGCCTAGGGCCTGTTCTGGATTCAATCTTCTTCTCTGGGGACATCCATCTACCTGATAGAGGTAGATGCTCAGCTGGTTCAGATGACCCTTGTTTGTCCTGGGGCCTACATTATTGGGATGTCCCTTGGGGGACTCTGGGAGTTTTTGTCCTAATTTGTACGATTGGGGACAACCAGAAATCTGGTTAAAAATTGGTGCCTTGGGACATGTCAAGCCCATTATGACATCTAATGGTCCAGCCACTGAGAGGGGGTTACTAGAGGACAGGACTCACGCTGAGGGTCACAATGTGTGTTTATGCCCTCGTCGCACTCCAGAATGAAGTGGCCTCAGGGGTGAATGCTGCTTTCTCCTACACTGAACGTTGGACAACATGCCAACCACAAGGTTTCTTGCCATGGGAAGCAGGAGTTCTGATTTCTGCATCACAGTCACTAGGCAGTGATTGGAATAAGGTCTAGGTTCTGAAGCCTGAAAACTGAGGTAGGGAGAGATGATGACCTAAGGCCATGGCGGGTCTGATGTGCTCAGTGTGGGTCCAGCTGTCTGTGTGTTAGTCAGGAGGTCCCAGGCTCAGGTTATTGTCAGACAGTGCATTAGTGCCCAGGTTAGACTATATATTTTTGGTGCATTCGAGGAGTGCAGTGTAGGTTTATTCTCATTTAATGTTCCTGGGCAGCCCATTAGGCAATCTATTTTTTCTAGAGGGCAGGCAGAGTGCTGCAATGTTATCGGATTGCCAAGGATGACTTGTGGAGCCAGGGTGTGAGGATGGAAGTCTGAGAACACAAGCTAGACTTAGGTTTCAGGGCGAGGACACAGCAGGTACCCCTGAAGATCTGAATCAAGATCTCATGCATCTGAAGTCAGGCGAGGATCGGACGTTGGCTCAGGTTGGATTTTCTGTCCATGACGGCCTTCATGAAGGAGGGTATCTAGAACGTGGAGGTTTCCCACGATGGGAGTGGTGGGATGCCTCCAAGGATTCTGCAGGACAATTGAGACCTGTTGGATGGCTCAGGACATCCGCATGGATAAGTCAAGACCCAACGTTCAAGGATGGATGCCTGGGAAGCCCGCCTCGCATTCCAATTGTCTCGCGACAAGGCAGTTAGATCTGCTGGCTCTGGGAACAACCAGGGGCTGAGTTGAAATGGACTTTCCTGAGCATGGGTCTAATGTGCATTTGTGTCTATGAGAGCCTTGGAATGGGGCAGTGGCACAGGGACCCTGATATTCTCCTAAGCTTTGACATAGCTCCCATGCACAAGTTTCCTTGTGGAGACGAGTTTGTTCTGATGGGTGCCTCAGGAAAACCCCATATGCTGGTATTGGAATCCAGGCCTCTGAGGGAGATGCCTGAAACCAAAGCAATGGATCAATTTTGGCCTAGGGTCCTGTCGAGGTTCAATCTTCTTCTCTGGGGACATCCTGTCTAAAGTCTGAGTGGAGTTAGTTGCTCAGCTGGTTGTCAGACTGCCCTGTTTGTCCTGGGCAGCCTACCACTATTGGGATGGCCTCAGGGACTTTGAGGAG